>NC_051179.1:202634795-202934795 GCF_013339695.2 Rhipicephalus sanguineus
CTCGACATCGTAGCCTTGTAACTGAGATTTCTTCCTTTCTAGAGAAACACCATCTGCTCCTCCAAGGAAACTTCAGTTGATGGAAATCTGTTGAAATTCGAGATTTGTCGAAGGGATTGGGCATTGTAAGCTTCTCAAATCTCGCTGCAGTGACATATGCCGAAGTCGGCAATATAGACATAACAGGGCCATCGTGGGATGACACTGCAAGTGAATCCGCATACTCATTGAGTATCAAACCTTTGTGGCCAGGTACCCACACTAAACGAATAAGTTGTAAGTGTCTTGGAATTAGTGAATAGAATGTCTCTAAGGTACTTGATAAATTGGTGCGCTTAAGGAAGAACAGACAGAGAGGCAGTCGGTTAGAAAAACGGCTTCCGACAGACACTGAGGCAATTTACACAATGCAAGGACTATAACTAGCAACTCAGCCTGCAAAAAGGCGTATAGTCAGGTAACGGAGTTGAGAAACTCCATTCTAGAGAGAATGATGCGATTCCCACACCTCGCTTTTCTTCGCAAACGGAAGCATCAGTCGCTATCACAATGTTTGTTTCTAGATTGGCCAAATGATCTTGCACAATGCCGTTTAGATATCGATATGGTAAGTGTTTAGCATTCCCTGGATATATGCCGTCAAATTCAATCCTAATTGCTTTTACAGTGCTGAGTATAAGTATTTCATAGAGGTGAACTTTTAATGGGTTTAAAAGTCTTTGTCTAAAAATGACTTGGGGAAACGTAATCTAGACCATTGGTGATTAAAAATGAGGCCGTTTGATTAATGAAAACGTACTGTGACCTCCTCTGGTGGAGACGCGTTAAATTTTTAGGAATGTTCGTATGTTAGAACATGAAACGTTTGATAAGAAAAGGCCAGGCGTGATTCTTTTTATGGAATAATTTTTGCGACAAATTTAGGAAGCCCAAGACATAATAGTAATGATTCACGTTCTAAAAGAACCAGTGGTCGAACTTTGTAGGCTGGAGCGCCAGAAAGCAAAACGCAGCAGAATTCTAATATCGGTCGAATGTACATAAATAAATCATAACAAGCAAGTCTCTGCGCAAACCTGTGCACTTGTTGCTGAGCTTACGTAGCATACCTGCTGCGCGTGCTCCCTTAACAGCCATGTTTTCTATATGTGGACTCAAGTTAAGTTTTTGGTGTAGGTTACCCCTAAATACTAACTGCCTCTACCTGGGGTATGATGTCTTGTCGGTAAAGTAAAAAAAAATTGCACTGGCTGGAACACTTGTGTGAAAACTACGATTGCGCTTTTATTGCTATCAAGCGATAAGTTAATGGCCTCGAGCCACGTTTCCAGCCTATTCATATATGTCCACAGAATTTGGTATAGTGTGTGAATGTCTGCTGATGTAGCAAAAAATGCGATGTCATCGGCATACACGTACACCTGTATATCCTGGTGTGTGGGAATAGTACATAGCAGAACATTCAACAATAGCGGTGATAATACAGACCCTTGTGGGAGACCTATCTTGAGGAAAAACTGTAATGACGCAAAGAAGACGGGGACGAAGCGAAGACACGAACAGACAGACACGGGCGCCAACTTCCAACTGTTTATTATCAGAAACCACGCCGATTATATACGCTGCCGAACAAGGTAATCCCATAACAGCAATTGAGACATCGCAGAACTAACAATTCATCATGTGCCATAAATACAGAGACAAGGCATGCGCCGGAACGCGATCGAACTATGAAAACATGCAAGCACCTATGAACACGTGCCAACCCTAGTGAGAGGAAAAATGAATATCGCACATTCTAAATTCTACATGTCTAAATGCCATCTTTCAAAAAGATAGCCTCTTTCTCGCTTAGATCGAGTGATGGGGCCCTAACGCACTGGCTACCTGCCTCTTTATTAGAAACGCTTCAGTTGTCTCCCTTTCAGTGCGGCTGTTTGCTCTCCTAAGAAACGTGGTTTGGCTGAAGTGTGGCGCACAACCACAGCGCTTGCAGTGGTCAGCCAAGTGCCCGCCCATGTTGCTGCTAACCGCCAAGCGGTGCTCCCTTGCACGATCGTTGAAACACCGGCCTGTTTGGCCGATGTACACCCTACCGCAGCTTAGGGGGATATTGTATACCACATTGCTGACACACTCGGTGTATCGCGTGGCGTGCTTCTTGGAGCAAGCAGCCGGCTGCTTATCTGCCATCAAAGGGCAAATCCTGGCCAGTTTGCATGGAGCGGAAAATACAATGCGTGCAACAAAATTTCAAGCCAAGTTTACCTGCCACTTTATTTACTTAACGAATGAATCGTGAGTCTATTGGTAAACTGCTTTCCTTGCACGTGATTCTCATCAAATAGCGGCTGTGGTTTTGACTTGCAGCCGACATTCGAAACAGCGCCTCACTTTTAAGAAAAACTGGAAGTTTCATGGAGAAGTTCAACAAGGTCAAAGTCATACTCGGTCAGATGTGCAATACCCGCATGTATTTCGTGGAGATCGATGTGTATATCTGAGGAAATCATGCTACGCTTTTTCTCATAACTGTAGTAAGATTATGGTTAAAACACTATTAGAAAGCTTCATTAGCAACTTCTGAAAACACTTTCATATTTGTAATTTCTGTGACGCTGTCTACACAAAATTTGACACGGTGCATAACAGATTGGAAACATCCGTTTACCAGGTAGAAGCTTTTGTGTGATGGGCGAAGACACCAGGTGATCTAAGAACATAACGTCGCATGTCTCCTCTGCTTCCTTTTTTTTCCGTCAGAATGACATGCCAGCAGCCAGCCCATCACCTGACCGCTGAATTTGGAGGGAGTACGACAACAAGGCGTTCTCCTGCGATCAAGTTCAAGAGACTGAAACCTTCGGTTGGCACACTTCTCGAGACAGCCCTTATTTCGTGCTTGACGATGTACTACATAAAGGACCTCACATACCCAATTGGGTATGCTCAATACTTCGTCTTGTGCAGAGTATTATGACCCCAGTTGTTCCAGGTGTTTTGCTGGCGGGAAGCTACTGAAGACACATTGAAAAGATCAAAGGTATTCGTTAAGCACCAGGATATATTTGTCCAAAAAAAAAAACATCGGATGGCACGTTTATCGTTTCCTTCAGCGCTGAGCATTGCTTTTAGCGGTGTTTGTATTTTTTTACAATAAATAATTATTTTTACACCTGAGCAGTACCAGTTTCTCGCATGCTTATAGCTAGACACAGCGGGTACTCTTGAACTATGCAGCTGGTATGGTCCGTGAAGTCATTCTTAACTGAAATGATTCCGCTGAAAGGTACATTTATGGGGAACGCGGTGCGTCCATGCTTTAAACGCCGCTACTAAAGAAACGATGCGAATTTTCATACGCATGTCTAAACACACTGCATCCTTATAGTTTACAAACTCATTGTTAATGGTTAATCTAGGTACCATCAAGGGGAACTGTGCGCGAAAACGCTCCTATGTGATGTAATCGGTTCACGTTAAAAAAATCCCAAGTGGTTAAAATGAGGTAGTATTAGCATACGGTAACCAGAGCTTCGTGTGCACAATTTCTTGTGTTTGTTGGCACTGCGGATTTGTCGAAGACTAAACACTGGTATACGCGCGTTACTTTCCGAATACAGTACAGCGTACGTGCCCAGCCAACGCAACGTGTGCGTACACAATTCTAAAACTCTGTTAGCCAACAATCAACCACTACACGGCCTGCCACTTGACGTCAAAGGAGCCCGCATTAGGGATGTTAAGAATTCCGAAGGCCTCCGCGGACCCTCCCGCCGCAAAGACTGCGCGCGCAGCCCAAGCCGTCATCTTTAGCTAACGCGCTGTTATTTCTGTTTTGTCTCCATCCGTACTAGTTGAGCGTGACGTGCCAGTCGACGCTTTTCCAAGAAAGCTCCATAACTCCTCGTCTGCCGGCATCGAGGGTCGGAAACCGTCAGACCGCGCCACCTCCGCCGGCATAGCTTCGGCGGGGCAATTTTTGACGGCGGTGTTGACTGAAGAGGAGCAGTGCGTCGTTCCGCGTGGGTTGTGCTTGGGGGTGGCGTACGGTTACGTCGGCAGGAGGGGACGGCCTGCGTGTTTAACCAGACGCTCAGAAGATCTACTAGAGAGCGGACGTGTGTCCGAACGTTGAATGTATCGTGCCTTTCTCTGCTTTATATAAGAATACAAGTTTTCATTTTAACGAAATGTGAGTTTGTCTTCATTAAATCCCTCACACGCACAGTGAGAAGTGACGCATACCTGGCGATAGCGATTACAGTCAGCGAGGAAGTCTAGGGCGCGAGTAATCAGCTACATTTTCTGGTGCCGAAACCCGGGATTACTTCGCCTGCTGACCTTGAAAGCGCCATGGAACGACTGCAGAAGAAGCAAGCCACCCTTCGACAAGCCATCGACGCCATCATCGCAGAGAGCAGCGACCAGCTGCAAGCTCCAGCAACAGCGATCGGTGAGCTTGAAGAACACGTGGAAAACCTTGTAGAGCAAGCAAATGAGCTAAAGGCAGTCAACGACGCCATCGAGAAGAAGATTGAGCTACAGGAACTCGATGCCGCACTGACCGAATGCATTGACTACAATAAGAAAATCACCACTATGAAGACGAAAATCAAAAGAGCCCTAAAAACGAAGAATTGTGTGAAACAAGATCAGGCACTTCATCAGGAACCAACGATTCGGAACAAGTAGTACATTCTGGTGCTGTTCAGAGCACAGTAGCGACGATCTCCAGCGGCCGTCATTAAAAACCAGGCTTCCGAAGCTGGAGATCGCCAAGTTCAATGGAGATCTGCGCTCGTGGACTAGATTCTGGAACCAGTTCGAGTCGACGATTCACAAGAATCCAGCGCTTCACACCATCGACAAGTTCCAGTATCTGACTAGCTATCTAACCGGAAAGGCCGCAGCCGCTATCGATGGACTGCCACTCAGTGATCGAAATTATGACATTGACGAGGGTAGCGATGCGGGCTTGTTGGTCTGTCATGGTACTTGGATGTGGGCGCGAAAAGACAAGGACGAAGGGAAGAAGCGCCAGTGTGTGTGTCTTCTTCCCTTCGTCCTTGTCTTTTCGCGCCCACATTCAAGTACCAAGAAATTATGATATTGCTGGGAAGACATTGGTCGAAAGATTCGGCAGGGACGAGGTCATCATTGAGGAGCACATGGCGCGGTTGCTTGCTGTCCGCCCGGTGCACAATCTACACGACACCGAGAGACTGCGGACTCTTTACGATCAACTCCAGACGGGTGTCCGCAGTCTCGAGGCATTGGGTGTGGCCTCGAGCACATACGGCGTGCTTTTGCTGACGATCCTTCGGAAGAGCATCCCGAGTGCGCTTTGCCTCGAGTACTACAGGAGAAAGACAACATCGGAAGCCGTTCCTGAAGGCGACCTTCAGGAGTTCCTAAATTTCCTGAAGGTGGACGTAGAGAGCAGAGAGAGAGCACAACGTGCAGTACGACCGGTGCCTGACGCCGCTGTAAAACAGAAAGCTCCACTCACAAGAGATCGTCATCAAACACCGTCGGCGTCTGCTCTAACAGTGACTGGAAGCGAGGTGCATTGCGCCTTTTGTGATGAAGAAGGCCATGCCGCGGCGGGCTGTATCAACCCCATTCCCATAGACCAGAAAAGGGCGGTGATGTCAAAGGAGAGGCGCTGTTACAAGTGCGCAAAAGGAAATCACCGTGCCGCCATGTGCAGAACATCGAGGTGGCTCAAGTGTGCGAAGTGCTCAGGACGACACGCAGCGGGTGTCTGCGAGCTCAACCAAAGAGTAACGCCACCTCCCTCAGGCGAAAGTGCTGCACCAACAAGTACTACAGTCCAGTCGTCGCTACAGGTGGAACGAAACCGAGGAAGGGCACGTGTACTTCTACAGACGGCACGAGCGCTTGCGGAAGGACAAAATAAGAGTGCTTTGGTGCGAATGCTTCTCGACGGAGGCAGCCAAAGAACGTTCATACAAGAGAGGGTTTCCCGCGGTCTAAAGCTCCGCGTCATAGGATAGGAGAGGCTGACCATTTATGCCCGGAAGCCTGGGGCCATTGGAGGAAAGAAGTTGTCGTCGGGTGGGATGCTGGCTAAGAAACTGGTGCGACAACACCAGAGTCCGCATCGAAGCGCTGGGGATACCCGAGATCAGCGGAGACCTGCTGCCACCACCGGACGACCGCATGTCCAACATCGCGCAGGAACAAGGCCTCGAACTTACTGAAATAGTACCTGATGGCTACCATCCTGGAGTTGGAGTTGAGCTGCTTGTTGGGGCAGATAACTACTGGGACAACACGACAGGAAGTGTCAAGCGACTCACTGAGAAGCTCGTGGCCGTGGAAACTGCGTTTGGATGGGCACTGCAGGGAACAGACACCACATCGTCTGCCGCAGCGTGCCTAACGAGCGTCGGCATGATGCGAGTCAGCGTGAACACAGAACCAGATGACGTTTCTCGTCAACTTAGGTCATTTTGGGAACTGGAACACCTTGGGATCGTCGATGATGCACCGCTGACCACCGAAAACGACGACGTTCTTAGGGCATTTGAGGACACCATCGTCCACAAGAACGGTCGTTACGAAGTGAGGCTTCCATGGAAAGAGAACGCATCACAGCTGACAGACAACAAGAGGAGAGCATCCCGCAGGCTTCACTCAGTCATGGCGAAACTACTGCGAAATGACGAAATGATCCGCAGCTATGATCAGGAAGTCCGGAACTACCATGATGCCGGACACGCTGAGGAAGCCCCAGAACTGGGTGAGTCCCCGCAGGGGCCCATTTATTACATGCCGCACCGAGGCGTTGTCTGGCCAGGTAGCGAAACAACCAATTGAGGGTCGTATTTGATGCGTCCTCCAAAGCAGCAGGGAAGCTATTGAACGACGTTCTCTACGCAGGACCCAACCTAAATCCAAGTTTGTCAGACATCCGGATTCAATTTCGAGTGCACAACGTGGCCATATGTCTGGCATAGAAAAGGCTTTCCTCCAAATCGAGCTGGCTGAGGAGGAGCGTGACGCTCTCCGCTTTCTGTGGTATCAAAATACACCAAAGCAAGGAGAAATACTACCACCAATCAAAGAATACCGGATGACAAGGGTGCCATTCGGCGCTACGTGCAGCTCGTTTCCCCTCGCGGCTACCTTACGTCATCATCTGCAAGGTATCGACGAGAACTTTTCCCGCACCGCTAAGATCGTAAGTGACAACCTTATGTCGACGACATTGTAACTGGTGCTGACAGTGTAGAAGAGGCAGTGCAGATATGCAAGGAAGCGCAGGCTATACTCGAGATGGGAGGCATGAACCTCAGGAAATGGCGATCGAATAATCAAGACGTGATGGCATCGCTTACTGAGATTGAGACAGCCCAAGGGCTATACCGGAGTTGGCCCCCACAAGATTCTCGGTGTGGAATGGAGGCCTGCGACAGATGAGTTCGTGTTCATATGTCCGCCCTGATTGCATTTTTGGCAAGTAGGAAGGACACAAAGCGATTTCTGTTACAGGCCTCAGCACGCATTTTCGACCCATTTGGTTTCCTCGCACCAACTACGATTACCAAAAGATAATGTTTCAAAGCCTCTGGGTACGGGGTACAGCATGTTACGAAATGATTCCTCCAGATGAGCAAGAGCGATGGGACAAATGGTGCCGGCAGCTTCTCAACTTCGGAAGATAACCATTCCAAGGACATTAGCTCGCGACCTGAAACGTGCCGACACGAAACCGGAGCTGCACATTTTTCCGACACGAGCCCGATGGCATATGGTGCAGTAGCTTACATCAAAGCGCGAAATCAGGAAGGTGAAGCCACCGTAGTGCTGTTTATGGCAAAGGCAAGAGTCGCTCCACTTAAGCGGCTCATTACCACGGCTAGAACTGATGGGAGCGTTGATTGGTGCACGACTCGCGAGCTACCTGACGAAACAACTTAACGTTGAGGACATTTCCGTGCTGTTGGACAGATTCAACCGTCGCTCTCAGTTGGATCAAGAGCTGCGCTCAGAGGTGGAAACCCTTCGTTTCCAATCGCGTTCAAGAAATTCAAACACTGACAGATCCAACAGCATGAAACACTGCCCAGGCAAAGAGAACCCCGCGAATTTGCTGACCCGTGGGATATTGCCTTCTGAGCTGGTCGGACGCAAGGACTGGTGGACAGGCCTCGAGTGGCTAGAGAAAGAACTAGACGCTACAGTCTCAGAGTCAGATCTCGGTACGAGCCGGCTTTGCATGGAAGAAGAGCGAGCGGTCCAAGTGTTTAGCTCTGTCGCAGTACATGCCCGGAGCCACTGATTATTTGGAAAATTACAGCTCCTTGACGAGAGTGCTCCGCGTAACAGCGTGGGTCAGGCGTTTCATTCACAACAGTCGATGTCGGTCGAAGTTGACGGGAGAGTTGACTGCTGAGGAAGTAGCCGACGCGGAAAAGCTTTGGCAGAAAACCTGCCATCAGAAACGTTCGGAAACGACGTTTGCGCACTGCGTGATCCTAGGCTACTCGATCGGACATCACCAGTAATGACATTAAATCCGTTCTTGGACAGTGATGGTACAATGAGAGTTGGTGAGCGGCTACAGTGCAGTACAGAAGAAGAAGAAGGAGCGAAGCATCCTGTGATATTGTCACCGTCTTATCCTTTCACGCGCCTGCTGATTTCCTGGGAGCACAAATGCATACTGCATGCTGGAGTGCCAAACACGTTATCCTCTCTTCGAGAGCGCTATTGGATCATTCGAGGAAGACAAACAATGAAATCGGACGCGGGGGAGCTTATGCCCTTGTGGCCGCTTGAACTGAACGATTAAACAGCCAGCATGGACAAAGACGGCCGAGAATGAGCGTGTGCTCATTGCGGGGGAGGATGTTAAGAATTCCGAAGGCCTCCGCGGACCCTCCCGCCGCAAAGACTGCGCGCGCAGCCCAAGCCGTCATCCTTAGCTAACGCGCTGTTACATTTCTGTTTTGTCTCCATCCGTACTAGTTGAGCGTGACGTGCGCAGTCGACGCTTTTCCAAGAAAGCTCCATAACTCCTCGTCTGCCGGCATCGAGGGTCGGAAACCGTCAGACCGCGCCACCTCCGCCGGCATAGCTTCGGCGGGGCAACCTTTGACGGCGGTGTTGACTGAAGAGGAGCAGTGCGTCGTTCCGTGTGTTGTGCTTGTGGGGGCGGTGTACGGTTACGTCGGCAGGAGGGACGGACTGCGTGCCTGCGTGTTTAACCAGACGCTCAGAAGATCTACTAGAGAGCGGACGTGTGTCCGAACGTTGAATGTATCGTGCCTTTTCTCTGCTTTATATAAGAATACAAGTTTTTCATTTTAACGAAATGTGAGTTTGTCTTCATTAAATCCCTCACACGCACAGTGAGAAGTGACGCATACCTGGCGATAGCGATTAGAGTCAGCGAGGAAGTTTAGGGCGCGAGTAATCATCTACAAGGGATACCGCAGCCTGACTGCTTTCTTCGTTCTTGTGCATGCCACAAACACAAAAATAGTAATAAAGACGCTGGATAGGATCAATGGGGAATTAGTGAAGAGACCTTTGTCCTCAAGTGGACATAAGATAGGTTGGTAGTGATAAAAACAAAATGCTTCCTTGGACAAATGTCCGAATCGTTTGCCGTGAAATGTACATATCTAATTTAACGTTCTACTTAGTAACGGCATGCTGTCGAAATCAAGTGCAGGCAGTAGAGCTTCCACGAGGTGTTCTAGATTTCGCAGAACCATTCCTTTTCTCCTAAATCCGCGGTAAGCAATGCCTAAGTCTCGCAAACAATATTTGCATAATTAAATGACCGTCCTCTGGAACGTACATATGTGCCAGCGCGAAGCGCGCACGCTGCTGGGTGTACCTCGTATAACATCGCTGCATGGCTTAAAAAGTTCAAATCGTTAAACACTCCATGTTCGACAAATGGCCAGTCTACGTTAACTTTCTTGCGATATGTCATAATTTAGCAGTTTAAGTTCCTCCTGACGACTGCCACACTGAGGCGCAACCGCTTTGAATGTGCGCAATAAAAAAATAAAAAATCCAGCTTGCACCAAAAGTTGCATCCTTCGTAGACATACCTTGTCTTTTAGCATCTGCGCATAGTTCTGCAACACTAGAACCTATCCCGATGGTGGCAAATTAATTTTCTATTAATGCAGCACTACGTTCTGGATTGCTGCTGTACGCAACGCGTCTCAGTAATCCGCACGTAAAAAATTAGTGCGTGTATAAGTAAAAAACTCCAGAAAGCTATCCCATGCACTCTAGCACAACAAACATTGCCCAGTCGCGTGCGCATGCAAATGCAGCTGTGTGGATGTAGCTCGTAAATGTATGCGTGTTCCGCCGCATTAGTCACGGCGAGATTTGTCAAAAATTTATCAAAAGGTGAAACTTGTACAAGTCACTGCATGCCCATGAAAGTGCCTTTCGCACCAATACTATACTTAGTACATCGCATGGACTCGCGCTTCCAGAAAATGTTTCAGTAAACTTATGTGAAAAATGTAGCAGCTTTGAGATGAGTGTGAAGTGATTTAAATAGCGCGGCGGGACCGCTATACCAGCGTGAATCCAGACGTACGCAAAAATATGGCCACTGATGGAGTCCTAACAGAACGCCACAAAATTTCTGCGATAAGTGCTGCCGGATATAAGATCCAGTCTACGTTAGCATCAAATTCCTGCCTGCGTACTGCGTGCCTGAGAATGGCGAACCGCGAGCCGCGTCTCCAGCGTGCACAGTCCAATTCACGAGTCACGTATGTCGCGCGAGTGGCGTCCAACATAAACAGCATTTCCTCCGGGGCGCAGTCCGCCGAGCGACTGCGTAGCTGCATGCAATCAGCGCCAGCTCCTCGCTTCCATGGTCGACGCAAACGTCGCCCACATTTTTATTGAAGCTAAAATAATGTCTACTGGGTAGTGTCATTCATTTGAGGGGTAGCGACGTGCACTATCCAACGTTTAGAGCCAAGATGAGTTCCTTTACAAGTGAAGTTCATCTGCAGTGCTTGCACGGCGTACCGCACCTGCTCGGGCGTGTTCGCATATTGTATATACGGCTGACAATACCACGATTATCAGCCCACGTTCATCTCAGTGTGTAATTATTACGGGGAGAGGGTCGAGCCAACGACGGTAACAGGTAAAACATCCTGGCATATGAGCGTGAGCGGTTTGTTCTGAAGCACGGTCGACTACGGCTTCGAAATAAAGTGAATAGGCTTAGTGACGATATCGGCTACCGGCCCGGTAACCGTCGGCGGTGAAGCGGCCAGCGACGTTACTGAGAACACGGCGATTCTCCGTCGGTAATCGGCTACGTCGCTGTGCGGTTGGCGCGGATGGATTCCGAGCACACGTTCCACGGCAAGCGAATTGACGTTGAAAACTCGTTCAATCCACGAAAGGCAACAGGCTGACGGCAAACATCAATAGAACTCGGGTATTACGCGCGCCAAGATTCTTTAAATGTCACTGAGGCGCCAGTGCCGAATATATGCGGAACAGTTTTATCTTTTACACCAAGCACGCAAATTCGCTTCAAGCATGCTCCCAGCAATAACTTGAGTGACCCGTATATATTTTCACGAATGTCATTTAAAAATGTCTCCTTACGTATCAGTGAACGCTACATTTTAATACGACCTCCACTGCACTAATACGCCAGAGCACGTAGCGACGCACTGGTGCATATAAACCCCGTTCTTTACCGCAGTGGCCGCGGTGTGATGTGGTGTAATGGTTAGCGTACGCGCTTGGTGATCGAGTGTTCGCGAGTTCGAATCCGCGTGTGTTTACTATGAATTTTTCTGTGGTTTACTTCTGACCGTAAATGTGTATATCGATTATGTATGTCGTAAAATATGTGTCTAAGCCTCCAAGTCGAACTCAAGTCGAACTACAGGAATAGACATTGTACACTGATAGCGGCGAACAGAGCGTCGGCCGTCGATAAACTGCTCTGTGGTAAGGCGCGTCGGCATTTATACATACAGCATCGAACATCCCATCCTTATCGCTGGTGGCTGCGTTGCGCGCTCAAGCCTATAGGAAAATTCTAAGAAAGTCTGGAAAGTTCCCAAACATTACGGCATGGATTGCGCAAGGCGGCGGCTACGCGTGCAACGGAATAAAAAAATCCACAGCATATCCACGGGGTGAATTATGATGAGTGGGGCGAAGCTCCGAGTAATTCGCCCAGTATATGATCAAGTAAACACGTGAGAAACACCGTGTATATATTAAACATCAAACTTTTATTCTACTGTGGTTTACGTGGTTCCTTCATTACAACGGTCCCCCTAGCGTACGTCGCCGCACTAAATCGAACGATTGCCTTCCACCAATGACACGCGCCATATGTGAATCTTCCGTGAATTCTGCCCAGTACATCATCGACGACGTGAGATCGGGCGCGTTTATACTAAAGGGTCGCTGAGAGTCATGGCGACTTGCAGCTCAGTTTAATTTTACATTTACGCTGTGAATTTTTATTCTTTAATTACGCACAGGAGAAATCTCACAAAGGCGCTACCTTGGAGGTCTAAATCCAGTCAGTGAACGGCTGCGCAGCGCGAGCAGTCGGTTTTTTCAATCAAGAAACTCGCTAGCAGACGCTGCCTGAGTCGGCCTCGCGAGGCAAGAGAGGCGGGTGGGAGGGACTAGAGCACGCATTTGCAACGCAGCGAGCGCGGAGCGTCGGCGTCGCGAGGCGAGAGGGCGGGGGGACTAGAGCACGCATCTGCAACGCAGCGAGCGCCTCCGCGCCATCTAGGGATCTTTCTGAGAACTAGAGGTGGCTACGACAGCGCCATCTAGTGAACACTTTAAGAACTAAAGGTGGCTACCTACTACTACATACTACAGAGGAGGGACAGACCCACACCCAAAGGAGCTTCGCCCCTAAATGACAAAAAGAAACGCGCGTGCCCTTGCCCCCCCTCTGAAAAAAATCGTCCCGATGCTCGTAACAGAACATGGAAGGGGGAAAAAGTGCATACACAAATAAACTACAATGATAAAGGGGAAAAAAGGCAGAGTCCTAAGGCTCGCTAACGCGTATAAAACGGCTTAAGGCTCACGACATGCACAGATTCAGGTCGTGCACGGCGCCGCTGCGAGTTCGTGATGCCGTCCGGGATGACCTCGTAGTCTTGAGTGCCGAGTCGTACAAAACCTTGTATGGCCCGAAGTATCGCCGAAGAAGTTTTTCACTAAGTCCACGCCGACGTACGGCGTCCAGACCCAAACACGGTCGCCAGGCTGGTATTCCACGAAGAGTCGTCGAAGATTGTAACGGCGGCTATCCGTCGTCTGCCGATTCTTCATGCGTAGGCGTGCGAGTTGTCGGGCTTCGGCGCGCTGAAGGTAGACAGACACGTCGAGGTTATCTTCTTCGGTGACGTTGGGATAGGTTTCAAACAGGAGAAAGTGCCTCACACCTGGGCTCGACACCGCGGGAAGGATGCCATGCTTACGGCCTTGCTGTTCAGGTCACTGTTACCTGGGCAACATGCTGTGGGCTGTTGGGCTCCTCCTGTCCTGCTTCGGTTGTTATGCCTTGCTCCAGTCCAACTTCACCGTGTTCGACGCCCATTCCTCGCGCAGTGGATTATTTCACCTGCCGGCAAAAGGGAAACGCCTCCTGGCTGACTGACCTCAACTGTGCTGCGCCCACCGAAGCTTCTGGCTCGTCTTGGCTGACACCCGATTCCCGGCCTCTGGAATGGCGACCGTTGACGCTCGGTTTTCCAACCTTGGATGGAAATGACCTCTTCGTCTGGCAACATGCCTCTGCCGTCACGATGGCTGGTCTGCGCAGTACTGTATTTAAGCGTCAGTCTGCGACATGCTGGTTTGGGCTCGACACCGCGGGAAGGATGCCATGCTTACGGCCTTTGCTGTTTCAGGTTGGTTACTTGAATAATGCTTCTTGTATAAGAAGTAGCAACCGTTGCCTCCTTGCGGTGTCGTGCCCATCAGAGCTTCGAAGTGATTTGAAGCGACTTCTATCTTGTGCGTTCGTATGTGGTGCCATGCGTGAACTTTTTAATGTTAGCCGGTGATGTCGAATCAAATCCCGGTCCTATGAATAAGTCGGAGGCCGACGCATTCGCTCTTGCCCTTAGTGAAATACGTGATCTAAAGGAAAGTTACGAAGCGCTGCTGTCAAAACATGCTACCGCCGAGATCGAAATTAGACAGCTAAAGCGCAAAGTAGAAACGCTTGAAAAAGCCAACGCTGTTCGTATTTCTGACGGGGCTGGTGTGATGCTGACACCCTTCGTGTCATGTCCGACAAAATGAAAGCGACAGACAACGAAATTAAAAGTTTATGTACCAAGGTGAATTCGCTGGAAGAAATCAACGTTACTCGGTCTGTAACCGCCCCTTCTGGTTCGATTGACGCTTTACGCGATGTGACGAACCAGCTGTCTAAAATTACGAATAGGTGTGATGATGCAGAAAATAGGTTACGTCGGTCTAATCTTCTCTTTTTGGCCTTGAAGATGACCCCAATGAGAACTGGGCTGCCTCGGAAGATAAGATAGCGAAGTTTTGCTCAGACCACCTGGGCATTTCCATAACAAGTCCCCAATTAGAGCGCGTTCACAGGCTGGACAGATTTAACACGGATAGACGAAGGCCAATTATTGCAAAGTTTACATTTTTCAAGGACAAAGAGCTGATTCTGTCAAATGCGCGTAAGCTTAAGGGAAGTAATTTTTATATTCGCGAAGATTTTTCTACGAAAACGCGACAAGCTCGCCGAAAGCTTCTGGAATACGCAAAGGCTCAAAACAAACCCTTTAAGCTATCCGTTGATAAACTTCGCATTGACACTAACACCTACGTTTTCGATAATTCTAACAACGTAGTTGTGCTGTCTACGAGATAGCGTGAGGCTAACACGCGCATGCGTAAGCGGAGTCAGTTAAAGTCGCCATCCTTATCTGTGTGTTTTACTAACATTCGAAGCTTACTGCCCAAGAGGGATGAGTTGTGTTCCTACCTAGATGATAGTGATGCAGACATATTAATACTCACGGAGACTTGGCTTCATCCCGACGTAACCAACGAAGAACTGTTCCATTTAAGGACAACTATAAATATATCGATGTGACCGTATCGATAGAAGAGGAGGCGGCGTGTTAATAGCAGTAAAAAAGACAGTGTCATCATTTCCCCTTGATACTAACCCTTCTATAGAGATAACTTGGACTGCATGCGTTACAACTTACGCTAAAATACTTATAGGATCCTGTATCGCCCACCGGATGCTCATTCTCTTTCCCAAAGATCTACGTGATAACATAGAGCGAGCTACACAACTCTATCCAGCTGACATAATTACCTTTTCGGTGATTTCAATTACCCGCTCATTGATTGGTCTACCATGTCTACCACATGTCGCATCTCATCAAATTTTCTCGAATGACTCTCGACTACAACTTATCACAAGTTGTTCACCAATGCACCCGTGGTACTAACATACTGGACCTTGTTCTCACTGATGCACCAGAGACCACTGGAACGATTACTTACATAGAAGGATTTAGCGACCACAAGCTCCTTAATTTCCAGATCAATCTACCCGTAACTTTCACAGGCTCAGTGAACAAAAGAATCCGGGATTATAACCGTGGTAATTTTGAACAATTCAGCGCGGAGCTAGAAGATTTTTATCACGAGTTTTTTCTGCCGTCGTTTGCCTCACGGACCGTGAACGAAAACTGGATACTTTTTAAACAAAAAATTATTAGAGTTAGTTGACCAGTTTGTGCCGCTAATCACTATATCCAACGATAAAACTAACCCCTGGTTTACTAAAATCTTCGAACATTACGAAATAAAAAGAAACGTTCATATAATACCGCGAAACGAAATGATTCTCTGTGCTACTGGGATAAATACAAGGTGTGCCTAAAAGAATACTGTAAAGCTTTAGGCGCAGCAAAGAAGAAATATTACTCGCAGGACTTGCCCTCACTTCTCAAAAATAACCCAAAAAAGTTCTGGCAAATAATTTCACCCTACATAAGTCTGCTAATCACATTACAATACACGATACTGACAAACTCCGCTTTCTGATGAAGCTTCCGTGATTGCTTTCAATGAGTATTTTGCCTCTGTTTTTACACAGGAAGATTGTTCCAATGTGCCATTTGTCCCAGATCAACCTTTCCCTTTCATGGCTCCAATCACCGTCACTACCGAAGGTATAGCGAAACTCATCACCAATCTTAAAGTTTCTACTTCATCAGGCATTGATAACATTAACTCTAAAATACTGAAGAACACTACTGATATTTCCAGTCTTTTCCTGTGTCTCATATTTAACCAGTCTCTATCATCAGGTGAGCTGCCTAAAGATTGGAAGATTGGCAACGTAATTCCTGTATTCAAGTCCGGTGACAGGCACTCGACCCGTAATTATCGACCCATTTCACTAACATGCATATCCTGCAAACTACTTGAACATATCATAGCTTCACATATCTACGATCACCTTGAATCAAATAATTTTTTTTTTTCTTTAATCAGCACGGCTTCAGAAAAGGCTATCATGTGACACTCAGTTATTCGAATTCACGACTGACCTTCACTTTAATATGAACACTAACGATCAAACCGATTGCCTCTTCCTTGATTTCGCCAAGGCATTCGATACTGTCCCTCATTGTCGTTAATTTCCAAACTATCTGCACTTTGTATCGATTCATTAACCCTGTCTTGGCTACGCAACTTCCTCTCTTCGCGTAAGCAATTTACGGTGGTCAACGACGTCTCATCTAACCTTTGCGACGTCACGTCCGGTGTTCTCAAGGCAGTGTAATAGGTCCGTTATTTTAATATACATTAATGATTTGCCCGCTAACCTTTCATCCTCAGTTAGGTTGTTCGCCGACGATTGCGCCATATACCGCAACATTAAATGTTTTAATGATCATTCCGCACTCCAAAATGACCTTGACCTAACCTTCCGGTGGGTGTGAAACTTGGCAGATGTCCCTTAATACCTCAAATGTAAGTTAGTCTCGTTCACTCGAAAGCGTACTAACTCAGCATTCACTATACGATTAATAACATCACGGTTTCGGCTACACCATCCTACAAGTATCTCGTGGCGTTCACCTTTCATCGGATTTATCCTGGACTACGCATATAGCAGCTGTTTCATCGAAAGCCTCTAAATCTCTTGGTGTTATCTCCGCAGAAACTTGCGCAGCGCTCCATCTAACGTGCGCGCATTATCTATATTACTTATGTTCGCCCACAACTAGAGTATGCAGCATCCACATGGTCACCATATCAAGACTACCTAGTACGTATATTGGAAGCCGTCCAGAATAGGGCAGCGAGATTCATCTCTGGGAACTACGACTATCATTCAAGCATTACACTAATAAAACAAGACCTTGCATTTCAGTCACTGGAAGAACGCCGCACCATTGCTCTTTTATGTCTGTTTCACAGGTACATTTATAGTGGTAAATTTCATTGTTTGCCATCATTCCCTGTGCGCACATCCCGACGCATCCACAACGCACGTAGCTTCTGCGCATTCATGGTCAACGCAGGCATTTACTCATCATCACTACCTCGAGCCATTGCACATTGGAACGATCTTCCTGATCACATTGTATCCATCCCTAATCGCGAACATTCCGTGATAACTGATTTCATTGTACTCTAGCATTGTATAACGTTGTTCCGTCTTGCTGTTTGTTATCTTTTTAGTTTTTTTGCTTTTTGTCTGTATTCCTCTTTATTGTTTTGTAAATACTGATCCCCCTTACTCAATGCCCTTCAATGGCTGTAAGGCATTTTGAATAAAAAAAAATAAAAAATAAAAAAGATCAGGCTGGCCGACATTTCGATAGGGGACCTATCTTTGTCAAAGGCGCCTTGGCATCCTTATCGTGTTAGTTTTAAGGGTGTGATGGCGTCATGTCCAGCGGTGGCGCGTCTGTTGCTGTTGGTAATTTCTGCCTGGAAAGAGAGAAACTCGAAAGCAGAGGAGTGTAGCCCTTGCCACATTTCAAAAAGTTTGCAAACCATGTTCGGCTCTGCCATGTCAGAGTTAAAAGGAGCTGCAAAGAAAGAAGGAAAAAAAAAGAACAAAAAGAGCGGGGGGGGGGGGTACAACAAAGCGAGAGGGCGAGTGCAGCCATCACAAAGAGCTGCAAAAGGTGGTGCGGAAGGCAACTACAGGCGGGGAGAAAAAAAACCGGGGCTTACGTTTAAAAGTCCGCCAAAGAGCTGCAGAAGGTGCTGGGGAAGGCAACGACAGGCGAACGGGCGGCGTACGTTTAAAATTCCGCCAGACTGCTTTAAGTGATATTGAAGGGTTGCCTGAAAAGCTCCTGCTTAATGGGTTAAGTAGTTGACTGCATAGCATCCAGTGTCGTCGGTGGCTTCAAAATAGGGCGGCCATACTAAGAGGGGAAAAAAAAGAAGAGGAGGGGCGGCCGGGGGGAACAATCGGAATAAGAATCGTAGAACTTCCTGAGAAGGCGAGGGCCGTGACAATGCTGGGCTGGACGGTCTTTGGAGCGCGGAAAGGGGAAAGGGAACCGGGTTCGGAGTCACTAGAAAATGAAAAATTCTTAAGAGTATATATACACACATATGGCAACATTTATACATGCAAGAGTAAGAGATATTAAAAAGAATATTGATAGTGTAATATGGGAGCTGGTCTGGATTTTATTTTACGAATAGGTTAAGGTTTTTTTGAAAGCTGAGCGTACTTTATGTCTCTTGATATTATAGAATCATGCTATGGCTTTTTATTGATTCCAAATTACCACGTGCTAGATTTATTCTGATGGGTGTAGGGCTTGAAATTTGTGTATCAATACGATCCATGTATTTCCTCTCCGTGGTGACCGGAAATTTGTTTGTAGAATGTAAGTTTGGCTTGACTGAAATTGTGGTATTGTTAGTTGAATGGTGGCTACTGGCTTTTTGTAAGTTGTGCTTGTGTCTACGCGGTGGCTGTTCAGTCTTACATGAATTGGTGTCCAGTTTCTCCTATGTACTGTTTTTTACAGGTGGCACATTCAATGCAGTAGATCAGGTTGTTTGAGGTGCACGTGAAGTTCGATGTTACCTTGTGAAGGTAATCGGAGCTGTGCTTTTTACGTTGGTGGCTGGCTGTATATGTTTGCACGTAGAACATCTTGGACGCCCACAGGGTCCAGAGCTGGTGTAGTTCTGTTGCGAGTTTTGCATGCACGAGCATATCTTAAAATTGGCGTTGCGTCTGTAGGCAACCTTAGGCGGTTCGGGGAAGATTTTTTTAAGTTTTGGTTGGTTGTTAGAATCGGATAGTATTTTGTGATGTATTGTTTATGTTCGGAAGTGCGTTAGAAAATTTGTAGTGAGAAGAGGCGTGTTGTTGTTGTGGTTTTAGGGCATGGTTTGAGTCTCAGTGCGATCTAGTTTTAGTGCGTCCGTGTAAGCTTTATAAGGGAACGCGTTTGGATGGCTTCTGTTTGCTAGTGTTTCTTTTAGAGTAGTAAGTCTGTTTACGTAATCCTCATCTACGCAATGCGACGTAACCTTGTTGCTTGGCTCCTGAAAATGCCCTGTCTACATGGTTTCGGATGCTAGTATAATCTAGGTATTGTTGCTTTTCAAAGGTTTTTTATACAGCGTTGTCTTATTATGCATTCTCAAGATATATGGTTGTGTCAAGAAAGTTGATGTACTCAGCTGAGCCCTTATGAAAATGAGTCTTGAGTGTATCGTGTCGACTAGGTGCGCTCCTAATGAGTCACTAGACAGAATTAGACATGCAAAGCCTAATGCGTTTAACACTAAGTGTACATCGGAGAGGATCAATGACCATGTGCTCTTTAATTTCTGGTGACTGAAGTGTTCAGACTTTCAGTTGCCGTTCCTAATGTCAAAACGCGCATCAACAAAGAAGTTAAAAAGCCTTAATCGCCACCGTAAAATCGAGTTATCACAAAGACAAGTTCGTCTTTCAGAGACTACAGCAATAACAATTTGTGTTGCAATGTACACAAATATCGTGTTTTCAGTAGAATGCGTAAAATTTTACATATATCGCCATGCACCGGCGATCGAGAAGAATTGCTGACGACCCCAGCAAGGTTCATTATATACCTGCCGCATATATAGAAGTAAGCATTTCCTTATTTTTAAAAGGCATGAGTCGATCACATATGCAAATATGAACAGATATGATCAAGTGACACTGCGAACACTCGCTCAGGTGCCCGTATTGCCCATTTTTCCAGTAGAAGTTAACGGAGGAGAGTGGGGATTACCCGCACGGCGTCGCGAGGAAGGATTTTGGGGGCGGAGAAGAATTGGAACTGTGGACAATGGGTGACGTACAAAAAAAAGTTCGTTGTTGTTGTGATAAAAATTAGGGACTGTTCTTATGCATGGTGCACTTACATATATGTCCAAAACAGATGTTGTTGGTTGCAAAGATACGCGGACAAGCGTTTTTCCCAACCTCAAACTACTGTCTATCTCTCCTCGCTGTTGCAACGCTGGTCAGAAGCAGCCGACAAGCAAAGTTCGATTTGGCCAACGTCGCGTACATCTTTCTCCGCCCCGCCCCCTCGTAATGTCGTCTCCACGCGACTCTCTCGCTCTCCACGGCATCAATCCTCTCTCCCTTCACTCCTTCCTTGTCCCATTCACTCCTCTGTGTGCAACGTTGGGTGTCGCTTATACACCCTACCCATTTCCTCCTCCCATCATAATCCCCACCTTTCTATCCACGGGAGAGGGCAGTACCTTGAAACAAAAAAGCGTTTCTTTTGAGTAAGGACTCAGAGATGACATCGTCTCGGATGCGAGTTTGAAAACTGCCATTTCTAACTTTCATTTCCCCAAAACAAAATGTATAGTTGTATAACAAATCGAACAGCCATAACACATTCCCAACATGCACACACGGGTGTAAAAAAAGCCATAAGTACACTTTTTGTATGTACAGTGACAAAAAAAAACATGCTTTATTTTCTACGGAGCGCTGTTTGAAGAGAGGGGGCAGCACCAAGGAGAATTTATATTTGTTCTGATTTAAGCAGCGTCATTTCGCGTTTTTGCACTTGTGAAAACGTCGCACCTTTTACGTGCACCTCACAGTCAAATAGCGCCTTCGTCTTCAAGTGAGCGCTCGTCACCTCCAGCTTTCCCGACGACTCGCCGAGGGAGCTTCTGACGAATTTCACTAGCAAATGGCTGCATAAGCCTGAGACGGCCGCTCGAACAATGAAATGGCCGTCACATGAGGTACGGAAGCTTCACAAACCAAAACTAAATTCGAAACGCGCACCGAACTGGACTATTTCACGGAGCAGTACATGTGCAGTAGCGCCGCCCCCGTAGCCTTCCCTTCATTGCCAAGAAAGTTGTCCTTGGGGGCGCTTTAGTTGTTTGACGGGTGCGCGCGGTTTGTGTGTGTGCCATGCTGTGTTCTACAATGCTTCGTTACCACGTTTATCGATATGCACGTTGGTTACGTGATTCAATATCAAGTGTACCTTCCAAGACGATCTAGGTCCTAGTCTCGTGACTGACGGCGAGTGCGGACGTACAGCAGCCTTTTGACAAGACTGTCGCCGAGTGTACGGTACATTGTGGACTGTAAAGCTGAAGAGTGCGCAGTCGATGCCTGATTTTGGTAAGTTCTAGAATATTTCTGAATTTAGCTAGGTTACTTCATTACATGACGTCTTTTACGCAGGAACCGAGTGTGATCGTCTGGGCGGTGTGTTCACTCTGCGGGGATGATGGCCAGAGGAAGGATGATAGACAGGTATGTTTTACGCTATGCTCAATGCTTTCTGTGCACTTTATACGGTTGTATGAAGCATTCACCATGTGTGTTCACTACCTACAACTGCAACGGGTGGATCAAGGCACGTTGCTTTGCGCGATACTCCGCTTCTGTAACGCAAGCGTTTCGTGTAATGGCGCTCTTCTTCCTTGGCTGTTCGATTATTCCAAGAATGCCTGTCGGTCGGCCCGCCCGCTTCCCACTTGCTGGAGAGAGAGAGAGAGAGAGAAAGATAAACTTTATTTAATAAAAAAAAATTCTTTTGGGGGAACCCTAGTCGAGGGCCCCATGGCCTTGGCCGCCCGTTCAACCTGGTCGATCAGCGCTTGCTGATCGGCCAGGTCTGGAGTGCGAGGGTAGAGGGGGTATACAAAAGCTTAAGAGTATACGTTGTTGGGCTAGTTGGTTCATAATCTTCAAAATTGGCCAGCGCGAAAATGGACAAGGACTGAGAAGGAACACTGATGTAAGGACAGGCGCTACTCGCAACTAAACTTTATTCAGAAACGTCTTCCTACATATATACACAGCCGAGTGGCGCGCGCAGGCGCAATGCACATGACAGTCGACATGCTAATCAGGACCGGGAAACCAAAACATATTCGCATTACAACCAGTGTCTAAGAACAGTCTTTCCTTACTGCCAGAACAACAGAGTGTCACTGAACATTCACGTCTTTCTTTTTAATATATAAGCCTCCATTTAGTTCTCTGGCCACGCATTCCCACTTCTGCCCAAATTCAATGCTAGACAGCCTGGCTCACAGCACAGGTCCTACAATGCTCGGCAGATAAAAGTCAAATTATTCTTAACAGAGCGCTCGTGTTCCCGTCCGCTCGTGTGCGTCAACGATCGAGCACGGGAACACGAGCGCTCTGTTAAATAATTTGACTTTTCATCTGCCTACGCATTGTAGGACCTGTGCCTGTGAGCCAGTGCTGTCTAGCATTCGATTCTGGGCAAGTGGGAATGCGCTGGCCAGAGAACTAATGAGGCTTATCATATTAAAAGAAAGACCTGAATGTATCAGTGACACTTCGTTTGTTCTGCGCAGTAAGGAAAGACTTTTCTTAGACACTTGGTTGTAATGCGAATATGTTTTGGTTTCCCGGTCCGATTAGCATGTCGACTGTCATGTGCATTGCGCCTGCGCGCGCCACTCGGCGGTGTATATATGTAGGAACGTTTCTGAATAAAGTTTAGTTGCGAGTAGCGCCTGTCCTGTACATCATGTTCCTTCTCAGTCTTGTTCATTTCGCGCTAGCCAATTTGAAGTAACAAAAGCGCCGCTGCGGCTTCTCTCCGGGAGCTGGATGACCTTGGGGACGCCTGCGCGATGTTGTCGCAGGGAGGTCACACTCGCGTTGTTCTTTGGGCGCAGGGGACCGGAGTGGGGGAGGTAGGAAGGAGGGGAGGACTGCAGTGCTTGAGTGCCCAAAAGGCATGCGGTTAAACTCGTAAAGACCGGAAGGTGTCCGGAACGCTGTTTTGCACTTGTCTTCTTCAGCACGTGAATTTGCCAATATGCCGCACGAAGATCAAGTGATGAAAAGAATTTAGTGCCGTACAGTGTCAATGGCGTCGTCGATGCGGGCAGTGTGTATGAATCGGGATGGTGTGCTTGTTTAACTCCCGATAATCAACACAAAACCGGAGGCTCCCATTTTTTCCGAACAAGGACGACGGGAGCGGCCCATGTACTAGCAGATGGTTTTATTACATTAGCGGCCAGCATTTCCTGCACTTGTTCGGCAATCACGGCTCGTTCGCGTTCGGCGTAACGTCGTAGTGGTATAGAGATGGGCGCATGGGCCATCTGTAGGTATGTGATGTTCACGTACCTTGTTCCTGGGAGCTGCGATGTACTTTCCGCGAAGATCTATGTCGTTTGAGCACTGAGAAAAGGGTAGTAGGTCCGTCAAGCTCACCTGTAGTGGACTGCAGTAGTTGCGGAACCCAAGACTAATGGACGTGAAAAACTGCCCCACCCTCGATGACAAGCTGTACGTCAACAGACAGAAGATAATCGCTCCCAGGACCATATCGGCGGGCAAGTGCTCGAAGACGGGAACAGTTGCAAGGAATTTGCTCCCGGTTTCAGTTTGAAGCTGCATGTCCAGTGCACCGATAGGTAATACCGCTGCCGCCGAGGCCGCAAAGGGCTGACTCGGTCCAAGGCCGGAGGATGACGTCGTGACGTCGAAGCAAGTACCGTGTGTTCCGCTCCAGTATCCACCAGAGTCGTCAGCTTCCCGATACGGTCGACGTGGACTCGAACTGTTGGGAGCGGCTGCGTTTGATATTGAATTGCTTGATGCGGATCTTGTACGGAGCTCTCGTATCCATGTCCGCAGCGAGTACAAGAACAGCAACCCGTGTGGCATTGTAGAGTGTGCCTGAGCGGAGACTACAGGGACGCGCCGTCTAGCAGTTTCCTGCAACTCTGCCACCCTGCGGGTGAAGTTCTCGAAGCCGTCGTGTGCTGTATGCAAAGACAGTATGGCCGCGTGCGTCGAGTCATAGATGCCATCGACGACGTACTGTCTGGCTGCTGGAGAGGGCCAGGCGATGTCACATGCTTGCAGGAGGCGTAATTTGTCATAGAGGTAGATGGCGATCTCTTCTGTTGGGCCTTGCCGGCGCGACCGCATCTCCATGAGGCGAGTTTCATAGGCGCCCGGAAGCGGTGCAAACATGGATGTCAGGGCAGCGCTCCAAGTAGACCTCGAGGCATGCGTGCTTCCCTGAAAGCGATGCGAGGCTTAGGCAGCTCCTCGGAGATGCCCTTCCGCGACGAATTTCTTGGTGGACTCTGGCTAAGAATAATTCAGCGCAACAGAGTCGACGATGCCGACCCAGGTGACAGGGTCGTCCTTATACCCATGAAACTCTGGAATTTGTGGGAATCGCCGCCGATAAACCCCCTCTCCCCCAATGACTACGACACGAGTTGTGATCCGACGGCAGTGCGCATGCTCCACGCGTCAGGAGGAACGCATAATGGGCGACCGTGGACAGCCATGGGAGAGTGGCGACAGACTGTCGCGGGGAGTGTTCGTGTACGCGGCGTGCGCCCCGCCGGGGCCAAGGTTAGGGGGCCGGAAGTTTTACTGTTAATTGTTTTGCCTAACCGTTGAAGTTTGTTCTAGCTAATAAATGCTTTCCAAGTTCTCCAGTCTCTGACGGCGTTCCTTGGGGCGGACGACCACGAACCCCACATCTGGCGCCCAACGGGTATTGTCGTCCGCTACCAGCAAGCATGGAGGCCGCACTGAAGAATTTGCTGGAAACTATGGAGCGCCTCTACATCACCTCAGCAAAATTTTGCGCGGCGAGGGGAGACGCAGAGTCGGCAGCCTACCTGGCAGTGAGGGGCGTGGCGATCCCGACCGCCGGCATTGGACAATGGCGGGTGCCCCAGTTTGGACAGCTGGGCACACCGCCGCAAGCAAACCGAGAGCCCGAGGTCGTGACTGTCGATGGCGCAGAAGACGAAGAGCGGAAGGCCCCGGTTTGGAAAGGATGCACGTCGGCGCAAGAGCCCGAGACTGAGTGCGGCAAGGAAGAGGTCGCCGAGAACGAGGAACAGGTCGACGGTGGTGGTGCGGAAAGCAGCCGCGTGGAATCCGATCTCAAGTGCGACAGTGAAGGGGTCGGCGGCAACGCTGCGGCAGAGCAGCTCCTGAACGGCGACCATGACGTGGACGCCGATAGAGAGGACCAGGTCGCGGCAACAAAGGACAAGGCGAGGACAGAAACGCCGACGCCTGCCGTGAGTGCCGACAGTGAGAAAAGGGCTACAAGAAAGGCAGCGGCTGCGGCGGAGGCCATGACAGATGCCACGAATACCACGCCAAAGGCGGCCGCGGAGAAGGTGCCTGCGCGGGACCTCTGGGTGAGCGGCAAACACGGCAAGGTAGGGTCCCCCAACGTCGTCAGTGACGCCAACACGGCCGGTGCACGCTGTCTCGCCTCCTCGACTACGAGCACCGCCGAGGAAAAAACAAACGCGTCCAGCACCTTCAACACAGCGAACGGCACGGAATGGTCATCTCCGTCGAATGCACGGGGAACGGGGCCGGTGACGCCCTGCGCAAGTGCAAGACCGCAGCTGCCGCGTTGGCGGCCACGAGGACCACGGGCGCCGTCAAAGAAGACTGTGAAGCGGTTTCTTCAGAGGGGGGGGGGGGGAATGTGGGAATCGCCGCCGATAAACCCCCTCTCCCCTAATGACTACGACACGAGTTGTGATCCGACGGCAGTGCGCATGCTCCACGCGTCAGGAGGAACGCATAATGGGCGGCCGTGGACAGCCATGGGAGAGTGGCCGACAGACTGTCGCGGGGAGTGTTCGTGTACGCGGCGTGCGCCCCGCCGGGGCCATGGTTAGGGGCGGGAAGTTTTAGTGTTAATTGTTTTGCCTAACCGTTGAAGTTTGTTCTAGCTAATAAATGCTTTCCAAGTTCTCCAGTCTCTGACGGCGTTCCTTGGGGCGGACGACCACGAACCCCACAAATTGAAGTCTCAGAGATTAGAAAAGTGTAGCGCACTGAATGCCGGAAGGAGAGCAGCTTGCCATGCTGATGAGCTGTTGTGTCAGCATGCCCGAGGACCGGGCAATGTCGGCGTCGCAGTACTACCATGGAGCCGCCGTGGAGGCCGTGGAGTGCTCGGACTCCGGGAGCACTCTTCCGTTTCGAAGTGGCACGGACGTAGGTGGGTTGACGTAAACCTATGACTGCGTTTCGCGACTGCGCCATTGTAAGGTAAGAGAATAGAGACAACGCCTGTGCGCTAGGCCGGCTGTTCTAGTCGGTCCTGTGCCGCGTCAGCGCTTAACCCACAACCCAGGTCTGCTTCAATCAGCACAATCTATATATATATATATATATATATATATATATATATATATATATATATATATATATATATATACATATTTATACGGAAAGTGAACAACAAGCGCTGGCTGAGATGTCACACGTATCAAAATGCGCAGATTGTTCCATGTCCTAGGAGAGTTCCGTAAACATAGCAGCTTGAGAAACTGGTGCCGCAGTCTGGTGAATTCTGGAACTCTCGTTCGCGAGGCTGATTGTTACGTTCAGGAGAAGTCTTGATTATGCGCTATTCTATGAAAACACTACCGACGAAGAAGACGTACAGACGAACAGAAGTAGACGAGACAAAGCGCAACTTTCAACTGATTTATTTCGTGCGTTGTTCAAATATATATCGAGTACAGGCACACGTCAGAGTGATCACACACACATACCCTCGCCTACACGTCATCCACCCTTCGCGTTTTCACTACAAGATTTACTTATGCAGAAGATAAATGTAAAGACGGCATGCTCACGCAGTTTTTTTCACCCAGAGAAGCCATGATGGCTGCTTCAGAAACCAATCTCTCTTTTTCATCTTTCACGTGTTTTACAATTTTTGTTTTTTCAAATTCGGGTGCGCACGAGCATCGATTACAATGTGTTGCTAGATTCCCTGGGTGGGTGACTTGCTCGCAATTGTACCGATGCTCTCTAAGTCTTGTGTTAATACATCTCGAGGTTTGTCCTATATATTGTTTTCCGCAGGTTAGCGGTATACTGTACACTACTTCTACGTCGCACTCGACAAACCTCTGCGCATGTTTTATCTGACATCTATTGCTTTTTGTGGTTTCATTTGCCTTGTTGACTTTGTTACAAAGACTTATCAGTTTCTGTGGTGCTGAGAATACAACAGGGACGTCATGTTTTTTCGCTATCCTTTATAGTCTATGTGATACATTATGTACATAGGGGATCACCACCGGCCGCTTCTCTCGCTTTTTGGCTTCTGCATTCTTTTTTGTTCCTGATATATTCCGTAGTATTTTTTCCGCAACAGATGCAATTATGGAGTCTGGAAAACCACTTCTTTTTAGCCTTTCTACCTGGACATGCAAGCTCTTTGACATCAAATGCTCGCAGGATTTTTGGATTGAAAGTTTAGAATGACCACTTGAATAGCTCATCAGCGCTTTTTCACTTTTCGTCATGTATGCCCAGCACGTGTGGCTGGCACTCAGGTGAATTTCTAGGTCGAGAAAACGCATCACACCCTTTTTCGGTAATTCTACTGTAAAATCTAATCCATGGAACGCTTCACGAAAAATGTCCAATATATATTTCACCTTATTTTTAAGATCAAGTTCAAAGTCAAAACAAATCATCCACATATCTAAAACATGCTGTCGCACCAATGTCTTCCATTTTTGTCTGAGCATGCGGTCCCCTTTCGCCATGAACAGGTTGCACAGCACTGGAGCAATACACGACCCGATCGCTATTCCATCTCTTTGGACGTACACAGTTCCTTCGTATTCTACACAAAGCGACTTCAGATATGTCCTTAGCAGTTCCAGGAAATCTTGCACTCCAATCAGGCATTGATTCATAAATTTGGTGTTGCCAAAGGCGTCGATGCTTTCTTCCACAGCTTTTATCGCTTCACATTGCGGAATGTTATAAAACATGTCTTGGACGTCTACTGATATACAGGTGACCGGAAGGCTTTCCTTTAAAAATTCTATTACCTTCGGCGAACCATCAATAAGGTATGGATCGTCGACTGGCAGAACAGATAGATGGGTCTTCAAATATCTTGCAACATGATTTTGCCACGTTTCTTTGTCTTCTACGATCACCCTGAAGGGGTTGTCTTCCTTATGAGTCTTTACCGAGTAAAATGGACGAAGTGAAACATCTCTGCTTTCTTTGACTTGTTTCTGAAGCTTCCCGAGGCCGAGTCTTCCACATAACTTGCTTGCATTCTTGCGCAATTTTTCTAGTCCCTGGTAGTCAAAATCCGTGGCGTTGAAATTTTTGAATAGAGCTTGCCGTGCTTTTTCTTCGTAATCTTTCTTGCGCATGACAACAAATCGCGCTGTTTTGTCTGACAACAAAAGTCTTAAATTGTTGCTTTTTAGGAACTGGACAGCTTCGTTCATGCACACCCGTGCGCGTTTTGCTTCTAGCTTATTCGCGATGCATTGGACGCTTTGCGAGATACATTCGCTTTTCTTTTCATCCGGAATTCGATCTGGACTTCGATCAAGCCAGTACAGTGGCTGGGGATTGTACATGATATTGCAGATCGAATTCCGGATGAAAAGAAAAGCGAATGTATCTCGCAAAGCGTCCAATGCATCGCGAATAAGCTAGAAGCAAAACGCGCACGGGTGTGCATGAACGAAGCTGTCCAGTTCCTAAAAAGCAACAATTTAAGACTTTTGTTGTCAGACAAAACAGCGCGATTTGTTGTCATGCGCAAGAAAGATTACGAAGAAAAAGCACGGCAAGCTCTATTCAAAAATTTCAACGCCACGGATTTTGACTACCAGGGACTAGAAAAATTGCGCAAGAATGCAAGCAAGTTATGCGGAAGACTCGGCCTCGGGAAGCTTCAGAAACAAGTCAAAGAAAGAAGAGATGCTTCACTTCGTCCATTCTACTCGGTAAAGACTCATAAGGAAGACAACCCCTTCAGGGTGATCGTAGAAGACAAAGAAACGTGGCAAAATCATGTTGCAAGATATTTGAAGACCCATCTATCTGTTCTGCCAGTCGACGATCCATACCTTATTGATGGTTCGCCGAAGGTAATAGAATTTTTAAAGGAAAGCCTTCCGGTCACCTGTATATCAGTAGACGTCCAAGACATGTTTTATAACATTCCGCAAGGTGAAGCGATAAAAGCTGTGGAAGAAAGCATCGACGCCTTTGGCAACACCAAATTTATGAATCAATGCCTGATTGGAGTGCAAGATTTCCTGGAACTGCTAAGGACATATCTGAAGTCGCTTTGTGTAGAATACGAAGGAACTGTGTACGTCCAAAGAGATGGAATAGCGATCGGGTCGTGTATTGCTCCAGTGCTGTGCAACCTGTTCATGGCGAAAGGGGACCGCATGCTCAGACAAAAAATGGAAGACATTGGTGCGACAGCATGTTTTAGATATGTGGATGATTTCCTGCTCTGTTTTGACTTTGAACTTGATCTTAAAAATAAGGTGAAATATATATTGGACATTTTTCGTGAAGCATTCCATGGATTAGATTTTACAGTAGAATTACCGAAAAAGAGTGTGATGCGTTTTCTCGACCTAGAAATTCACCTGAGTGCCAGCCACACGTGCTGGGCATACATGACGAAAAGTGAAAAAGCGCTGATGAGCTATTCAAGTGGTCATTCTAAACTTGTAAAAAGAAGTGTTGCGCGAAACTGCCTATGTCAGTCAATCCAAAAATCCTGCGAGCATTTGATGTCAAAGAGCTTGCATGTCCAGGTAGAAAGGCTAAAAAGAAGTGGTTTTCCGGACTCCATAATTGCATCTGTTGCGGAAAAAATACTACGGAATATATCAGGAACAAAAAAGAATGCAGAAGTCAAAAAGCGAGAGAAGCGGCCGGTGGTGATCCCCTATGTACATAATGTATCACATAGACTAAAAAAGATAGCGAACAAACATGACGTCCCTGTTGTATTCTCAGCACCACAGAAACTGATAAGTCTTTGTAGCAAAGTCAACAATGCAAATGAAACCACAAAAAGCAATAGATGTCAGATAAAACATGCGCAGAGGTTTGTCGAGTGCGACGTAGAAGTAGTGTACAGTATACCGCTAACCTGCGGAAAACAATATATAGGACAAACCTCGAGATGCATTAACACAAGACTTAGAGAGCATCGGTACAATTGCGAGCAAGTCACCCACTCAGGGAATCTAGCAACACATTGTAATCGATGCTCGTGCGCACCCGAATTTGAAAAAACAAATATTGTAAAACACGTGAAAGATGAAAAAGAGAGATTGGTTTCTGAAGCAGCCATCATGGCTTCTCTGGGTGAAAAAAACTGCGTGAGCATGCCGTCTTTACATTTATCTTCTGCAGAAGTAAATCTTGTAGTGAAAACGCGAAGGGTGGATGACGTGTAGGCGAGGGTATGTGTGTGTGATCACTCTGACGTGTTCCTGTACTCTATATATATTTGAACAACGCACGAAATAAATCAGTTGAAAGTTGCGCTTTGTCTCGTCTACTTCTGTTCGTCTGTACGTCTTCTTCGTCGGTATTGTTTTCATAGAATAGCGCATAATCAAGGCTTCGACATGAACCAACTAGCCCCAATCATCGCCTTACTAACATTGAGTTCAGGAGAACATGGCCATGCCCTGCACGTGAATACTGATAATGACACATTTGGTAGACATGTCTCAAATAAATCGTATTTAGAGCAACTTTTCGCACCGGCAGCTCGGTTGACGTAGGCGTCTGTTTCCTTGTCGTGGCTAGCACACGCGCTGTGTTTCCAGTTTGCGTGTTCGATTACCGAGGCTGATGGGGCGATGTCTCTGTTCAGTTTACGAGTGATAGCTCTTTCGACGTTTTCTGTTCTCTCATTTGGTTTGATGGTAGGCGCAGTCCTGAGCGCTGGTCCAAAAAGCTTCATTCACGTTCCTTTCTGTGAAGATGGCTTAGGTGTTGAATTTGTCTTTGCTTTTGCTGTCGTTTCTGACGACCTTCTTTAAGCCGCAAGTGTGCTTTCGATGTAGCTTTAGTTCGTCATTGTCCTTGTTGACGTAGCGGTTGTGGCTGCCGGGGTTCTTCGAGCTGCGTGGAGAGTTGGGCTAGTTGGTACGAGTTCATTCTGGTCGAACTGCGCAAAAAACGGGGCACGAAGAAAAGCAAGACAAACGAGCGCAGACTAACAACTGAGTTTATTGAACGATGAAACCAGCCTTTTTAACAGCCTCAGACCATATGACGCGTCCCCCTAGGGGCTAACACAGGAACCGCTAAAAGCCATGAAAATAGCACGTTAAGCAATTATCACTGAAACAGCTGAAAAGCTATCATTAAGACACGTGACAGGCTATGAAACCATGACAAACAACATGAAAAAGCATGAAAAGCGCAGTGCAAGAGAATGATTGTGCGCAATTGGAAACAACCAACGTAGACTGAGATGATTACGTGCACGTGGAGCAGAGATATGCGTACTCTTTGTCAGTACGAATAATCGACGGGTGGCTGATGCATCCCTCCCCTTTCCTCCTGATATGGAACGCCTCGATAATTCTGCGGTCTATGAATTTCCTTTCTTTCGAGAGAACTGTCGCGTCTTCGAAAAATTGCCTTGCATCCGCACTGCCGGCAGTGCGCTGGTAAATGCAAAGCTGGGGCGTTAGACAGTGATCTCTCGTGCTCCCTTAATCGCATGTTAATGCATCTCGCGCTCTCCCCTATGTACGCTTTCCCGCAAGTTAATGTCACCTGGTACACCACACCGACCTCGCAAGTTACATACTTATTCCTGTGATGAATTAAGCACTCACTTCGACGCGACTCACTCGTGTCTTCCTTCCTCTTGCTAACCATGTTGCACACTTTGGAAAGTTTTGCAGGCGCGGAAAAAACTACATTGACCCCATATTTATTCCCGATCTTTTTTAATCCATGGGAAAGGCCGTGCACATACGGAACAACGGCGAACTTGTCCACCTCTTTCGGCTTTCCGCTGGCATTCTGTCGCATGCCTTTTCCTTTTACCACGCGGGCGAGCTTGCCGCAAACTGTGTCCATCAGGTGGCTCGGATACCCAGCGTTCCTTAGCCTTTCCACTTGCTTTTCGAAGCTTTGCGTCATCTTGTGGACGCAGGATTTTTCGAGCGCTGCTCTCATAGCACTGAAAGCGATCCCCATTTTAATCACCTTAGAATGGCTGGACGCATAATTAAGCAGCGGTTTTCGAGCCCTCGGCTGGTAGCACCAACAGACATGGTCTGATCTAAAGTCTAATTGAAGATCCAAAAATTGCAACCTAAATTCATTCCAAAATTCAAGCGTAAACCTCAGGCCTCGGCCATGCGTACTGAACAGACCAAGGACACACTTGGCTGTCTCTTTGTAATTCTGTCTCCCTAAGAACACCACTACAAAGACTGCCTCAGGGTTTCCTGCGCACCGCGGGAAGGTGATGAGCGAGTGGACAGGCGCTTTAACTATTGGTGCAGGTTGAGCGACCAAACCACGGAATTTCTCTGGAAGATAATTTTCCGGAGTCTACCCAAGAAGAAGAGAAAGGAACCTGAACAGAAGGATAATGTACTTGTTCTCGGGGATCAGCAGGTACCCGAAAACCACCTCGAGGTTCTTCGCAAGGGACCAAAGTTCGCCTTCGCATACTCCCCTTCACCCGTTGAAAAGCTGGCCGTTTCGAAAGCAGTTTCGAATAAGGCTACGGGGGATGAAAAGCCAAGGGCAGCAGAGGAATGCGTTGAAGTAGCGACAAGGACTGTGGAACACTCCAGAAATCGGGTGAGTCTGCGCCCACTGGTTGACTACTTTGTTAGGAATAACCTCATGGTGCTGACATCAGACAAGGAAGGCCACTTTGTCGTCATGACGGACCATAGTATGCAAAAAAGAGGAAGCTAGCTTTAGCGAAGAACTTCAGAGTAATAGAGGCGGATGCAAAAGATTTGAGGCAGCGAGCTTTAGACTTCCTGGACGATGTAGGCCTTAAGGACGTGGCCAAAAAAGTGAAGAAGGCTCCAAAATTGACACTAGAAGTTTTTTACGCGGTAAAGACGCATAAGCCGCAGGCTCCGTTGAGGACTATAGTTTCAGAAAGAAATACCTGGCTCGGGGAGGTCTCTGGCTATCTTCAAAAGCACCTGGCGCCACTATGTGTTGAGGATCCGTTCAGAATTCCGGATTCGCGATGTTTGGTTGAATTCCTGAGAGGAACTAACCCAGGAAGCTGTGCTGCTGCCAGTATCGACGTCGAAGATCTTTTCTATTCTCTGCCACGACAGGACGTTCTTCAAAGTGTCAGAACTTGCATCACGGAGCATAACGACGAGGCAGCGTTCGTAAGAAGAAGCTGCTTGTCAGTAGAAACCTTCCTGGAACTTTTGAACCTTTATTTGGATTCGACTGCTGTCGGAGTGGGAGGTGAACTGTACGTGCAAAAAACTGGCGTTTGCATTGGCTCCAGTGTGGCTCCAATACTGAGTGATATTTTTCTTAGCGGAGTGAATAGGGTAATTGAACAATATGTGCCAGATACTGTTAAAATTTTTCGCTATGTCGACGATTACTTGGTGTTCTTACGGAGACAGAATTACAAAGAGACAGCCAAGTGTGTCCTTGGTCTGTTCAGTACGCATGGCCGAGGCCTGAGGTTTACGCTTGAATTTTGGAATGAATTTAGGTTGCAATTTTTGGATCTTCAATTAGACTTTAGATCAGACCATGTCTGTTGGTGCTACCAGCCGAGGGCTCGAAAACCGCTGCTTAATTATGCGTCCAGCCATTCTAAGGTGATTAAAATGGGGATCGCTTTCAGTGCTATGAGAGCAGCGCTCGAAAAATCCTGCGTCCACAAGATGACGCAAAGCTTCGAAAAGCAAGTGGAAAGGCTAAGGAACGCTGGGTATCCGAGCCACCTGATGGACACAGTTTGCGGCAAGCTCGCCCGCGTGGTAAAAGGAAAAGGCATGCGACAGAATGCCAGCGGAAAGCCGAAAGAGGTGGACAAGTTCGCCGTTGTTCCGTATGTTCACGGCCTTTCCCATGGATTAAAAAAGATCGGGAATAAATATGGGGTCAATGTGGATACGCTGATGTGGATATGTTTAAGGACAGTAAAAACGGGAGCACAGAGTACGTCAAAGGGTCAAACGGTAGAGAGGAACAGTTTCGCGGTTATACCGTACATCCACGGGTTTTCTCATCGCGTCAAAAAGGTGGCTTCACGTCATGACGTTGACATTGTTTTCACGGCAAAAAACAAGGTGGGAGCCATTTGTCCAAAGTTGCAGAGGCGCATGTGCAGCAAAGAAGATCACAGAACGGCGATCTGTACCGTTAGGCACGGTATGCGGTTCGTTTCGTGCACTCTTAACGTTGTGTACTGCATTCCTTTTTCGTGCGGGCGTAAATATATAGGCCAGACGGGCAGATGTTTGAACATCAGGCTCAGAGAACATTTCAGCTCTCTAAAAGGTTCGCCATACTCGCATCTCGCGATGCACTGTCGGCAGTGCGGGTGTGATCCACTTTTGTCTGACACGGCGGTGATGTACCGGAACCGGAACAAGCTGTCCAGAGAGATTGTAGAAGCGTTTTTAATTTTCAAGAGCAATTCTGTATGTGTTAGCCAGGCTTCACTGAGCCTACTCCCGTGTGAGATAGCTTTTCTTTCGGCCAACCTCGCTGCTACCCTTGCCGCGTAATAGGAACATTCTATTCTGAGCATGCGTGTTCTTATTGTGATGTTTTCGAGTTATCAGTGTTTGACTGCGCGGTTTTGCGCGTTTTAGTATTGTTATCATTTTAGGTATAAGAGATGATTAGGGTGAGTCGGCGTCATGACATTCGCAGCGGTATCAGTTGTTCTCTCCATGGTGACTATGTGGTGGTGTGATATAAGATAAATAGGCGAGGATTCAGGAAATAAACTTTAGTTTGAAGTTGGCGCTTGTCCTGTGCACTTATTCTTCGCTTGTGTCCGTGTCTCTTTGCGCTACCTGCCTTAACATGAGTTCCCACAAACTAGCCCAGTTATCCGTTCGCGTAAGGCTCAATGTAGTTTTTTCCGCGCCTGCAAAACTTTCCAAAGTGTGCAACATGGTTAGCAAGAGGAAGGAAGACACGAGTGAGTCGCGTCAAAGTGAGTGCTTAATTCATCACAGGAATAAGTATGTAACTTGCGAGGTCGGTGTGGTGTACCAGGTGCCATTAACTTGCGGGAAAGCGTACATAGGGGAGAGCGCGAGATGCATTAACATGCGATTAAGGGAGCACGAGAGATCACTGTCTAACGCCCCAGCTTTGCATTTACCAGCGCACTGCCGGCAGTGCGGATGCAAGGCAATTTTTCGAAGACGCGACAGTTCTCTCGAAAGAAAGGAAATTCATAGACCGCAGAATTATCGAGGCGTTCCATATCAGGAGGAAAGGGGAGGGATGCATCAGCCACCCGTCGATTATTCTTACTGACAAAGAGTACGCATATCTCTGCTCCACGTGCACGTAATCATCTCAGTCTACGTTGGTTGTTTCCAATTGCGCACAATCATTCTCTTGCACTGCGCTTTTCATGCTGTTTGTCATGGTTTCATAGCCTGTCACGTGTCTTAATGATAGCTTTTCAGCTGTTTCAGTGATAATTCCTTAACGTGCTATTTTCATGGCTTTTAGCGGTTCCTGTGTTAGCCCCTAGGGGGACGCGTCATATGGTCTGAGGCTGTTAAAAAGGCTGGTTTCATCGTTCAATAAACTCAGTTGTTAGTCTGCGCTCGTTTGTCTTGATTTTCTTCGTGTCCCGTCCCTTGCGCAGTTCGACCAGAATGATTCTTCGAGCTGCTTTTTTTTGGCATTGCTGATGTTGCGGAAGTTGATGGAGTGAGCTTCCTTTAGCAACATGAGTGATTTTCTTTGCATGTTCTTGTTATGAGTACATAGCTGGTGCCCGATGAGCTATTAGGATCGTCGGGCATTGGTGGTAGCATGCGAGAATCGATAGACATCTCTTCAGAGGGCCCTGCAACGCCGTTATGATGGACGCATCTGGCACCTGGAAACATTTGAGATTCGATACATTCATTGGACGGTGATACCGCAGCAGGCGTGGTTTGGTCAGATTCCAGATGCGAATGCTGGTCTTTCAGCGCAACTAACGAACTGGGCTCTTCTGGCGCATGAACTCGTACTGAAGAGTGGTGATTTGGTCGAGTATTTCCCGAATTTATCAGCTCCTCTATCGCGACCGTAGCGAGCTGGTGAGGCTAGAGGTGAGCGCCAGGAGGAACTAAATAACCGCATAATGGAAAACTAGGTGGTGGGCCGCGCATGCGAGGCAACGAATCAAGGGCATCGGGTGGTACAGTAACGGCTCGTGTCATATGGTGCATTGAAGACATTGAAAATGCCGATTTTTGTGCAGGTGGGGAACCTAATTGAAGGCTAGGCGTTTTGGGAAAATGACGTGGACTGGGATGGCCGAGTTGAAGATTCTCTACATGGTGGATTACTGACGACCGTTCAATGTAGTATCTAAATCAGGCGATCGTCTCTTCTCTGTTTTCTTCCACGGCTCATTCTTCTGGAAGTTGTGTGTGAGGTAAAATCGGAAAGCCTCAGCGGGTACGTAGTCGTTGAAGTTGGCGACGACCTCCCGTTGTGACCATGATGCCTCGGTAGCGCGGCTTCCGAAGAGGTCGAACCAGACCTCTGCGGGTCTATCGTCCGCTGATCCGGCGCACTACGGGATGTCAAGGTCTGTCGATGACGCTGCCATGATGCTGGTCGCTGTGTAAAGCTAGGATCTGCTTCGGTGGTCCGTATATTGTCAGGGCGTCTTGTTCAGAACTTCGTTGATGATGTGCGACTGATGAATTGGTTGCCATGTCTTCATCCTACCAACTTGTGTAGTGTTACGACTGGGAGACGTGGGTTACATGAGACTCCATACTTTTATGTTATCGCAAGAGCACTTCTTCATCGTCAGTTTCTACCACGCATCACTTTCTTATTTGGTCACACACACACACACACACACACACACACACACACACACACACACACACACACACACACACACGCACGCACGCACGCACGCACGCACGCACACGCGCACACACACACACACACACACACACACACACACACACACATTGTAATGCAGAGAAAGAAGATATGTTAAGGCGTTTATTGAACGGCATTCAGCGACGATGCGCAATGGCGAGAGTTGACGGAACAGGGACACCTGGCACGAGCGGCGTTCTCTCAGGCAGAAACGGAAGAGGAGGGCCCACTCGAATATGCCGAAAAGGACGACCGATTACAAAGTTTTAAGGCTTCGGTACAATCACCCCTGGTACGCAAACGAAGCCGCCCGGCGACCTAACAGCTTGTCACTATGAGCGGGCCATGGCAGGCCTTCAGGCGCTCCACAATGAAAATGTCGCGCCCTCGACGGCGCATGTCCGAAGATGGTTCAGTGGGTTCGATTAGGTAGATTACCAGGGATGCGCATTCGGCACATCCCCGGGCCTCCGTAAAAGCCTTCGTTATTGGGCAGTAGTTTTAAAGAGAGGACAGCTGCTGGGGTAGGGACCAATGGCCATACGAGCGCTCCATAGAGGTATGTGGGCGCAGAAGTGGTGGTGTCACCTCAAATGCTCTTTTGCCGCTCTTGTTCATGCATAGTATAGGTCATGGAAAGGTCGCGACACTCTTCAGCAAGCCTGGCTGTGGCAGACATAGGCGCACACTCACATGGATCCGGTTTGTATGTAGGGATCTTGTCGATGGTGTGCGACGGGTGCCTTCTGTACAATAAGAAGGGTGAAAAACCAATAGTGCTCTGAGGGGCGTTATTATAAGCGTAGGTGATGGAGGGCAGAATGGCATCCCAATTCGCGTGATCAGCGGCGACGTACATTCAGAGCATGTCGCCGAGCGCGCGGTTAAAGCGTTCGGTGAGACCATTCGTCTGCGGGTGGTACGCAGTAGTTTTGCGGCGAGCAGTGTGACACCCTTGAGAATGGCTTCGATGACTTTCGACAAGAAGACAAGACCTCGATTGCTGAGCAGCTCCTGGGGTGGACCGTCACGCAGTAGGAATCGGTGAAGCAGGAAGGAGGCAACATCGCCCGCTGTATCCGTTGGGAGGGTGGCAGTTTCGGCGTGTCCCGTGAGATGGTCAACAGCGACGATGGCCCAGCAGTTACCAGCAGATGTCAGAGGAAGTGGCCCATACAAATCAATGCCCACGCGCCCAAACGCCAGTAAGGGCAAGGGAAAGGTTGTAGACCAGGTGGCGAGACAGGTGCGTTGAAGGTTTTCGGCGCTGACAATCTAAGAAGGAGCGAACGAACTTCTGAATGTAGCGGCATATCCCTCGCCAAAAGTACCGTCGTCCAACGCCGTTCTATCAGGGTAAGTTTTGGATACTCTAGAGCGCGCACACTGCGGCTCATAATGAAACGACTCGCACATTTCAGAACGCAGACTGTGGGATAATACTAGTAGCCACTAGCGGCCGTCGGTGTTGTGATTGTGTCGGTGAAGTAGGTCGTCGCCAATGGCGAAATGGTGGGCTTGACCACGCAACGCGCGAGTAGTTGGTGTTGCCGATGGATCAGTAACTCAAGCAGCGAGGTGATCCAATGATCCATGCGCTGTTCGGTAGCCATGATGCGAATGTCGATGGAACAAACGGCAATGTGAGATCGTGAGCAGTGGCTATTGTCGTCAGGCAAAGGAGAGCGCGAGTGGGCATCGGCGTCAGCATACTGGCGTCCGTCGCGGTACAGCAAGTGGATATCGTAGTCTTGCAGGCGAATTGCCCATCAGGGATAAGGCCTGAGGTATCCTTCAATGGCGACAACCGGCATTGTGCATTATGGTCGGTAACGACATCAAATCGGTGAGCATACAAGTAAGCTCGGAACTTTGTAAGGGTACAGATGATCGCCAGGCATTATTTTTGCGTGACGGTGTAAGCGTACGACTTGCATATGCCACGACATATTCAATGAACCCTGCTTTGCGCTGAGCCAGGAGAGCGCGGTGGCCAACACCGCTGGCATCCGTGTGCACATCTGCAGGTGCCGTGGGGTCGTAGTGGCGTAGTACGGGAGACGTCAACGAACGACGGAGCTTCGCGAACGCGTCGTCGCACTCACACGACCACGAATTTAGGGGCCCGTTACGTCGAAGGAGCTTCGCCAGCGGCGATATGATGGTGGCGAAGTTTCTGATGAAGCGCGAAAGTAGGGACACAGTCGTATGAAACTACGCAGTTCTTTGTAGAGCGGGAGTGCTAAAGCGTATTCAATAGTCCACTGGCACGCAAAAAGTTCAGTAAGGCCTTAATTGATTTTCGGTGTGAAGACAGTTCGGGTCGGCATTCTAGCACTGACTGTTCCGACAGGGGTCTGTCGTCAAGGCGGGCCAACACAGCAACTAGCGACAGTCTGTGCGAGCTGTAGCGAGGGTAGCGACAACGGACGTGGTCTATCGTTTCTTTGCTGTCACACTGACTGCAAGCAGCACTGTCTGCCACGCCGATTCGGAAGGCAAAACATTTAGTCCTCTTGTTTATATTGTTATTATCGCGCGCCTGCTCTTCGCTCTGCTTTCCTTTCCATCTTTCTTTCCCCCTCCCCTTAGTGTAGGGTAGCAAACCGGATGCTACAATTCTGGTTGACCTCCCGGCCTTTCTCTCGTTTTATCATCTCTCTCTCTCTACGCAGTTCTTTGACGGACTTAGGTTCGAAAAATTCGTCCACGGCCCGAATCTTGGCTGGATCATGGACGATTCCGTCCTTGGACACGACGTAGCCCAGTATTGTCAGCTGCCGTGCTGCAAATCGGCATTTCTTCAGATGCAGTTGTAGGCCAACGTATCCCAAACGCGTCGAAACTTGCCTCAGGCGTTGAAGTTCGCGCAGAAGTGTGGAGGAAAAACGACGACGTCGTCGAAGGCAAGCACGTGTGTACACAAGCACGTGTGCCATTTCAAGTCGCGCAGAACGGTATGCATCATGCGCTAGAAGGTCACGGGCGCATTAACAGTCCAAACTTCATGACGTTGAATTCGTACAAGCCGTCCGGCGTGACAAAGGCTGTCTTCAGTCGTGCGTCATCAGCCATAGGTACTTGCCAGTACCCTGAGCGCGAATGAAGCGATGAAAAGGATTCTGCGCCTTGTAGGCTATCAGTCGCGTTGTCTATTCGTGGTAGTGAATAACCGTCCTTACGAGTGAACTTGTTCAGCCGTCGGTAGTCCACACGGAACCTCACAGAACCGACCTTCGCAACGAGAACAACTGGAGACGTTCATGGGTAAAATACAGCACAAACCAGACGATTAACACAAGGAAGACACGGGACAGAGTGCTGACTTCAACTAACGGTTTATTCTTGGGCGAGCTTGCCTATTCATGAAATACGATCAAAATCAGACAAGATATCTCCCAAAAATAACAGATCAAGAAAACAAAAAAGCCCTTACCACAAACACGTGCGCCACTGCGTCATCTTTTCCAGAACATAAAATTCATCCCCTACGTGATGACAAAAATTCAAGTTCTTTTTTTGTTAATGAGATCGAAGGAGCGCTTACGCACAACGAACCTGCCTTGTCAATTTCCCGAGCCTCAATTATTTCGCGCGCTGTCTTATCCCGGCATCTGCGCACAACAGAAGTCTGCTCAAAGATAGGTTTACAGCCACAATCCCGGCAGTGTATAGCCAAATGCCCTGACAGCAGTCTCGTCACGTTATAGTGATGCTCCTTAAGCCTCTCATTCAGGCACCTGGCCGTCTGGCCGATATAACTTTTTCCACAGGTCAGCGGAACGGAGTAAACCACTTCATCCACGCATTCCACGAATCGCGACCGGTGTTTTGTCGTGCACGTAGGTGCAGGTTCAGCAGCGTTTACTGCCTTGCATATCCCAGACAGTTTTTGGGGCACGGAAAAAACCACTTGTACACCTGCGCGATTACCCACTTTTTTCAGGTTGTGGGAAATCATGTGGCAATATGGAATGACGGACACATTCCTCGCCCCTTTCACTGGGGATTCGGCCTCGGAACACCTAGCTTTCTTAGACTTCTTCAGAAGGCTTTCAGCCACTGCTGACAGAAGAGGCGTAGGAAAACCGGCACTTGTGGGACGTTGTACTTGGGCACCGAGACTGCTCTCTAATCTATGAACACACGACTTACTCAGTGCGCAGGACAGGGATGACTGAACGATGGCTCTCTTGACCAGTTTAGAATGAGCCGATTTAAAAGGAAGTAACGGCTTCCCAGCGCGTGGCTGAAATTCCCAGCAAACCTGTTCGTCGGCAAAAAGCACAGCTAAATCAAGAAACTTTATGCTGTTGTCAACTGAGCATCACTATAACGTGACGAGACTGCTGTCAGGGCATTTGGCTACACACTGCCGGGATTGTGGCTGTAAACCTATCTTTGAGCAGACTTCTGTTGTGCGCAGATGCTGGGATAAGACAGCGCGCGAAATAATTGAGGCTCGGGAAATTGACAAGGCAGGTTCGTTGTGCGTAAGCGATCCTTCGATCTTATTAACAAAAAAAGAACTTGAATTTTTGTCATCACGTAGGGGATGAATTTTATGTTCTGGAAAAGATGACGCAGTGGCGCACGTGTTTATGGTAAGGGCTTTTTCCTTTTCTTGATCTGTTATTTTTGGGAGATATCTTGTCTGATTTTGATCGTATTTCATGAATAGGCAAGCTCGCCCAAGAATAAACCGTTAGTTGAAGTCAGCACTCTGTCCCGTGTCTTCCTTGTGTTAATCGTCTGGTTTGTGCTGTATTTTACCCATGAACTATGCATCACCAACTAGCCTGCCAGCAAATGTTATTGAACTGGAGACGCCCATAGGCTGTCCGAGGGTTGAATGACATCGCGTCGACGCATATCGTCGTCTTGCTCATTAATTACCCGGCGTTCTGCGGGAGATACGCGATATCGACGTTGCCGCAGTGGTGGTTGGGCGCCAGTGTCGATGCGATGCCTAACAGCGGACGTGCAGCCGAGAGAAGTTTGCGCGACATCGAAAGAAAAACGAAATTCTTCGAACAGGCACGTAAGGGGGGAACGCTGGACCGATGTGAGGCTGTCAGAAACGCAGGAACAAATACATCAGCGGGTGACCAATCAGACGTGGAAACAGCACTGAGCATACTGGAACTTGGATGGTGCGTGTCATCGGGTTCGTCCATACCTTGTGCGTCGTCGAGGCATTCCACTTGGGCGAGATATTCCTTTCGCACCAACGTAACAATGTACCGGGGTGGGTTGGTAACAAAAATAGCGCTGTTGCCCTGAATGACTTGCACGGTCGCAAATGTCATGGCAAACTTGGTGCCACGGTGTTGAGAGACCAGCGCAGTAGACTGACACAGTAGTTTGCACGCACTTTGGTATCGTCTTTGACGTGTATCTTGCTCCAAGCCGATGGACTGTCTGCCGGCGTCAAATCTGAGAATGGTGAGAGTTCTATTTCGGCTGATGCTCAATGAAATACGGCATCGTGGCGGGAGGTAAAGTCCCATCCCAGGATGACGTCTTGAGTGCATGCCGCAAATATGGTGAATTCGACGTCGTAGAGATGACGACGCGAGCTATGCATAGCGCCATAGGATGAAAAATTGAAGGACACTTTTTGTAGATTCGCCAGTGTGTTCGGCGAAAGCCTGTGGCCATTCGACTGACTATGCCATGGTATCGCGGGAATCCACATTCTCGGGCCGCTTCTCGGAACCGCTTCCCGTGGAATCATCACCGGGCCGCTTGGGAGCCATCCGACTAACTGGAATGCTGCTACGAGACGTCTAACAAAGAAGCGTTGGCGCGCGCGCCGCTGTGCCATCACGTGGTTGCTGAGTGAGTGAGCTTCTTCGATTTGCACGTTCCGGACGGCTCCGGAAAGCCCTGGACGCCAGCGCTACATTTGTTTTTTCTCGGAGACCAACCGGAAGCTCCGCCCACTGGTCCGGGACCGCTAGGATGCATGTTCGGTTTTCGCGTGCCTCGTGGCCAGCGGACGGCTCGGGTCCGCCCACACGATTTTGCTCTAGCAGCCGGCAGACGACGGCGTAATACGTCACGAATTCAGCCATTTTGATCTGGATGCGGGAAGAAACGGAACTGTTTTCTTGATATTCCCGCCGTTAATCCGCTTTTAAATGCGAAGCATTTCTTAGCGAACCTCAGGCACTTTGGGCGTTTCTATCTACGTATCTATCTATCTATCTAGCCGCCTACGTCTGGGCGCTCTCCTGGTCGTCTCTATAACTTCTAATGTACCAAAATTGGCATAGCAGGGGATCAGTGTATGACGAACACGATTCACTGGTCATGGCATGAATAGCGCAAAATACCTGTCCCGTACGTCATGAAACCCTTTCCCTCAGTCACGAGTGGCACATACCCGCATACCAGACTTCATGGTATGGGGGTATGTGCCACAGGTGATAACAGTCTCAGTCAGCGCAGTGACAGCGAACATACACATTGACACAGAAGGAAATTGATAATAAGAGTAATTGTTGGGGTTTTACGTCCAAAAACCACGATATGATTATGAGAGACGCCGTTACGAAGAAATCTCCGGAATTTTGACCATCTGGTATTCTTTAACGTGCACCGAGATCGCACAGTACACGGGCATCTAGCATTTTGCATCTATCGAAATGCGACCGCCGCGGCCGGGATCGAACCCGCGACCTTCGCGTCAGCAGCGGAGCACCGTAACCACTAAACCACCGCGGCGGACACAGGGAAAGTGAGGAAGCTGAAGACAGAACACCCCTGGAAGACGCTCAACTACCATGCACTCATTCACGTGGTCCGCAACGTGGACCACGTCGATTACGCAAAAACCGGTGTCAATGCTTTCTACAATAAATCGTCCTAGCGAACAAGGCCTCTCATCATCACCGCTGACTTCAACATTGATTTATCAAGACCCAACAACACCTGGTCCTTATACTGCGTGAAAGACTGCTTGAATGTAGACAGGGCATCAAAAGACCTTGCTCCCACGTGCAGGACAGGAGGCGTCATATATCATTTAATCGTAAGAGGCATCCAGGATTTCCACCAGGTGTGCTATACCTCGCACTTCCCTATACTTAGACCCCTCGTAGCCGCGATCACGAACGCATCCGATTAACAAGTCCGGCTTAGATACTGGTGCTCGCTTATCACGGTGATGATGACCTTGTTCAAGAACTGTCAAGGACTCCTTCTACACATACACACGGGTCCGTGAAACGCGCGTGCATGCTCCGTCATAACGGACAAGTATAAGCATAACAACTGTAACGCAACTGTCATAACTGCATCTGTGACTGTAACGTACGTGCAGTGCGCCTGCGCGTGCCACTAGGCTATGTGTATATCCAGGAGAACATTCCTGAATGAAGCTTAGTTGCGAGTAATGCCTGTCCTGTGCATTTGTGTTTCTTCTTTGTGCTGTTCGGATTCGCGCTATCCAGTATTGAAGAATATGAGCACTACATATAAGCTTACCGCGTCTAGTGTTAGTAACACCCATATTGCTGTTGGCATCGTTACGCAACGGTAAACAACTGGTTATATAATACATATGCGACTATTCGGCATATATGAGTGTGTTTATACCACTTCCACATTTCTCTAGCGTCATTCCGTAAGCTTTCGCTCAACATGAAAAATTATGCCACAGTCACCATCTCGACATGCTTCGAATAACATCGATTCCCACGGTACGTGGGATCTGCTGAATTTTTTTCGCTGCTTGTAATCGCGCGGTTTTCTCGGTTTGAACCGCCGATTTGTTCAGTTGTGCGCGTTATGTAGCAATGGCAGAGCAAGTGCCCGCATTTGTTTGGGAAGACGGCGAGACCATGATGTTCGCCGTCAACAGCGATGGAACACCCATGGTCAACGGAGGAATGAGGCTGTACCTTACCAATGGTAAGTCTGCACGTCACAATGAGAGCACTTATTCTTCGCTGCTCAACGTCAGCTTAAATCATTGCCGCTTTTTCGCTCGTAGGCGGTGCGCAGGTACGCGGTGACGACAGCAGCGAGGGGCAGCCCATGACGCCGTAACCGAACAAGCCTCGCGAACTGAGTGGAGGTCAACTGCGGCCCCGATTCAAAGTGCTCCGCTTCATCGAGGAATATAAAGCCTACAAGATTGACCTGACGAACTGGCTCAAATCAACTCGGCAGATGTTCGGCGACATCGCCGATGTCCTGAACAGAAACTTCGGTGCTTTCGCCCTGAGCCAGGTGGAGAATAAATGGCGCACCCTAAAGAGAAGCTACCTGGGTACGCGTCAGAAAAACAACACCTTCAGGCACGTCACCTGCGAATATGAGTTGTGAGTCTTACTGATGGTGCATCCGTGGATTGCAGTCCTTCTTTGCATTAACACGCGTGTCTCGTACACTGTGGTCAATTAACGCATAATTTTGCAACACAAGTTCCCTTCATAGCACACCACATCGTACGTACTATTTTAAACATGATTTAGAAAATAATGTTCTTTAAGAATATACAGTGAAACCTCGGTGATACGAATCTCACGGGACCACCAAAAATATTCGCACCATCCAAAATTCGTATCACCAGAAAGCATGAAAATTTATCATGCGACAAAAAAAAAAGAAAACTGGAGTACATTTTCATTTATTGTTTTTCAGGGCCGCAGCAACGTCAGGAAGAACTCTGAATGATTGTCAGTTAAGTTTTCAGGTGTCGGCAATCATACCAGCACTCGTAAATATACGGCCTGTTAGCGCGTCTTTGGTTAATGAACCAGGTGCGTTGTGACGGAAGAAGTGCTTTGATGGCATAGATCAAGGCCACAAAATTTGAGGACCATGGTCCTATGTTGCGCTTTTGTCATCGCGGAGGTGTCGGGCATACTTTTTGGGAGATTTACGGCCGTGTACGCACAAGTGCGGCCTCAACGGTCGCGCATGTGGACGTTGTGAGGCCTGACTCCTTCGCGAAGACCGTCCTCGCCTTCTTTCGGTCCTGGTCCTCCTTTCATAGGATTTCTGATGCACGAGGCAGGCACGTGTTCACACAGTACGACGACAGGAGCCCACGTCGATGCCTCAGGAAAAAAAAAAAGCAGGGCGCCAATGCCCTCGGTAATGTAAACGCGAACGCATACGAAGGCACATTAGAGCCTCAAAGATTGGCGCACAAAATCTCGGAGCCCGTGACGCGTCTCTGAAGGTTTACTCTGACCACAAGAATATTGTTCTTACAACGTGATTCTGACGATTTGGCGGTGCCCGCGCTTGCGTTCCTGCGCTTGCACGTGCTTGGTGCGTCTTCCGCGACAGCGCGGACACAGCACCTCTTCGTACCTGGGCGGTAGGGTACATTCGTATCGACCGTCGCGGGGTATAAATTTGTTCGCAACAACCATACTCCATTACATTACAGGCCAATGGGCCTTGGCCGGGACCAAAGAAAAATTCGTATCACCCCGAAATTCGCATGAGCTGTGATCGTATCACCGAGGTTTCACTGTAACAGTGCACAGAGACAAGGGACATGGTAGGAAAACAGTCGTGCTCTCTTTCTACCTTTTGCCTTACTCCTTTTAGCACTTATAATTAATGAATTCAGTGGCAATTATAATACTAATTCATAAAAGTGAACTGTGGACCCACACCTTTTCTACTGCAGTGATAAGCTTAACGAGCACAAAAAGACTGGTGTTAAAGAAGTGATGTACACACACACGGCATTAGTGCAATTGGGGTTTATTCCGAAGATATGGTGTTTTTAATATCATTGGTCACCACTGGCAAAAATCCATTATCCTAGAAAAAGAAAACTCTGTATATGTATATAATGGTGGATGCACATGGCAAACTAGTAACGCATTGTATAATGTGTTACTGGTATACGTTATGGACACATTGTCTTATGAAGGGTGGGAAGAAGTCTGCGAGAAAATTAGAGCGGCCTCTTTAATGAAGTCGCAGTACACGTGCCTCCATAAGTATAGTCGTGACGAACACGACAGATCACAATGAAATGATGCTTTCAAAGTACATTTGGCAATGGCAGGCGTCCAGGTTTCGCACCAATGTGGCAAAGCAGACACATATAGTGAGGAATGAACAACATACGCGCTAATGTTCTGTCCTGTAGTACTCTGCAGGCCTCAGACAATTTACAAACAATAATGTTCGTCGTGTTTATCTGATTGTGTTTATCTGCTGGTAAACCATGAAATTATTGCACCAACTTGGCCAAACAATCGTACTCCTCCACTGCAGTGTTTATTTTCCTAGGTAAGTAACATTCGTATTGAGGGTGCATGTATGCTGGGAACTGGGCCACATACTTCAAAAGTCGCATGTGTCCAGTCCTCCACTTCTGCTTGAGCCGGGCCGTGTGCGAAGGCATAGTGGGTTAGTACCTTTACCTGCATTTACCAAGTTTATGTCTGTCTTTGGCTTATTTACGTGCGCACTACGACATAGAATGGAAAATTGAGCGAGTTGGTACAGATTCATACTTAGGACTGTGCAGCGCCCACAAAAAGGGACAAGGGACAGAAGAAGTGCACAGGACTAGCGCTGACTCTCAACTGAATTTTTATTCCGGAATACACAGAAAAAGTAAACAAGAAAAATATTAATAGACAAGTCACGGGACTTGTGCTGCAGACGCAAAACGAAAATAATATTCATGCCTGTTACCCCTTAAAGGGACCGACAACTGATTTTTTTCGACCCAGCTTTTTACGGCGCGACAGGAAGCTTACCCTTCGTAGCGTTTGTAGCTGCAGTGGTTTATCCTAAAAGCACGTAGTTATTTTATAAGCAGTATTTTTCGATCTGAAAGGCTCCAAACACGCATGAAGGCTTGCTCCAGCAAAGCTGAGAATTGATAGCTATGCCGCTAGCCCTTGCGAAAGCTTTCGTTGTTCTGCTTTCGCAGGAGTTACTGTAGCTATGCTTAACCACCTTTATTTTGAGCTTTCCAGCCATTTTTGAAAATAGCAAGCTGTTACAATGAGATGATGTTGCTTTATACACCTTCTCGGTATTTGTACAGCGTTGTGCGCGCCTGCGACCAAGGTTGCCTGCACCTGTGTCATGGATGGCTTTTCGTGGCATGGGATCATTACGCCAAGCGAAGGCAGCGCCACCTTGTTGCATACAACTAACGCAGGCCTATATGTACATTTTTATGGAGTAATATCTTTTAATATAAAGAAATGAACATTTCAGTACTAACAGAAAAGTCATCGAACGCATACACCAATCAATGAACACGTGACCGGCTTCATCGGACCGTGTATGATTTTGCCGCCAGAGGCGCCAAAGGTCATTTTTCCCGACTTTCAATGAAGAAATAAAAATATAAATCCGCCTCTCACGAGATAAACAGGGTTGGTTTGAGTCAATGCGACGGACAATCTTTCCATCAGTGCAGTCATCTCATTTCATGTTGTGGGCAGTTGTCGGTCCCTTTAACATAGCATGCGCACGACGACTTTTAAGTCACATTGCCGCACGTGCTGAGCAAAAACTCGTATTCCTTATCCCAAAGCTTTATCGATGATTCTAGGTAACGCATCTTTCGTAGCTTCTTCTAATGTGGAAGGCCTCGATAATTTCTCGGGCAAGCTCCTTTTTGTGCCTGGAAAGAGTCATGGTATCAATAAAGTGCGGGGTACACCCGCACTCCCGACAATGATCTGCTAAATGAGAATGCTTGTAATAATAATAATATCTGGGGTTTAACGTCCCAAAACCACGATATGATTATGAGAGACGCCGTAGTGGAGGGCTCCGGAAATTTTGACCACCTGGGGTTCTTTAACGTGCACCTAAATCTAAGTACACGGGCCTCAAACATTCTCGCCTCCATCGAAAATGCAGCCGCCGCGGCCGGGATTCGATCCCGCGACCTTCGGGTCAGCAGTCGAGCGCCATAACCACTAGACCACCATGGCGGGGCAATGAGAATGCTTGTCTTGCGTTAATGAACGCTTGTGTTCTCCCAAACGAACATTCAGGCACCTTCCACTCTGTCCTATATAAGATCTACCACACAACGACGGGATCTGAGACACGATTCCGACCTCGCAGTCAACAAACTTGGACGTGTGTGCATGTGTCGCACTACGACACATGCACATGAAGACAAGTCTTCATGTGCATGTGTCGCTCTACGACACATGCACATGAAGACAAGTCTTTTTTTATTGCTGTTTCTGCGCATTCATTTCGTAAAATTGTTAGGTTTGCAATCTGCTTGATGTTGTTCAATGTGAATTGCTATACAACTGCATCATTTTCCTGCAGTAACATTTTTTGTGAAATATATAGCCAGATATAGATATATAGTCAGATATAGATAGTCAATATAGATTGTGAACAAGGCTCCCGTCAGGACAGCCGAAACGTCTTTTTCCGTATTTTATTTCATGGTCGGTATCCTGCTTTTATTCTATCATGTTACTTCCCGACCAGACGGGCTTCCGTCAAAGCCTGGACTTCATATAGCCAGAAAACAATACAGCTGTCTTATTTCGTCACTTCCCATGGGCATGCAGCTTGCATAGGCTAAAGCAAAGACAGCATGCCTTCTTCTCGATGACGATGCAAGGCATTTCAATGAGCGCCATTGTGCTCGTGTTGTGCTCCCCTCTGCGTCATTGTTCATTAATGGGTTTTGCATTGTCCTTATGCCTAACCAGCTAGGGTAAACCTCAGCATTGTTGTGTCTGTCTGATGGAACATAAGCACATATTTTTGTTTTCACAATACCACCGTATTTTTATGCCATGGATAGGCGCCAACCTGGTAGAGCAGCTGCATGCGTACCTTTCTCCTACGTTCATTCAATGGCAGCACTGCCACTTTCTGTTCATCTCCCTCTGTAATACATATTCTACTACTAGTGATCAGCCATGTGGGAGCACATGTGGGCAGCGTGGCGAGCAGCAGGCTTTCGTCAGCCCAGACTCTGAAGGCGAGACGCCCGGCCAGATGCCCCACAGCATCCATCGCCACCACCTTTAACACACCCACCATCAGCTACGACCACACACAAAAAAAGAACGCCGGCAAACTCCAACTCAGACGGTGGTGGCAGGCGCCGGCAATATTTGCATGAATCGGAAGCTAATCGCGAGAGAAGACACGAGGAGCGCCTCGCTGCCCAAAGACAGGCTGAGAGAGCCAGGCTGGTCAGAGAGCGCAATGCGATTCTTGATCGGTTTGTGACCGCTCTGTCACAGCGGAAGCCGCCCGGTACCACCATAGAATAGATTTGACGTTTGCTTCAGTTAAATTTATTAATATGCATTCTATTGTTGTTGCACATTTCTGTGTAACATTAGCAGTTTGTTGTTTTGTCATTTATTTCAATATTAATTTATTTCATTTTACATTTTTTTATTGTGAGGTGTTGTTTACAGTGATGCAATATTTTTACATTTTGGTGCAACAACCTGTTAGCCCATTTTAGTGATGCACTTTTGTTCAGTTAACGTGAATGGGAATTGATCGATATATTTATTGTAAGCAAAGTTATTAGTTTTTTTAGGAGTGATGGCACGTGATGAAAACCTGAGGTGTAGGCAATATGTAGTAAAAGTGCATATTTAACAGTTGTGGGGTCCGCTGTCTACTCCAGAGAAGGAGTAATCAACGTGCTACGTTCCCGGCCCGCACGCCGGTTCAACTAAATAGCCATTTATTCATCATCATCATCATCATCATCATCATCATCATCATCATCATCATCAGCCTGTCTACGCCCACTGCAGGGCAAAGGCCTCAATCAAACCGGTCCTGTGCTTTCTGCTGCCACGTTATACCTACAAACTTCTTAATCTCATCTACCCATCTAATTGTCTTTCTCCGCCTCACGCGTTTGCCATCTCTTGCAATCCAGTCAGTTACCCTTAATGACCACCGGTTATCCTGCCGACGTGCTACGTGCCCGGCCCATATCCATTTCTTCTTCTTGATTTCAACTATGATATCCTTAACCCCCGTTTCTTCCCTCACCCACTCTGCTCTCTTCCTGTCTCTTAAGGTCACACCAATCATTTTCCTTTCCATCGCTCGCTGCGTCGTCCTCAATTTAAGTTGAACCCTCTTTGTAAGTCTCCAGGTTTCTGCTCCGTAGGTAAGTACCGGTAAGATGCAGCTGTTATATACCTTCCTTTTGAGGGATAGTGGTAGACTACCATTCATGATTTGATAATGCTTGCCAAATGAGCCCCATCCCATCCTTATTCGTCTAGTTATTTCACTCTCATGGTTCGGCTCCGCGGTTACTACCTGTCCTAAGTAGGCGTACTCCTTTACAACTTCCAGTGTCTCGCTACCTATCTCAAAGCGCTGTTCTCTGCCAAGATTGTTCCACATTACTTTAGTTTTATGCATATTAATTTTCAGACCTACTCTTTTACTTTCCGTATCCAGTTCAGTAATCATGAGCTGTAATTCGTCTCCCGCGTTACTCATCAATGCAATGTCATCAGCGAATCGTAGGTTACTGAGATACTCTCCATTAACTCTTATCCCTAACTCTTCCAAATCTAGGGGCCTGAAAACCTCCTGTAAACACGCGGTGAATAACATTGGAGAGATCGTGTCTCCCTGCCGTACGCCCTTCTTTATTGGGATTCTGTCGCTTTCTTTATTAAGAAGTATAGTGGCTGTGGATCCGCTGTAGATTTCTTCCATTATGTTTATATAGGCTTCATCGAACCAGGGCATCGACGAAGCCATTTATTAGTAAAACTTTAACGTTATGGCAACAGGGGTAAAACACAATAACAAGCTCAACCAAGTTCGGCGCACAACTTCCGCGCCGGTCCCGCTATCCTTGGCCCCAGCGGACCGCACGCCACGCACACCCACGCACCTCACCGCAGTTCGCCGGCCACTCTCCCCGCATCTTGCCGGCCGGCGCTTTTTATTTATTAGATGCGAAGTATCTTAAGGCGGAGCTTAATCCGGTGGTGGTGGTGGTGGTGGTGGTGTGCGGCGTGACCACCCTTACTGCGCATGCGCATACCCTCTCCACACACCTCCTCTCCACTTTCCATCTCCCATTCCCCTCTCCACTTTCCCTCTCCCCTCCCCATCTCCCCTCCCCTTTCCACTCTTCCTCTGAAACGCGGGCTAGGCATGCCGAAATTCTCTCCTGCGCAACGCCGTGATGAGCTCGAGCGCATGCGCGTCCCCTCCGCTTCTCTCTCCTCTCCCACGCTGCCCCCCTCTCGCCCGCCTGTAGACCGCGTTCCCCGCTCGCCCTGTGAGAATTAACGGCCAGGCCAGGTGGAAGATACGACGCGCGTAGCGTCCCTCTTCGCGTTCCACGACGCGAGGTCGGTAGTATGCCCAACGAACGCCAACGGAACGCGATCGTGCAAGTGCTCCGGCTTCGCATCGCCTCATGGTCCCCTTTAGCGGGAGATGGTGTAATTTTTTATTTATTTAAAGTACCTGCAGCGCCCATAGGCACTATTGCAGGGGGGAATACACAGGGTAACATGTGCTTACATAAAGGGATAACCATAAAAACGAGATTAACACAAAAACAGAAAGATGTAGCTATGAGTGTAACAGTATGTCTCTGAACGATGTTTCACTGCGACAGTCAGCAATCTCCTGTTGAAGCTGACTGCACTGGGAGATTGTGTGTGGAAAAAACGAGTGTAGGTATACGTTTGTTCTGCAAAAACTTTCTCTTATCTTTAGAGTGGTCACTTCTGTGAGACAAGAAATGGGGAGGTAAAACGTAAGATTCTTTTATCTATTTTAACCAAGCAGTGAAAGATTTTGAAAAGCATTTCTAATCGAATGTTTTTTCTACGTCTACTTAGTAATTCCCACCCCAACCTATCCTTTATCGCACTAACACTAAACGTGAAGTCATAGTTAGAACTGACAAAACGGGCTGCACGGTTTTGTACCAGCTCGAGCGTAGCGGATCTGTGCGACGCGCGCACTTCTACTGCGCAGCACGTGTCGTGATCGGGTGGCAATCCGCGCGATTCCCACACATTCCCCCTGTGATAAGCGAAGTGGCCGTGCGGGAGGTGAAGTACGAGTGTAATCGTGTTTGAAGTGCGCGCCACACAGACCATCGAAGAAGACGACGCGAGGAAATCGGGGCACGTGGTGGTGCGAAGCAGAAGGAGAAGTGAATGGGTCCCCGGACATGTTGGAATCAAGAAGGTTAAAAAAAAAATGCTGGAGTGGCGATTATTGCGCAATGGTGAAGCCGTGCCCACCAAAAGATGGCGGGCGTAGGGGCACGATATATCACCGGCGTTTGGCGAAGGAAAGCGAGCGTTTTCCACGCACGCCAGAGAAGTTTAATATGGCAACTTTTACGGGTCAGATACTACTGCAAGTGTGTCCTTGTGTTACTAGTTTTCATAAATAAGCCTCAAAGTCATGGCAAATTTTATTGGATAACAATCGCCAATACTCCTCTCGACAGGCTACTTTTGTCGGCAACAACGATCTTTTATTTTATAATTAACGTAGCATTTACACTAACAGATCAAAGCCATTTCATCTCTAATACCCTTGTTACACAGGCAAGTTAACCGCAGTTACGACCAACCACGGTTAACCGCGTTGAACCACGGTTAGCGCCAACCACGGTTCGCCGATGTTACACGGTGCACAATCGTCCTCGGTTAAAGCGGACTTGTTTTGGCGTGAATGGCTCTGCGCGTGGCGGCAGTCCGGCGTTCAACTTGGCTGTTATTGCCGCGTCCACTTTCGCATTCCTTGAGGTGCTCCGTAGATGACGCAAATTGTTTTCCCAAAGCCATCAGGCTTTCCGTGGTTCGCGCAGTGCAATTCGTTCGTTTTTCACGAACGCTCGCCGGCGTGCACACGTCCTCCATGGAGGCTGCCATTTTCTCGGTTAACTGCCAAACCGAGGTCGCCAAGTTCGGTTTGGCACAACCGTGGTTAGCGGCATAACCGCGGTTTCGCATACCGTGTAACGTAAGCGAACCGCGGTTACGCGTAACCGCGGTTACACTAACCGAGGTTTAGGCTGTCTGTGTAACACGGGTATAAGTAGGCACCACCAGAAAAGAGCATGTTTCCGAGCTCTTTGGTGGGCAAAAGCTGGCTTCACTTTCGCTGGCAAGGCGTTTCGAGAGCTTCCACTCAAGAATTTTTTTAGATGCGAAGTATCTTAAGGCGGAGCTCAATCCGGTGGTGGTGGTGGTGTGCGGCGTGACCGCCCTTACTGCGCATGCGCATACCCTCTCCACACACCTCCTCTCTACTCCCCCTATCCCCTCACCATCTCCACATGCCCTCTCCCCTCCCCCTCTCCCATACCTCTCTCCACTTCCCCTTTCCCCTCCCGCTTTCCACTCTTCCTCTGAAACGCGGGCTAGACATACCGAAATTCTCTCCTGCGCAACGCCGCGATGACCTCGAGCGCATGGGCGTCCCCTCCCCTTCTCTCTCCCCTCTTACGCTGCCCCCCTCTCGCCCGCCTCTCGACCGCGTTCCCCGCTCGCCCTCTGAGAAATAACGGCCAGGCTAGATGGAAGATACGACGCGCGTAGCGTCCCTCTTCGCGTTCCACGACGCGAGGTCGGTAGCATGCCCAATGAACGCCAACGGAACGCGATCGTGCAAGTGCTTCGCATCGCCTCATGGTCCCCTTTAGCGGGAGATGGTGTAATTTTTAAACCTCCTTGGTTGGAATCTCTCTAAATGAAGCAGCTGACGCACTCGCCACGGCGTCTTTAGATGGTCCAGTGTTATATGTCGTACCCCTTTTTTATTTCATTACCGGAGAGAAATTCAAACGTCTGTTATATTTAAAAAACACCGAAACAGCTCTCATACAATCAGAGGAGTACCGGCACTTACAGTTCACATGGAACACCGCCAAATGTCCTTCACGTCAATACGAGGTGACCCTCACAAGCTTTCGCAGTAGAGTTCCCCGGTTAAATTATTACCTTCGTAAATCAGGCTTCTCATTAACTAATCTCTGTGCAGTTTGCAATGAACCGGAAACAATAGATCACTTTTTTTCTATCATGCCGCCGTTTCGCCTCACTCCGTAGAATGTATCTGGAAATGCCGACGGGTAGGCTAGGCTTACAATTTATTATTTATAGCCTGTTGTCGTTTGGAGCGAATCAATTTGGGGCAAGCCGCAGCGCTATTATGACTGTGCCACACAAGTTCATTCAAGCAACAGGAAGAGTACGGTGCTAGTGCTAGCGACCACTTAAACCAACTTTTTTTTCCTTTTTAACACGAAAGTGTTTTACGCCGGGGTCCACCAAGACTTCAGTGACGTATTTCCGTCACGGAAATGATGTAGAAAAAATTAACACGATGTCAAAGAAAAAATGCCAGGCTTGCGCTGAAACCGCAGCACAGTCACAGCGAAAGCTGGAAGAGCGGCGTTTCTAGAAGCCGTTAAGCTCTCTTGGGGCTACAATACAAGTACACTACATAGGTACCCACTACGCCATAAATCACAATTTTTGTGAAGTTGGGAAGCACCTACTAAGCCATTATTCGTCATTCTGCGGAGAAGCGAGGCACCAGCTACACGTCTGTAAGGCATTATGCGCACTTTGTTGACGCCACGACTGATGTCAATGAAGAATTATGGCTCAGCCCTTTGTAATGGGTTGGAATCTTTAAACGGCCCATCAGTTATGTAATTTGCATTGGGTGACGCCAGGTCGCTATTTCCCTCTCCCGTCATGCTGTATAACATATGTTGACGTGGGAGAGAGACGGGGGGGGGCGAAGAACTTTACTGAGTCCCCGAGGAAATGGATCATGCACTTATGGGCTTCCTTGGCAACCAATACAAGTGCACTTCGCTATAAATCATTGTAATTTTTGAGAAGTAGGGCAGCAGGCACTGTGCCATTTTTCGTCATTCTACGGAGAGCATTGGTACCTGCTAAACGCATGTAAGGTATTATGCGCACTTTGTTGATGCTGTGCCTGATGACCACGAAGAATCATGGCACAGCCCTTCGTAATGGGTTGGAAGCATTCAGCAACCTACTCGTTGCGCAATTCGCGTTGTGTGATGCCTGGTTACAGAATTCGCGTTGTGCGACGCTTGGTGCTTATTTTACTCTTCTACCACGCTATATTGCATATGCTAATGTGGTTCCTTCCCGACATAAAGCCTGTATAGGACCCTTTTGCAAAGCAGTTTCAAGCACTGGCATGGCTCAGAGGTTGAATACTGGGCTCCCACGCAGAGGGCCCAGGTTGGAACGTCGTTCCATCCTGGAATTTTTTCTTATTTCGTTTTTTTTTTTATTTCGAGCGATACTGGTTACGGACACCGGCTGCGGCGGCGGCGGACAACTACGGCGCCAAAAACGGCCGGTGAAACGATCTCATAACAGCTTTCGTTGTAAAAAGTTCCGTCAACGGGCATCGAACCCACGACCGCTCGGTTCGGTACAGCAGATGCCGGGCACGCTATCCACTACGCCACGGCCGCAGACTCTAGAGGCTTTACAAACGCGCCTTTTATATCTACCACTCTCCCGTGTCGGCAAGGTGGTGATCCCCTCTGGCAGCGGTAAAGTAAAGTAATTCGTCGTTACTGTGGCCTCCTAGATTAGCACCTGCAACGCGTTACACGTCCGTCCCATTCGGCACGTTTTCAATAGAAGTTCAGTTTTGTCAGTGCCTTAACACACTGCGAGGTGGCGATCTTAGACCAAGCGTCTTAAAAGCGTCGGCCTCTCTGCGACGCGCGCCTGGCTCACCTGACTTAAAGGGCCGAACACACGTACGCGTTGCAGCGCGGTAACGCATGAGTTGTACAGCGAAAGCTGTTATGAGGTCATTTCAACGGCCGTTTTTGGCGCCGTAGTCGTCCGCCGCCGCCGCCGCCGCCGGTGTCCGTAACCACTATCGCACGAAATAACAAAAAAAGGAAATAAGAAAAAACTTCCAGGATGGAACGAGGTTCGAACCTGGGCCCTCTGCGTGGGAGCCCAGTGCTCTCCCTCGGAGCCATGCCGGTGCTTGAAACCGCGTTGCAAAAACACCCTATACAGGCTTCATGTCGGGAAGGAACCACATTAACATATGTAATGTAGTGTGGTAGAAGAATAAAAGCACGGTTGATCCCTCCGTCATAGGAATCGGAATAACACGAAAGTAAAGCGTGCCCTTACAAAAGTAACTGAATGCTTACTGTACATTGATATAAGAAAGTTTGCACAATGTATATTGATGTCTGGCAGCTAATGGAGCCATTTAACGTGTATGCACCCACTTTGGTGATTGGTGGTACATCTCCATCCCGATGACTAACGTCCCTGCTAAATGATTAAACAAACCCTTGTGGTACCTGTAGTAAGCGGTGAAAGCGTAATCAGAGAACTAGGTGTGATAGCCAGAAGAGCGTCGCATATTGGACGCAGAAATTGGTCGCCATCCCGCGGCATGTTAAAATGCGATTGATCACCACTGCCGGACTAGAGGGAAACGCAAAGCGCGTCGTGCCGCCCCGGTAGCCCGGCCGCGATTTTTCTCGGGGCGAGCGCGTGAGCATGGAACGCGGTGTTACAGACAGGTGAGGCAGGCGCGCGTCGCAGAGCTATTTTTGCTTTGTATTAGCGTGATGCTGAGTGAGGCCGACGCTTTTACGACGCTTGGGCAAAAGTCGCCACCTCGCGGTGTGTTAAGGCATTGACAAAACTGAACTTCTATTGAAAACGCGCCCAATGGGGCGGACGCGTAACGCGTTGCAGGTGCTAGTCGCGGAGGCCACAGCAATGATGAATTACTTTACCTTACCACTCCCAGAGGTCAACACCACCCAGCCTACCGGGAGAGTGGTAGATATAAAAGGCGCGTTCGTAAAGCCTCCAGTGTCTGTGACCGTGGCGCAGTGGATAGCGTGCCCGACATCTGCTGTTGCCGACCGAGCGGTCGTGGGTTCGATGCCCGTTCACGGTACCTTTTTTTCTTTGCCATCTGATTGTGTATATTTTTGCGACGTCATTTCCGTGACGGAAATACGTCACTGAAGTCTTCGTGGACCCCGGCATAAAACACTTTCGTGTTAAAATAACAACCAGGCGTCACACAAACGCGAATTCTGTAACCGGGCGTCACACAATGCAAATTTCGCAACGAGTGGGTTGTTGAGTGCTTCCAACCCGTCACAAAGGCCTCTGCGATAATTCTTCATCGTCATCAGCCACAGCATCAACAAAGTGCACATAATGCCTTACAGGTGTTTAGCGAGCACCACGGTTCTCCCCAGAATGACGAAAAATTGCAGTGGCTGCTTCCCTTCTTCACAAAAATTATGATGATTTATAGCGTAGTGGTTTCCTCGCAGTGCACTTCTATTGGTTGCCAAGGAAGCCCATAAGGCTCCCGTGATCCATTTCCTCAGGGTCTCAATAAAGTTAATTCCCTCTCTCTCTCGCTCTCCTTTTGTCCAGTTAACCTATGTTATAAAGCGTGGTGGGACAGGTAAATAACTACCGGGCGTCATACAATATGAATTACGTAACTAGTGGCTAGTTTAAAGCTTCCAACCCATTACAAAGGGCCCAGCTATAATTCTTCATTGTCATCAACCGTCGCATCAACGAAATGCACATATTGCCTTACAGATGGTACCTCGCTTCTCCGCAGAATAACGAATAATATCGTAGTGGGTGCTTCCCAACTTCCCAACTTCCCAAAAACTATGATTTGTGGCGTATTGGGTACGTTGCTAATGTACTAGTGTTAGTAGCCACAAGAGAGTTTATACCGGGCTCAAGAAATCCCGCTCTTCCAGCTTTCGCTGTGACTGTGCTGCGCTTTCCGCGAAGGCCTGGCGTTTTTATTTGACGCGCCGTCGCACCCTCTCCCTATGGGGAGAGAGGGCGCGCGGCTACGCGAAGCTGCGCGCCCTCCCTCTGCACAGGGAGAGGGCGCGACGCCACGTCAAAATCACAGCATATCCACGGAGTGAATGATGATGAGTGGGCGAAGCTCCGGAGGTTCATCGGTAAACCGTGAATCTTCCGTGAATTCTGCCCAGTACATCATCACCGACGTGAGATAGGGCGCGTTTGTACTAAAGGTTCGATGAGTTATGACGACTTGCAGCTCACTTTAATTTTACATGTACGCTGTGAGTTTTCATTGTTTAGAAAACCATCGCTTTAGAAAACATCTGGCGTCTTTCGTTAAGCAGCTGGCGTCTTTTCGTTTTGCTTTAGAAACATCTGGCGTTCTTTCGTTTTGCTTTTACAAAACATCTGGCGTCTTTCGTTGGTTTATTTCATCAATCAACGGCGTTTTGAACAAAATTTTTATTGTTTAATCACGCACAGGAGAAATCTCACCAGGCACTACCTTGGAGGTAAACAATGGTTGCTAATGGGAATGAGAGACAGAAGAAGTCGGCTTTTAGCTAACACTTACACTTCTACTTCTACTAACGTTTCCTACTGGAACATGCCAATGACTGCTAATGGGGAATGAGAGACAGAAGAATTCGGCTTTTAGTTAACGCGCACGCTGCGAATTTTTTATTGTTCAACAACGCACAGGAAAAATCTCCCACCGGCACCACCTTGGAGGTCAAAGCGTAAGACTGGTTACGCACTACGACTACTACGACTACGACTACGAGGGACGAACGGGTGCCGCCTTAAGGAGCTTCGCCCCTAAAAGTCAAGCGTTGACGCGCTCCAACGCGTACGTGTGTTCGGGCCTTAACACCGCGTTCACCGCTGAAGCGCTCGCCCCGAGAAAAATCGCGGCTGGGCTACCGGGGCGGCAGGACGCGCTTTGCGTTTCCCTCTAGTCCGGCCGTGGTGTTCAGTCACATTTTAACATGCCGCGGGATGGCGACCAAGTTCAGCGTCCAATATGCGACGCTCTTCTCGCTATCACACCTCGTTCTCTGATTACTCTTTCACCGTTAACAACTACAGCTTCCACAAGGGTTTGTTTAATTATTTAACATGGACGTTAGTCTTCGGAATGGAGATGTACCACCAATCATCGAAGTCGGTGCATCCACGTTAAACGGTGCTATAATAATATCTGAGGTTTAACGTCCCAAATCCACGATGTGATTATGAGGGATGCCGTAGTGGAGGGCTCCGGAAATTTCGACCACCTGGAGGTCATTAATGTGCCCCTAAAGCTAAGTACACGGTAAACGGTGCATCAATATACATTGTGCGCACTCTCTTATACCAATTCTGTTACTTCTGTAAGGGCACGCTTTACTTTCGTGTTATTCCGATTCCTTTGAAGGAGGGATCAACCATGTGTTTTCTATTATTCTTTATTTTTCAATCGTTAACCTATGGCTTTTTCAATTTCCCAACTCTCACTTTTTATTTACATCGCGTTTCGTTCTTATTTCTTTTTGAAGTTTCATAGGGTTTACATTTCCCTTTATGATTGTCAATGTGGCTAATCCCCCTCGTGTGTATGAGCCAATCTCCTGAAGGCGACAAAAAAAAACAAACAAAGTGAAGGAGACGTGGCAGGAGGTTGAAGAACCAGGGCGTGGGAGCAGTGACCCGTCGGGTTGCGGACTCGAGGTCTCAGCAGGCTCCCACATGGGACCATACCAGTCGTCCTTACGCTTCGGGCCTGGCGTGGCTGAAGCGTCGCCAGGACGTTTCTGCCAGGCGAGTCCAGCATCTATGGCAGCGAGCGCCAGCCAGCGTTCGAGACGGGCATGGCAAACGCCTTGCGTGCTCCAGGTCAACGACCTTCGCAGTCAGCCGCGTTCTTGACCGCGGCTGTCATCGCACCTACCGTTCTACCCAAGCGTCCGCCGTCCCTTCCCAGCACTGAGTTTGCCGCAGGGGCTTGACCACCGCCTTCCTCTCCGGTGAACTCTTTGTTTTTAAATGCGAAGCATTTCTTAGCGAACCTCTGACACTTTGAGCGTTTCTATCTACGTATCTATCTATCTATCTAGCCGCCTACGTCTAGGTGCTCTCATGATGGCCTCCTTAAATGGGTGTAGACCAAAATTTGCATGGGAGGGTAAGAGAAGTTGACGAATATGACTGCCGGGTCATGAATAACGTTAAAAATCTTGTTTCGTTCGTCGTCAAACCACTAGAAGCGTGTGGCACATACCCGTTTACCATGGGCCGCGGTGTACGGGTATGCGCCACAGGTGATTGACAGTTTATATCTACCCAGGAACGGCGAGAACAGACATTGATAACTTAAATGCAAGAGCGTTAAGGAAAACCAACGTCGGCAGCGTTGACTCAACGAATGGAAAGAATGAAAATTAGTTTCCCGGCAGGAATCGAACCCAAGCATTCTGCGTGGCAATCAGGTATTCTACCACTGCGCCACACCAGGTCTATAAACTGGTTCAAAAAAACAGCCTACGCAGGCGAAATGTCGGTGCAACGTCAATTGCGGTTGTGGTGCTGGCTATCTAATTTTACGAAAAAGCAATAAACACTACATGATACTCCTACGATGTGTACTACTACGATACAGCCGTCATATGAGATTAACGTCTGTGGTTCCAGTGTTGGCTCCGCTTTTATAGCAGTCTAATAAACAATACGTTTGTATTCCTATGATTCAGCAAGCTATATTGAAGCATTGCTCGACCCCGGAGGAATACTGTAACGAAAGTTACATTTGATATCCACATCACCGCACCGTAAAGTCACTTCGTCCACCAGAACGACGCAGTGTCCTCTTAGTTTCTTACGAGGTTGCGCGATGGCCTCATGCTGACCGAGGATGATGCCAGATTGATTGACAGCCGCTTTGTAGATTAGGCTACGTAGGCCACATACGCCCAGGTAGTCTACGAATACGACAAACACCATCCAGTGATGTTGGTCTACGTAGCACTATCCAGGCCTACCAGCCTCGACGGCCTATACCTCACCAAGGCGACGGGTGGCTTCAGCTTCTGGCATGTCGCCGGCTCTGGCGACAGACAATGTCTTGACGAAATGACCGAGGCATCCACGAATTGCAACAGCTCTACTATACGACATACTTCACTACACATGGACCCCTCGTCACCACGATCACGACCGAAGCCTATAATAAGTCATGACCAGCTGCTGGTACTCACTGATCACGGTGATGATGTCCTTGTTCAAGAACTGTCAAGAACTTCTTGCACACATGCACACGGGTTCGTGAAACGTGCGTGCGTTCTCGGGACACGTATAAGCACTACATATCAGCTTACCGCTTCTGGTGTTGGCAATACCAACATTGCCATTGGCAGCATTACCCAACCGTAAACAACTGGTTATATAACACATATGCGGCTCTTCAACATATATATGTGTGCGTATAAAATATATGCAAATCTTTACCGTCACTTTGTAACGTGTCGCTCAGTAAAAAAAGTTACGCCACAGTCACCTACCCGCCGCATGCTTCGCATTACATCGACTCCAACGGTACATGGGATCTACCGAATTTTTATTCTGCCCCTTGTGACTCTTATACAAGCATTCCAAGCATGAGCTATATCTTTTTTCCTTATTTGATTAATTATTATACCTTTCTAGTTATTTGTAAATATATAGTTTGTGTAAGTGCATCCATACGGATTTCTCAGAAATAAGGCCTCTTAGTCACCGAAAAATTCGTCCTGGTTCGGGGTTCAAACCTGGGACCAGTGTATTCGGACCAACGTATACGGCTCACTCAACAACCCTTTCTAGTTATTTGTAAATAGGTAGTTTGTGTAAGTGCATCCATACGGATTTCTCAGAAATAAAGCCTCTTAGTCACCGAAAAATTCGTCCTGGTTCGGGGTTCAAACCTGGGACCAATGTATTCGGACCAAATTATACGGCTCACTCAAGAACCCTTTCTAGGTATTTGTAAATAGGTAGTTTGTGTAAGTGCATCCATACGGATTTCTCAAATAAAGCCTCTTAGTCACCGAAAAATTCGTCCTGGTTCGGGGTTCAAACCTGGGACCAATGTATTCGGACCAAAGTATACGGCTCACTCAAGAACCCTGTAGCGCCTCAGAATGCGGCGCTCGGCAAAGAAGAAGAAGTTGGCATTCGGCCGCGTGTCGGGTGCAGCGCAATAATAAAAAATCAGTTCGAAAACTGAACGCTGTCAGGGCTGGATCTTTCTCGCGTTAGCTCCGACAGTTAATGGTGACCCGATAAAGAACACGCAGCCCCGATCATCCCGCATGGATCCCGCCGGCTCTGCCACCAATCCTACGGCTCCTGACGCCCAAGAAGACGCCAGACCTAGCGGTGCTGCGGTCGCTGCGATCCAACATGTCAACCTGCCACCATTTTGGCCCAACAGCCCCAGCGCATGGTTTTTGCAGGTCGAGGCGCACTTCCGTCTACGGCAAATCACCAGCCAACAGACCAGGTACTGGCATCTGGTGTCCTGCTTACCTCCGGACGTAGCCGACGACTTAGCTGATATTTTAGCGTCGCCGCACACGAGCCATCCCTACGACACGTTGAAGGCAGCTATCATTTCCCGCAAGTCTGAGTCCGACACAGCAGATTCCAACAGCTCATCACGGCCACAGAGCTCGGTGACCGTCGCCCATCACAGCTCCTGCGACGCATGCGCCAGCTCCTTGGCGGCCTGTCTGCCCCTCAAGAGGAGAAGCTGTTGCGTGAGTTGTTCCTCCAGCGCTTACCGCAGAGCATGGTCCCGGTCCTCGTGGCTGCAGGAGATGTCCCAGTAGACACACTCGCTGAAATGGCTGACCGAGTGGCGGACTACTCGCGGGCACATAGCCTCAACACCGTTACCGCACCGCCACCGGCCACCGCTGCAGGCCCGGCGCTCGCGAGCATCGAGAACCGTTTGGACGCCCTTGTCAGGCGCGTCGATGGCTTTGTACCTGCGCATCGTCGACCGTCATCCAGGTTCCAGATACACAGTCGCTCGTCGACGCCCCCACGTTCTCCGGAACTTCGGTCAACCGATGCGCCGCGGGACGTCTCATCCTCAACCGTGTGCTGGTACCACCGCCGATTCGGTGCCTCTGCTCGCAAGTGCACTCGCCCGTGCTCCTGGTCGGGAAATGCGACGACCGGCCACTGACGGCGGCAAGTGGTACTGGTCAAAATTCATGCCGCCTTTTCTATGTTTCTGATAAGGTCACTGGCGCTTGCTTCCTAGTCGACACAGGAGCCCAGGTTAGCGTCATACCGGCCTCGTGTGCAGATCGCCGTCGCAACGAACAGACCTGCCCACTCCAAGCGATCAACAATTCCGCCATTCGCACATACGGTCAACGCTCTCTTACACTTGACCTTGGACTACGCCGTACGTTCCGCTGGATTTTCATCCTCGCTGATGTCTCGCAAGGTGTTATTGGAGCTGACTTCCTCAGTTTTTTCAACCTTGCTGTGGACATGCATGCTCATTGCCTCATTGATCTCAACACCCGCCTCTCCATCAACGGTGTACTCTGTACTTCCTCGTCAACAGGACTGCGAGCTCTCACACCTGCTTCGCCGTATGCAAAAATACTCGCCGACTTTCCCAGCATCACGAAGCCGCACACCAGAGAGTCACCGGTGAAGCATTCCATCACTCACCACATTGTGACCACTGGACCTCCCGTTTTTACACGACCCCGTCGACTATCTGGAGAACGCCTCGCCATCGCCCGCCGTGAGTTTGAGCACATGCTTGAACTCGGCATTGTGCGGCCTTCCTCAAGCAACTGGCCGTCGCCACTCCACATGGCGCCGAAGAAAGATCCTGGCGACTGGAGACCATGTGGGGATTACCGCGCTCTCAATGCCCACACCTTACCAGACCGCTATCCACTTCCTCACATACAGGATTTCACGTCAAATTTGGCTGGGTGCACAATCTTCTCTAAGATTGACTTAGTGAAGGCTTACCATCAGATTCCTGTAGAACCCGCCGACATTCCGAAGACGGCCATCACCACCCCATTCGGTCTGTTTGAATATGTGAGGATGCCTTTTGGATTGCGCAACTCGGCACAGACCTTTCAGGGCACTATCAACGAGGTCACGCGAGGTCTCGATTTCGTATTTGCCTACCTTGATGACCTCCTTGTAGCAAGCTCATCCGGCCCTGAGCATGAAGCCCACCTGCGCACCCTGTTCCACCGCCTGGATGATTACGGCCTCGTAATTAATCCCAATAAGTGCCTCTTCGGCGTCGCTACAATAGAGTTCCTAGGCCACCTTGTCACTCCACAGGGTATCCAACCACTCGCCAGCAAAGTGAAAGCTATTCAAGACTTTCCACCCCCGACTTCACTGAAGCGACTCCGATAATTTCTGGGCCTACTAAACTTCCATCGCCGCTTTCTTCCAAAGTGTGCCACATTCCTAAAGCCCTTGACCGACCTATTGGCTAAAAAGAAAGACCCGGCTGCGCCACTGGAGTGGACCGAGGACGCTGCATCTGCCTTCGGCACTGCCAAGAAGGCTCTGGCAGACGCCACCATGCTCATACATCCCGTCCCTGATGCCCCAATTCGTCTCATCACCGATGCATCAAGCGTGGCAGTTGGCGCCGTTCTCGAGCAGCACGTATCCGGTTGGCAGCCCCTTGGTTTTTTCTCGCAAAAACTAAAGCCACCGGAAGCAAAATACAGTACATTTGCCAGAGAACTCTTCGCGGTATACCTCGCCATCAAACATTTTCGTCATTTATTGGAGGGCCGGGACTTTTACGTCGTTACAGACCACAAGCCCCTGACGTTTGCCTTCCATCGCAATCACAGCAATTACACTGCACGGGAGATCCGTCAACTATGCTTCATTTCCGAGTTCACTGTGGATCTCAGACACGTCCATGGGCCGGAAAATGCTGCTGCTGATGCACTATCCCGCATCGATGCCTTGTCGACCCAGCCACCACTAGACATGGAAGAGCTAGCAGCTGCCCAAAGCAACGATCCTGAGCTGCATCGTCTTCGTTCTTCATCCACGTCTGTATCGTTCACGGAGTGCCCGCTTCCATTTTCTACCTCATTAATAACGTGCGAAACGTCTACTGGTGTCCCTCGGCCCTTCGTGCCTTCAGCTTTTCGTCGTGCAATTTTTGATCAATTGCACAACATGAACCATCCTGGTATTCGTGCGACCCAGAAGCTAGTCACATCTCGTTTCCTTTGGCCAAGCATCAATGCTGATGTCCGACGCTGGGCGCGAACCTGCCTTGAGTGCCAGCGGGTTAAAGTTCACCGTCACACTGTCACGGCAACATCCCCCTTTCGGCCTCCAGACGCAAGGTTTTCTCACGTCCATCTCGACATCGTCGGCCCTCTTCCGTCATCGCAAGGAGCCTGTTACCTGCTGACATGTGTGGATCGCTTCACCAGATGGCCGGAAGCGTTTCCCATTTCCGACATTACAGCACCAACAGTTGCTAAGGCTTTCACAAACGGCTGGGTGTCGCGCTTTGGATGCCCTTCTGTCGTCACCACTGATCGCGGTCGTCAATTTCAATCGGCCCTTTTCACCGCACTTGCCAATATCTTGGGCATTCGACACATTCACACAACTGCCTACCATCCTTCCGCCAATGGCATGGTAGAACGGTTTCATCGACAACTGAAAGCTGCCCTCACTGCTCACCAGCCAAGGGAACGTTGGCTCGACCACCTCCCCTTCGTACTTCTGGGTATCCGATCAGCATTGAAAGCGGATCTCGGCTGCTCATCAGCCGAACTAGTCTATGGCGCTTCCCTGCGTCTTCCAGGAGAATTTTTCGAGCCATCATCGCCACCTTCCACTCACGATGCCTCCACGTACATTCGAGAGCTGCGCACCACGTTTCGGGACCTTGCTCCTGTGATTCCTGCCGACCGACACCCCCAGTCTGTCTTCGTCAGCCAGGATCTGCATGACTGCAGTCACGTCTTCGTTCGGCGTGACCAAATACGGCCACCACTCACACCAACCTATGATGGCCCATTCCGCGTACTCCATCGTACACCTAAGACGTTCACGCTGGACATCAATGGCCGTGAAGACGTCGTGGCTGCCGATCGACTAAAACCTGCGTATATCGCCGCTCTCGCGTCCGCGGGGCCTCAATCTTCAGCCTGGATGCCCTCATCCAAGCATGTCCACTGGGCGACTCCTATGGCTCTCGTTCTACGGGGGGGAGCCCTGTAGCGCCTCAGAATGCGGCGCTCGGCAAAGCAGAAGAAGTTGGCATTCGGCCGCGTGTCGGGTGCAGCGCAATAACAAAAAATCAGTTCGAAAACTGAACGCTGTCAGGGCTGGATCTTTCTCGCGTTAGCTCCGACAACCCTTTCTAGGTATTTGTAAATAGGTAGTTTGTGTAAGTGCATCCATACGGATTTCTCAGAAATAAAGCCTCTTAGTCACCGAAAAATTCGTCCTGGTTCGGGGTTCAAAGCTGGGACCAATGTATTCGGACCAACGTATACGGCTCACTCAACAACCCTTTCTAGTTATTTGTGAATAGGTAGTTTGTGTAAGTGCATCCATACGGATTTCTCAGAAATAAAGCCTCTTAGTCACCGAAAAATTCGTCCTGGTTCGGGGTTCAAACCTGGGACCAATGTATTCGGACCAAAGTATACGGCTCACTCAAGAACCCTTTTCTAGTTATTTGTAAATAGGTAGTTTGTGTAAGTGCATCCATACGGATTTCTCAGAAATAAAGCCTCTTAGTCACCGAAAAATTCGTCCTGGTTCGGGGTTCAAACCTGGGACCAATGTATTTGGACCAAAGTATACGGCTCACTCAAGAACCCTTTCTAGTTATTTGTAAATAGGTAGTTTGTGTAAGTGCATCCATACGGATTTCTCAGAAATAAAGCCTCTTAGTCACCGAAAAATTAGTCCTGGTTCGGGGTTCAAACCTGGGACCAATGTATTCGGACCAAAGTATACGGCTCACTCAAGAACCCTTTCTAGTTATTTGTAAATAGGTAGTTTGTGTATGTGCATCCATACGGATTTCTCAGAAATAAAGCCTCTTAGTCACCGAAAAATTCGTCCTGGTTCGGGGTTCAAACCTGGGACCAATGTATTCGGACCAACGTATACGGCTCACTCAACAACCTTTTCTAGTTATTTGTAAATAGGTAGTTTGTGTAAGTGCATCCATACGGATTTCTCAGAAATAAAGCCTCTTAGTCACCGAAAAATTCGTCCTGGTTCGGGGTTCAAACCTGGGACCAATGTATTCGGACCAACGTATACGGCTCACTCAAGAACCCTTTCTAGGTATTTGTAAATAGGTAGTTTGTGTAAGTGCATCCATACGGATTTCTCAGAAATAAAGCCTCTTAGTCACCGAAAAATTCGTCCTGGTTCGGGGTTCAAACCTGGGACCAATGTATTCGGACCAAAGTATACGGCTCACTCAAGAACCCTTTCTAGGTATTTGTAAATAGGTAGTTTGTGTAAGTGCATCCATACGGATTTCTCAGAAATAAAGCCTCTTAGTCACCGAAAAATTCTTCCTGGTTCGGGGTTCAAACCTGGGACCAATGTACTCGGACCAACGTATACGGCTCACTCAAGAACCCTTTCTAGGTATTTGTAAATAGGTAGTTTGTGTAAGTGCATCCATACGGATTTCTCAGAAATAAAGGCTCTTAGTCACCGAAAAATTCGTCCTGGTTCGGGGTTCAAACCTGGGACCAATGTATTCGGACCAAAGTATACGGCTCACTCAAGAACCCTTTCTAGGTATTTGTAAATAGGTAGTTTGTGTAAGTGCATCCATACGGATTTCTCAGAAATAAAGCCTCTTAGTCACCGAAAAATTCGTCCTGGTTCGGGGTTCAAACCTGGGACCAATGTATTCGGACCAACGTATACGGCTCACTCAAGAACCCTTTCTATTTATAAATGCGAAGCATTTCTTAGCGAACCTTTGGCACTTTGAGCGTTTCTATCTACGTATCTATCTATCTATCTAGCCGCCTACGTCTGGGTGCTCTCATGATCGCCTCCTTAACTTGGTGTTGACCAAAATTGGCATGGGAGGGTAAAAGGATCTGACGAATATGACTGTCGGGTCATGACATTGATAACGTGAAAATCCTGCCGTGTACCTCGTCAAACCCTTTCCTCCAGACACGTGTGGCACAGACCCGTTTACGCCACAGGTGATTGATAGTTGTAGCTACCCAGGGATGGCGAGATCAGACATCGGTCATTTACACGCGAAAGCGTTAAGAAAAACCGGCGGCGGCAGCACTGACCCGACGAATGCAAATAATAAATCACTATCGCAGTGGGAATCGAACCCAAGCATTCTGCGTGGCAATCAGGTATTCTACCACACAGCCACGCCAGGTCTGTAAACTGGTTTGGAAAAACAGCCTACGCAGGCGGAATGTCGGTGCAACGTCAATAGTGGTTGTGGTGCTGGCTACCTAATTTTACAAGAAAGCAATAAACACCACACATGTACTCCTACGACACAGGCGTCATGTCAGATTAACGTGTGTGGTTCCACAGCTGGCTCCTATTTTATAGCAGTCTAATAAACATTACATTTGTAATCCTATGACTCAGGAAGCTATAGTGAAGCATTGCTCGACCCCGCAGGAGTGCATTAACGAAAGTTACGTATGGCATTCACATGGTGCACCATAAAGTGCACTTAGTTTCAATAATAGTGACGGATGTACTCTAACTTGAGGACGGCGTTACGTCCCAACCAGGCCCATAAGAGGGGGCAGGGGCTAGGGGCGTCCCCCCCCTCCCGAAATTTTGATGAAGTAGGTGTTTTGACCAAAAATAAATAATAAAGAGAGGTTTATTTATCAAATAGTGAAGGTTTTCAGCAAGTGGCCCCTCCCCCGAAAAAAATTCCTGGCTACGGGCCTGGTCCCACCACAAGTTACCCTTTAAACGCCAGTGTTGTCGACGTGCCTGGTAAGCCCACAATGTGCACACAGCACTTACAAAAGCACGTCGGTCCGCCTCATAACGCTTGGCCCAAAGCCCTAAAATACAACATAGAAGTACCTGCTGCCTGCTTCACATTAAGCCGATTCCCACAACGCGTGGGATCTGCCCAATTTTTTTGTAAATAGGTAGTTTGTGTAAGTGCATCCATACGAATTTCTCAGAAATAAAGCCTCTTATTCACCGAAAAATTCGTCCTGGTTCGGGGTTCAAACCTGGGACCAATGTATTCGGAACAACGTATACGGCTCACTCAACAACCCTTTCTATTTTTTTGTAAATAGGTAGTTTGTGTAAGTGCATCCATACGGATTTCTCAGAAATAAAGCCTCTTAGTCACCGGAAAATTCGTCCTGGTTCGGGGTTCAAACCTGGGACCAATGTATTCGGACCCACGTATACGGCTCACTCAAGAACCCTTTCTAGTTATTTGTAAATAGGTAGTTTCTGTAAGTGCATCCATACGGATTTCTCAGAAATAGAGCCTTTTAGTCACCGAAAAATTCGTCCTGGTTCGGGGTTCAAACCTGGGACCAATGTATTCGGACCAACGTATACGGCTCACTCAACAACCCTTTCTAGTTATTTGTAAATAGGTAGTTTGTGTAAGTGCATCCATACGGATATCTCAGAAATAAAGCCTCTTAGTCACCGAAAAATTCGTCCTGGTTCGGGGTTCAAACCTGGGACCAATATATCCGGACCAACGTACACGGCTCACTCAACAACCCTTTCTAGTTATTTGTAAATAGGTAGTTTGTGTAAGTGCATCCATACGGATTCCTCGGAAATAAAGCCTCTTAGGCACCGAAAAATTCGTCCTGGTTCGGGGTTCAAACTTGGGACCAATGTATTCGGACCAACGTATGCGGATTTCTCAGAAATCCCTATGGATTTCCTTGTGGCTTCGTGCTACAAACGGGTGGTTTTCTAAAAAAAACGCCAGGCCTGCGCGGAAAGCGCAGCACATTCACAGCGAAAGCTCGAAGAACAGCATTTCTAGAGCCCATTATACGCTCTCTTGTGGCTACTAATACAAGGACATTAGAAACGTACCCACTATGCCACAAATCATAATTTTTGTGAAGTTGGGAAGCACTCCCCACGACATTACTCGCCATTCTGCGGAGAAGCGAGGTACCATCTGTAACGTATTATGCACAGTTTCTTGATGCGACGGCTGATGATGATGAAGAATTATGAGTGAGCCTTTTGTAATGGGTTGAAAGCTTTAAAGGATCCACTAGTTAAGTAATTCGCATTGTTTGACGCCCGGTCGTTATTTGACTCTCCCACCACGCTTTATAACACACGTCACGTGAGAAAGAGACACAGAGAGGGAATTAACTTTATTAAGAAACTGAGAAAATGGATCATCGGAGCCTTGTGGGCTTCCTTGGCAACCAATAGAAGTGTACTTGCGAGGAATTCATTGCGTTAAAAATCATAATAATTTTTGCGAAGTAGGCAAGCAGCCATTATGCAATTTTTCGTCATTCTGTGGAGCGCCGTGGTACCTGCTAAACACCTGTAAGGCATTATGTGCACTTTGTTGCTGCTGTGGCTGATGACGATGAAGAATTATGACAGAGCCCTTTGTAATGGGTTGGAAGCATTCAACAACCCACTCGTTGCGTAATTCGCATTGTGTGACGCCTGGTTACAGAATTCGCGTTGTGTGACGCTTGGTTGTTATTTTACTCTTCTACCACGCTACATTACATATGGTAATGTGGTTCCTTCCTGAGATGAAGTGTGCATGGGGTCTTTTTGCAAGGCAGTTCCAAGCACCGGCATGGCTCTGAGGTAGGATACTGGGCTCCCACGCACAGGGCCCAGGTTTGAACCACGTTCCATCCTGGAATTTTTTTTTTCTTATTTCGTTTTTTTCTTCTTTCGAGCGATAGTGGTTACGGACACCGGCGGCGGCGGACAACTACGGCGCCAAAAACGACCCTTGTTGTGATCTCATAACAGCTTTCGCTGTAAAAGACAGGGCGTGCAAACACGGACACAAGAAAGAAGTCACAAACGCCGACTAACAACTGAATACATGCACAACGGCGGAAAAGAAAGAAGGCACGTAAACTTACCTGCGCATGCCGGTGCAACAGGCGAACCTATCAATCCGGAACGCGTGGCGGTCTACGTGGAAGATAACTGTTAATACATTTGATTTCATCTTTATGCAAGTTAATCGACGGTTGGCTCACGCATGCGCTACCACTATTCTCGATATGCCATGCTTCAATCATCAAGCGCATTTCATTTCTATGCCGGTACAGCACCGCGCATTCATCGAATTTTGGCGTGCACTTACAATCTCGACAATGTAAAGATAGATTAGAAGGTGAGCCTCCTGTTAGCGATCTCTTATGTTCAAACAATCCCTGGTTAATACATCGGCCCGTCTGCCCTACGTGGAAGCGGCCGCAGCTGAAAGGGACCTTATACACCACACTTGTACGGCAATCAGTGAATTTGTTGTTGTGTTTAACGAAACAAATAACTTCTTGTCTTTTACTCACTCATTCTTCTTCTGCACAGCGGCACAAATCTTACCTAGCTTATTGGCAGCCGTGAAAACAACATCAACGCCGTATCTACCACACTACTTTCTTTAGCCTGTGAGATACGCAATGAATGTACGGTATACCTACAACACGTTTCTTCCTATCGCTTTGTGCAACCAAATGTTCAGCGACAGTGGCCACTGCATCATGACGATACCCTACATCTAAAAGACGCGTAACCTGCGCGTTAAAGCTGTTACTCATTTTGCGCTCACACGACTTGGTTGTCTATTTTCCCTTTCTTAATCCTTCCGCCACCTTGCGGGATTCGGCAGAACTGATTTGCAATACGTGTCCAGTTGCTTCGAGTTGTCGATGAATTCGCCATCGCGCTGCCAATTGCTAGCTTCCTGGGTAGCTGAATTGGTAGAGGGACCGTCCCGGAAATGCGTTGGTTCCGGGTTCGAATCCCGGTCCAGGACGAATTTTTCGGCTACTTAGAGGCTTTATTTCTGAGAAATCTGTACGGATTTTCTTGTGGTTTCGTGCTGCAAACGGGTGGTTGTCTATTTTCCCTTTCTTAATACGATGGTTGTGCGGCGTTCCCTCGTGCCAGACAGAGCACCTACGGGAACCACGGCAACGTTGTTCTTGGCGGATGGAAGTACAATTACTGTTCCAGAGGCAAAGGTAGAAATTTTTTCACCATACTTTTCAGGAGTGTGCGTCGCAAAATGCATGATTTCCCGGTTATACGACATAATCGTGGGAAATGTGCCCGGATCACGTCAGGCTCACGACCCTGATGCAACATGGAAAGAGAAGCTTGCTGTACCGAAATTAGAGACGGACAGCGTAGCACATATAAGATACGAGCAGAAAGGTCATCACTTGAACCCCTTGCTGAGCGGCATCAAGAGCACAAGGTCCCAGCGGGATTCAGCCACACTCAAGTTCGACACTTTGAAAATGACCAGAAAACATATCGAAACTGCGCAAGCAGAGGACAAGATCTTGGATACCTGCAGAAACAAAGTCGGACAAGTATATTGTGGAAGGGAATCAACCCAGAATTCGTTTACCGCAAAAAAAGGGATACTCTGCCGCCATTACCGGTTATCCTCTGGCAAAATGGTAAAACAGGTGGTGGAAATTACGCAGCCATGTTCTTGAGATGGCGCACGAAAGTCTAATGTCAGGACATCAAGGTACGAAAAGAACCATTTATCGTGTGCTAGGATCGTTCCATTGGCCAGGAGTCTAGGAAGAAGGTAAAAGATATGTTCGATCTTGTGATATCTGCCAAAGAACGTACCCGAAAAGCAATGTAGGCCAGGCACCACTTGGCCAAATGCCGTTGATTGAGACTCCAGTCGAGCGAGTGGCAGTAGACATTATCGGACCCTTGAAACCAGCCTCTACTAAGGCTAACCGATACATTCTCACAATAGTTGACTTTGCGACACGTTATCCGGACGCAGTGGCCCTGCCCGCAATCGATTCGGCGACTATGACAGAGGGCCTGTTGGAAATGTTTTCGCGCACTGGATTTCCCCGTGAGATTCTGTGCGATCAGGCATCTTGCTTCACGTTCCGAGTTGATGAGAGACGTCGACGACTTCTTATCGATCGGACCTCTAAGTTCGACACCCTACCGCCCTACGTGCAACGGGACGGCCGAAAGCTTCAATGGCACACTGAAACAGATGCTGCGCAAATTATATCAAGAGGATCCGAAATCATGGGATCGGCTGCTCGCACCACTCCTTTTTGCATACCGAGAGGTACCCCAAACCATCATGGGATTCGCACCTTTTGAACTTATCTATGGGGGATACGTTCGAGGCCCTCTCAGTATATTGAAGGAGATATGGACGGGAGAAGACATCAGTGATGAAGTGAAAATGTATGGCTACGTCTTGGATCTTCGAGATCGTCTTGAGAAGATTTTGCAATTAGCCCATGAGAACCTGTCACAAGCGAGGAAAACCCAAATGCAATACTGTGATCGGGGAAGCAAGAACCGTCAGTTAGAAGTTGGAGATCATGCTTTAATCTTACTCCCTACCACAGAGAACAAGTTACTGATGCAATGGAAAGGACCTTTTCGAGTCGTTGGGAAAAAGGGTAACCACGACTATTTATTGGACCTGAGACATGACAACAAACTGTTCTACAAAGATGCTGAAGCGCTATGAAAATCGGCAGCCCAGGACAACCCCTCAAAGAGCATCTTTCGTGGCCATCGAAGAGGAGGAGATAGACACAGCACTGCCAGTTTGCTAGGCTACCCGAAGCGTTCGCGTGGAAGCAATTCCTATAGCCGAGGGACTGGAAGAAGAAAAGCGTGTTGAGCTTGACAAGATTCTAGCTGCTTATGACGATGTCTTTTCCGACATCCCCGGAAAGACAAACATTTTGGAGTGCCGCCTTCAGTTGGCAACAGCTGAACCTATTAATACTCCACAATACCCTTTGCCGATAGCAATGAAGGAAGTCGTCGAGAAGAAAGTTCCAGACATGCTGAAGCTTGGTGTCATAGAGCGATCGAATTCTCCTTATAAATCACCACTTGTTATCGTCAAGAACCTGGATAACACTTATTGTACGTGTGTGGACTTTCGGCGTATCAGTGAGTTTCTAATATCCGATGCCAAACCCATATCACGAACGGGCATAATGTTCACAGAGGTCGACACCAAGAGATATTTTTCGAAGTTCGATCTGACGAAAGGGTATTGGCAAGTCCCACTCCATCGGGCTTCAACACCATTCACTGTCTTCTCGACGCAGTCAGGACATTACCAATTGATATATACGCCTTTCGACGTCAAGACAGCTTCCGCAGTGCTCACGAGATTAATGAGGACTCTTCTTCAGGGTATTGAAAACGTAGTCCATTACATCGACAACGTTCTCGTGGCTACAGTGACCTGGGAAGAGCACGTGGAGACTTTGCAGCACTTGTTGAACCGAGTCCGTCAAGCAGGACTAACCATCAAGCCTCAGAAATGTGAAATCGCCGTGGAATACATCGTCTTCTTGGGTCACCGGTTAGGAGGCGGTACTATTCAACCAGTAGAAGGTACAGCGGCAAATATTGCTAACGCAACTCGACCTGAAACCCAGAGGCAGCTGCGATCTTTTCTGAAATTAGCTGGATACTACCGCGATCTATTACCCCGATATGCCGAGGAGGCCCAGCCTTTAACGGAGTTGACCAAGAAAAGGGAGAACAGGATCTGGTGGCACCAAGGCAGACAAGCGGCTTTTGAGACACTAAAGCAAGCCCTCTAATCGGGACCAATAGTACGAGCTCCTGATCCGAAACGCATATTCGTACGGCGTTCGGATGCGTGTGACACCTGTATCGGGGCAGTTCTCATGCAGGAGCACGATGGGATGATACATCCAGTGTCGTACGCCAGCCGACAGCTATTACCATGAGAACAGAATTATTCCACCATAGAACGAGAATGTCTGGCACTAGTGTGGGCAATAGAAAAGTTTCACATCTTTGTGTACGAAACGCAGTTTGTTGTGCAAACTCATCACCAACCATCACAATATCTAGCTAAGGCCAAACAGTCTGAATAGCAGAGTACTAAGGTGGAGTTTGGCATTACAAGAGTACTCTTTTGTTATTCAACATATTAGAAGCTCAGAGAATGCAGGTGCCGATTTCATGTGTGGGCTGTAACCTAAGCTTTCACGGAAGTGTGTTGCAACTAGTTTACACTTTGCCTACGATGTATATTTCTCAATCAGGTGGTTTATTCACCAGCAGAAAACAGATAGTCATAGTGCAATAGCTGACTACATGTTTTTTCTTCTTTTTGTGTGTGAGGGTGTGCGAACATTTATTGAGGACATCTATCACCTAGAATAACAGAGAGCTGAGCTAGTTGGTAAGTATTCATCCTAAAAAGGCAGGGCGTGCACACAGGGCGTCCGTCTTTGCACGCCCTGTCTTTTTAGAATCTATCACCTATATTCACTGGTGCGGTGCAGTGGTCTTGTGCGGACAAGTGGTGATTGCGACTAAGACGTAGCTACAAAGCTTTTTTTGTTTGAAAAAATAAACTTTTCCCGAGAAGGGGCATGTGTGATAAGTGAAGTGGCCGTGCGTGAGGTGAAGTGGTGTAATAGTGTTTGAAGTGCGCGCCACAGAGACCATCGAAGAAGACGACGCACGGAAATCGGGGCATGTGGTGGTGCTAAGAAGAAGGAGAAGTGAAGAAGACGTGGCCGGAAGACGAAGAACCAGGGCGTGGGAGCAGTGACCCGTCGAGTTGCGGACTCGAGGTCTCAGCAGGCTCCCACCTCGGGCCATACCAGTCAAACTTTTGTGGGCCTAGTTGGTACATAGCATAGTTGGTACAAAGACGAGAAAGACAAGCACTGGCGCTTGTCTTTCTCGTCTTTGTCGTCCGTCTTCATTTGAACTGAAGTTCTCTTCTTAAATACCATACCAGGTCGTCCTTACGCTTCGGGCCTGGCGTGAGTCAAAACGTCGCCAGGACGTTTCCGCCAGACCAGTCCAGCATCTACGGCAACGAGCGCCAGCCAGCCTTCGAGATGGACATGGCAAACGCCTTGCGTGCTCCAGGTTAACGACCTCCGCAGTAAGCCACGTTCTTGACCGCGGCTCTCATCGGACCTACCGTTCTACCCAAGCGTCGGCCGTCCCTTCCCAGCATTGAGTTTGCCGCCGGGACTTGACCACCACCTTCCTCTCCGGTGAACTCTGTTTTTATACTGCCCCTTGTGACTCTTACACAAGCATTCCAAGCATGACCTATATCTTTTTTTCTTATTTGATTTCTTCTTGTAACTTTCTAGTTATTTGTGAATACAGTAAAACCTCGGTGATACGACCACGGCTCGTACGAATTTCGGGGTGATACGAACTTCTCTGTGGTCCCGGCCAAAGCCCATTAACCTGCGATGTATTGGAGTACGGTTGTTGCGAACCGATTTTCGCCCGACGACGTTTGATACGAACGTACGCTAGCGCACAGGTGCAAACAGGTGCTGCCCGCGCTGTTGGGGAAGGCGCGGCAGTCAGCGCGGGCACGGGCATGCGCGCTGCGCGACCATCAACGGTGCGTCGTTGGCACTGAGACGGTGTGCGCGAATCTCGGAGGCCTTTATGCGCCTTCGCGTTTAGATTACAGATGACGTAGACGTGGCGTTTATTATTTTTTTCCGACACGTTGACGCGTGCTCCTGTGCTCGAGGCAGCAGCGTCTTTGTACTGTGTTAACACGTGCCTGCCACGTCGATGCAAGCCATGTCCACGCAATCAGACGTTCTATGAAACAAGACTGAAACTTGGGCTGCGTGTTCGTCATGAGGTCCCATGAGAGGTGATCGAAGACCCCAAGAGACAAAGCGGACGGTCTTGGCGAAGGAGATGGCCTCGCAACATACGCGCATACCTGCCAACTTTCCGATTTGCACGGGAGACTCCCGAATTTTGAGCAAACCTACCTATTGCGCCGGCATGGTCATAAATCTCCCGAAAAGCACCCCCAACACCACCGTGATAAGAAATTAACAGCAACAAAGGACAGCGATTTGTCATCAACTATCATCGGGTGGAAGGGAGATGTGTATACCCAGAGGTCGGGGGTTTGTATTGGTTCGAGTGTCGCCCCTATATTAAGTGAAATTTTCTTAAGCTCGGTTGACCGCGACCTTGAATCGGCCCTCGATGGTATTGTTGTGAAAATGTTTCGCTATGTGGACGATTATCTAGTACTGGTAAATTCTAACTGTTGTGTCAACTCGCGCGTCAATGTACTCAAGATTTTCAAGGATGTTGGTGCAGGTCTGCGATTCACCTTTGAGCTCCCTGAAGACAACTGCATTCAGTTTTTGGATCTAAGGCTGTACTTCCAAGGGTGTCATACATGTTGGATGTATGCTCCAAGAAGCGAAAAACCAGTGCTTGATTTTCGGTCTGGGCACTCGAAAGTCGTCAAGAATGCTGTCGCGATGTCGTGTTTGAAGGCCGCGCTCAAGAAATCTTGTCAGCACAGTATGGAAAAGAGCCTCGAGAGGCAACTTGACAGACTCAGGTCATCCAGGTTTCCTCAGAATCATTTGGCGAGGCTGGCGGAAAGGGTCCTGCAGGACTTGAAAGTGAAGGCAAGAAGTTCTGAGCACGGTATGGGTTCAAAGAAACTACCTGTCGCCAGCATCCCTTACCTACACGGCGTTTCACATCGTTTAAAGAAAGTGGGAGCAAGGTACGGATGCAATGTTTTATTTTCGGCTGGCTACCGTTTAGGCAGCATTTGCGCGGCTGTAGACAGGAAGGTCGAGGGCGGGGAGCAAGACAAGGGTGTTTGCAAGGTAAAGCACCGGGCTAAAGAGGTTGAATGCGCCACGGGTGTGGTGTACGACATTCCGCTTTCGTGCGGGAAGCGTTATGTTGGACAGACCGGGCGTTGTATTAATAACAGGCTGATGGATCATAAAGCTTCACTAAAGGGACAGCCATGCTCTAACCTTTCCTTGCATTGCAGAGAATGCGGCTGCGCACCACAGTTCGCTGAGACGACGGTGGAATCGAGGTTCAAAGATAGGGTAGCGCGTGAAATTGAGGAAGCTTATCTGATCAACAAAGCTGGTGATGAATGTGTCGCGAAGCCCTCCGTCACACTACTTGCTGCGGAGATAAATTTTCTGGAAGCGCGTCAGTGAGACAATCGTTGTGTGTACACGTGCCTTTAACACGGGGTCATCTAACCACATATATATATGTTTGGTGTTTCAATAAATTTTCAGTTGATAGTTTGCGCCGTTTTTCGTTTGCCTTCCTTCGTGTTTCGTTCCTTTGCGCACCACAGCATTAAGACGATTCTAAAAGTTGCCTTCCCTTATCTATCGCGTGCAAAGCGCTTCTTAAGTCACTTTGGCAGCAGTGTACTCTGGTGTCATGCAGAAAACTGTAGTATGATTAGGAAGGGGCTACCAAGTGTCACGGGTCACAACAAATCTGGTTCATTAATTACACACGTGCGCATGCACCGTACATTTACGAGCGCAAGTATGATCGTTGATGTCTAAAAATTTTACTAGCAATCATTCAAAGCTGTTCATGACGTCGCTGCGGCCCTTAGAAACACTGAATCAAAATGCATGCCAACTTTCTTTTGTCGCATACTAATTTTCCATGTTTTCTGGTGATACGAATTTCGGATGATACGAATATTTTTGGTCACACCGCGAGATTCGTATCACCGAGGTTTTACTGTAGATAGTTTGTGTAAGTGCATAAAGGGCCTCGTTACTGCCCGATGACGATTAAGTCATCGCGAGTCTCCGTAAAGAAACACGAGCGTCTCGTCTACAGCTTCGTCTCGTTTTACAGCTCGTTACACCCCTCCCCCCCACCGAGAAAGAAGTGCTCGTTGCCGGTTGTTTTCGCCGCCTTGAACGGCATCGTCCTTGGCCTTCGTCACTGTCCTCGGCCTCGATGACGATGTCGTCCTTGACGACGATGTCGCCCTCATTATCATCGGCGCCTTCTTGACCACCTCGCTAGCCGTCGTATCTGTCGTTGTAGCTTCCGCGGAGCCCGCTCCCATCTTCTCCCCCGATTTTCAAAGAGCACCACCGGGCTCCTGCTGACCGGAAGGCGCTTTAAGTTGCAGTCTTCCCGTGACGTCAGGCATATGTTGACACGTCACTGCGAAGCCGCCCCGTCGATACCGAAACCGAAATTGATGTTTCAAGGTAGCAGTATTAACATTATATTAAATGCTTTCCCAAGCACTACGACACTGTTCTTAGGGTTCTCGACACGCGTGTTTTTATTTACAGCAGCAAGCTCATGCTTAAATTTCGTGTCATTGCTACTTTGAGCATGTTTCGTTTCCAGAGTAAGTACGGCCATTGAAGGCATATGAAAACATTTATAAAATGACTTTTATGACGTCTAATTTGCAGAAATTTCCACATTCAAGGCAAAAAGGAACGTAATCTGTCTATTGCGCAACTTCGTCATCGCGACCTTGATGCCGTTAAATCAAGCCATGTGAGGTCGACAATTTAATGGTATTTAGGCACTTGAGATCTCAACTCTAATTGCATTAAAAAGGCCCAAGTGAGCCAGGTATTATTTGCATATATGGACGCCAGTGCGTCATATTTGCCCGTGTGAAACGGATAATAAGGTTACAAACGGTAAACAACACAATGAACGCTTGTTCACAAGACCCTTGAATATGTACATTAATACGGCGGGGGCCGGGAGGGGGAAGGTTTACAACCCCTGAACACCGCCCCCCCCCCCCGTCAGTGCGCCACTGACTCGAGCTTTCGGACGAGGCAGGCCATCCAAATATTGAACAGTAAAGGAGATAATATAACCCTTTGAGGCGTTCCTCTAATGGGCATGTTAGAAGCGGACGATCTAATTTCCTAAGCCTATCACTGCAGTCCGGCCAGTGACAATGAGTACGCGTTACTGCGGGACTGCTGCATGGACTGGCTTTAAAGAAGCACTGACAGGAAAATTTTTGTTTGCGACTTTTATGCCTGAATTAGTAGCCTTGTGTCTGATAATCACGAAATTGAATTGTTGAGGCTCTAACGCATCGTATAATTAATACTGCATTGATTGAGTATGACGATTTCTGGCGCCTTTCAAAATGCCCTTCAAATGACGATCGTAGACCACTGGAGAGGGTTATTCAGAATGCTCGTGAATATACAGGCAAATCTCTTGTTGATGCATTCAATGACTACTTTACTGCGCAATCAAACATCCAAGTAGATATCCCTACACAATCCATTACGAGGGTATCACCCACCATGTTTTTAGAACCTGTTGATAAAAACGAAATAATAGGCATATTTTCCGAAATTAACAACAGTACCTCCTGTGATGTTAACGACATTCAAATACGTCCTGTCAAGTATGTAATCGATGTCATATCTGATGTACTGGCATATTTATATAATTTATGTCTTCAATCTGCACAGTTTCCTTCAAGCATACAAATTGCTAGGGTAACCGTTTTGCATAAAAAAAGCGACATAAATGATTTTTCAAATTATCGACCTATCAGCATCCTACCTGTTTTTTCTAAGGGGCTTTCGACGTATAGAGAAATTTTGCGAAGCCAATGATATCATCACCGACTGCCAATATGGTTTTAGGAAAAATCGTTCCACTGAATTGGCCCTGCTTCATCAAAAAGAACACATATCATACTATATATCATAAAGCGATTTATGATACTAGAATGTTTTGAACAAAAGAAAATTGTCTTAGGAATATTTGTGGATTACACCAAGGCTTTTGATAGAATAAATCACGAAATTCTTTTTCAAAAGTTAGAATTATACGGGATAAGGGGTCATGCCTTACTCCTCAGTAAGTCTTATTTGTCGTCGCGAACTCAATATGTCCAAATTGATCAATTTCAATCATCTTCACGCCATGTTGCTTGCAGTGTGCCCCAAGGCAGCATTCTTGGACCACTACCCTTTAATATCTACATTAATAACATCGTAAATATTGATAAAGTTTCTCGCTTTATGATATATGCGGATGACACAAGTATACTTATTTCAAATGAGAATCCTAATGACGTAATAACTCAAGCGAATAACCTACTGCAAAAACTAGAAAAATGATCAGATGAAAACCTGGTTTCCGTCAATGTGTCAAAGTCTAAAGCTATCATTTTTCATCCTAGGAATAAACGTGTTACAGTCTCTGCAAATCTTCTATATCATTCAAGTGTTCTTGAAATAGTGTCATCCTTTAAATCACTTGGGGTATACTTCTCAGAAAATATGCAGTGGGACGACCATGTTAACCATATTCTCTTAAAAACATCCCGCGTCGCTGGTCTCCTTATGCGCCACACAAGCATATTGCCCCAAAAAGTACAAATAATGCTGTATAACTCTCTTTTTTGTTCCTATCTAAATTACTGTACACTTGTGTGGGCCACGACCACTAAATCAAATATACAAAAAATATTACTCGTACAAAAACGACTACTAAGGGTAGTTTATGGATTGCCTTACGGACATACAAGACATCTTTTTGTTCAATTTGACATGCTTAACATATTTAACTTCTACCACTACAGACTACTACGCAGGTATAAACCAGAGTTAAAAAAACACCAGAACAGCTTATGCAGTCTTGCCTCGTTAAGGTTGTTTGAGCTTCATTACCCACACCGTCACGAAACACTGGATTTACCGGCTACCCGCACCAACTATGGTCGGCATATGCTCCACTACCAGTTACTATTCATATTAAATCAGCTAATCGACGCGCATATCAATTTGCCGGAAATCGTTAATTCAGGAATACGGAAATTTCTCGCGCAGAGTAATGGATAACGACCCATACTCACATCCTCGTACAAAAGATGACATTTCATTCTATTTTTCCCTTTATTCTATTTCTATTTCATTCTATTTTTCGGCCGAAAACCGAATACAGCAAAAGTGATAAAGAAACACACGTGGCAATATGTCTATATATAAGTATATGTATAATTTTCCTTTTCTAGGAGCAAATGGTAGTGCTGTGTGTGTGTACGTTTTTTTTTTCTTTTTTCTTTCTGCGCTTGTTTAAATGCAGACCAATATTATTCAATACATACATAGAACTGTGTTTTTTTTTTATGTGCCTCGCTGCTGTTACCTGTACGGGAGTGGGAACTTCGTCAAGCGGATTGTCGCTTTTATTCCCGCCCCTTCCATCATTATTTTTGTACTGATGGCAAATAAACATTATTATTATTATTATTATTATTATTATTATTATTATTATTATTATTATTATTATTATTATTATTATTATTGTTATTATTATTATTATTATTATTATTATTATTATTATTATTATTATTATTATTATTATTATTATTATTATTATTATTATTATTATTATTATTATTATTATATCACAACAAACTGGCACCCCACCGGGTTGAAGCACCTCGTCCTCTTGTGTCTTTCTCGACCGTGTCTGCTAGCGCAGTTTCAAAAGTGCGCTTAGTGAACACAGACAGAGTACAGAACGAATGAATTACAGGACACAAGACGTCAAGCGCAAACCAACAACTTGAAGATGAATGAACACCAACTGGTCCAACTTATAGTTCTGTTTTGGTGCATATAGCCAACTAGCCCAAAAAACCACGTTGACAAGCAACTGCAAACTTTGCTCATAAGGGCGCTGTCGCAAGCACTGGCGCGTGCATTTTCTCGACAGCCATCAGTAGACGGCTCGTACACCTGCTGTGCTCACACCGCGTACTTCGCGTTGAGACGACAGACAGCACGAAAACCGCTTAGCACCATGGAGCGGCCGCATTCGCTTTATATTATCGTTTTGTAGACTTCCGCGAGATTGGTTCCGACAGACTTAGCTTCCAGCCTTTCTTCGTATAACATTCGAATTCGTTGCTATCGCATTCATTGTCTCGCCCTTGCGGCGACACTGCGATTCATTTTTCCAGAAGAAATAACCCTCCTTCCGCTAAATTAAGACTAACCATTTTACGTGCTCTCTTACCAGAATTTCCCTGCCTCTGGACCGGATTTGGTGGTTGAATATGGTGTTCTCCTGAAAAAAAAAACAACAACATATAAACGCAAATAATCGACGGATAACCATATGTAAGCAACAGATGAAAGCACCCTGCCTGACTATGAAATATGTAAATGAACGCCCTTAACTGGCTGACATGCAGTGTTCCTGCCACAGTGGCAGCACGCTTAAAGGTAATCATTGTAATTCGTATATTTCGTGGATCGTTATTGTCATTGCACAAGACATGTTGCAGTGCACTCAATTGTGATGTACGCATTTCGTCAACCCCTCATACTGTCGCCCATGAGGCGCAACCGATCTTCACTTCTTCGCGCAAACATTCAGCGACGTGAAAAACATTGCCCTCGATACCGCCACTATCGTCACTTCACGAAAGAAGCTTCATGCGTCGCTAATACAGTGTACATGTATCGTTTCGTATATTCATCCTTGTCATCCCTACCCTGGCGTAAATGTGCGTATTTCAGGCGGAAGTGAAAGGGCACTTCTGGCGGCATTCAGACGTCCGCTAGATCAACTGAATGAAGAGAGCTGCTCTGACCGCCTGGGAACTACGACGATCACAACTTATCAGAACAGGCCTATAAACATGCACTAAGGAAAACCGATGGCAAGCTTCTGAAAGTGTACAAGCGCTTCCAAACGTGCCGACAAACTTCGTGGGCAACTTGGTGCAAGCATGCTAAATGAGGCTGGGAACATCTTAAGAACCTTGTCATGACTTTTGCCTGAATGTGAGAAAACGCGCGTTTATTGCATTTGAACACTCCAAGGATCGGTTTCCGGTGCCTTTGTGGGAACTTGATGTTTCTGCTCGGATACGTTGAATATAATCCTCAATCAAATACAAATGCAGTTTTAGGGGCGAAGCTCTTTATATCATCACCTGGTCGGTCGTCGCTCCATCCGGCGTTCCCCCGCCGTCGCGTCTCCCGTATCATTCAATAGATGGCGCTGTCCCATAGAGATGCATGCAAACTGCAGTTGGGTGAGGATATGCTAGATGGCGCTGTCCCATAGAGATGTGTGCAAAATGGCCGTTTGGCGAATGCACGTTAGATGGCATTATAGGTGCCGCTGCTCTCAGATTGGCTGCTGCGCCCGTTATCTCTCATTCTCCTTGATCGTCGCCGTACGTGGAGGAGTGCGCTTGCCGGATCGTGCTACTTGGCGGACCGTGGACGACGAGGAGAGCCGGGTGCGGAAGGCCGCTGCGTCTCGTGCTCGTCGGCAGGATCCCGAGAAGCGAGCTCGAGAGGCTGCCGCCTGGCGCCGCGCGCGCTTGGCGGCGGCTTCGCGGGCGCGCTCCGCCACGAGATCCGCCTGGAGCCGCGCTCGATTCCGGCAGCCTCTCGATTCCGAGAGGCTCGCTTGCTTGGCGCTCGCTTGGCGGCAGCCAGGCGGATCCCGCGACGATGCGCGCCAAGGACGCCGCTGCGAAACGGGCTCAACGAGAAGCGGATCCCGAGATCATGATTGCTTCAGGAGCTTCGCCCAAGCTCTTCATCATTCACCCGTGGATATGCTGTAATTTTTTGCTACCATACTGGCGACAGTTCAGAAGATCAACTTTAGGCAAGACTCGATGATTTGTGAGCCGTACAGCTTTGGCAAACATTGACAGTTGAACTAAAAGTAGAGATTGTCAAATGATTTTGACGCTGAAAAATATGGGGAAACTTGCGTTAGGTTCCGCAAGAATTTAAACACAGCGAAGGTGGACGATTCTGAATTCTTGTGTCGTTGATATTAGGTTGATGCTAGGCTGTTACCGGTTCATTCGAGTTCGCTCCAAAGAGAGGAACTCCCGCTGGAAACAAGCGCTTGCACCTTCGACTGAAGCTCGGGCACGTCGTCGTTCGCGTTCGGCTTGTCTAGCGTTGGCATCTTCCTACAGTCGTCACTTTCTCTCCCGGTCCCTGGGGCACTGTCGCTGGACATACTCGGGGTCTTGGAATCGCCGTCGCCTCTTCGCACCATTTTCCTCGACTAACCGCGCTAGATCAAATCGCCGTTGACGCTGTCGTTCTCGTTCGGTAGGACGCCGCACTGCTCGGTAAGTGGCTTCCTCCTCGGTAGTCCGGAGGTTGCTCGGCTGCCCCATGGCTAGAACTGGTGTGACGCCGCCAGTGCAGTCTCTTCCTGCTCTTCCTACGAAAGAGAGAGCACGCGCGGCAGCGCTCGACAAGAGCTGGAGGCGCAGCGTCAAGGTCGTTGGTTGGAGTCCGAGCAGTGTGATGAATGCGATGAGCGCGCTGTAGGGCCAAGCCAGTAGCCAGGGAAGAACCCTAGGCGCCCCCGCCCCCCCCGCCCCCAATTTGATGAAGTAGGTGTTTCTACCAAAAATGAACACTGGAAATAGGTGTTTTTCTCGATAGTCAAGGTTTTCAGCAAGTGCCCCCCCCCCCCCCGAAAAACATTCCTGGCTTGGGGCCTGCATAGGGCGAAACCTGAGCGCGCAAATGTGGAGAGAGGAAGGGGAAGACTGGTTCGTGGAGCTGTGCGGTGCCGGCTTGGAAAGGCGATGCACATCTCAGTTACAAATATGGTAACAATAAGTACCATGATTATTTGGGTGAGTTGGTTATGCATGGTGAACCACAGCGCAACTACCGAGACGAGGACACACAAGGCGCTGACGAACTCCTTGCGGTGCTGCAACTGGAAAGAATATGTGCGAGCACGGAAGCTTGCATATAGTGGCGCTCTGGTTCACCATGCATCACCAACTCGCCCAAGTTTTCACGTTACTAAGCTTTATTTCTTGTACATCGGGCTCTCTTGCTTGTGTCAACCTACCGTCTGTTATACGCGGGTCCGCGATACGCGCTCCAGGTCGCGTCGGATGTGGTGGATTCAGCAGATACGCAACACGTACGCACGTCAGGCAGACATGTTTAATCTGGCAAGCTGCCACCCTTCCCCAGGGTGGCCAGACTGGGCACATCTATGGCTTTTTGTGCCGGCCAGACGGCGCCAGCTACTGCTGTATATAGTACATCATTTTTGTACCGTTAGCTACACTTGCCTAGCCGAAGCCGATTTCGCGTGGAGGGTCACGAGCCGTGCTGCACATGTGCGAGGATCAGTCATGTCACACAAGTGGGTCACCGGAGCTGGCATCTCATGCGCTCTCCGACACCGCTGCGCGCGTGGTCTGCGCGTTCGGGAGGAGTGGCGTCGTAGGCGCGGCAGACACGCTGGCGCCGGCGCGCGCGCTGACTTCGCCACCGCCGCGCGCGGCTCGCCGCTGCTGGTCTGCGCCGCATTCGAGAGGAGTGACGTCGTAGCCTTAGACACAGTGGCGCCGGCGCGCGCGCAGCTATTCGCCTTCGCTGTGCAGTTGCCGGGGCCGCTGATACACTGCACTGAGGCCGCTTAATAGCGCTGTCGCTATCATATAGCCGATGGTGCAGTCGCTGATGGTGTAGTCGCCGGGGCCGCTGACACTGCGCTGGGGCCGTTTGATAGCGCCTCTGACTGGCGTTTTCTAGTGAGTAACGCCATGGAGAAGGAGAGCGCAAATGGTGCTCGACGGCGCAGAAGAGCCGAGAAGCTTATCTCATCGGATCCCGAAGTAGTCGCCTGGCAGTTAGCGGTTCAGCGTACGAAGAATGAACAGAAGAAGACTAATAATCCTAGACAATCTGGAAAGCTAAAAATAATCAACTGAACCTTTGCTAACGCTACGTATACACTGGCATAGCCGAGCTAAGCCACTGCAAATTTTTTTACAAGTCCATTCTTCGTATAGGGCGAACTTGTCTTCCCGATCGGGTAGTGATGGGGGCTGGTGGACAGCTAGTTTTGATGCACGGTGCAGGTGCTGACCGAGAGGTCCGACTGGTTGGTGAACGAACTTGTTCGCCAGATCGGGTAGTGCCTGAGGCTGGCATACTCCTTTTGGTGCTGCATGGTCCATGTGCTGGCTGAGGAGTCTCACTCGCGCTCGGGAGAGGGTAGAGGTTTTCTACGTGCCTTGCCGGAAGATGGCGTGCTTGAGACGATGCTTCTGTGTCCACAGGGCGCAGGTGTGCTTCGCTTAGATGCAAGCGGTTCCAGCGATATTGACCCCCATCGGGGCCTTCAGTGATGAACGAACTTGGCTCATCACCCAAAGCAGTGACACTGCCCAATTTCCACTCATTGTTCAGTGTCAACCAGACCCGTTGTCCGGGTTCAAGTGGTTTCATGGGTGACATGTTGGCGCCCATGCTTATGGCGTCTGTTTTGTGGGGCGTGAAGCCCTTGATGATGGGCTCTGGCTGGATAGTTAGGGATTAGGACGTTCGGATGTACTGGGAGCAGCATGCGAATTCGGCGGCCCATCACCATTTCGGCAGGAGGTGGGAGTGTGGTTGTTGATGTTGCTCGATAGTACAGAAGAGCCATGTCCAGGCCCTCTCCCGACTCTCGTGCCTTGCAGAGTGTGTTTTTATTGTTCTGATGACTCGCCGTGCTTGCCGTTTGATCTGGGGTAGTGCAGTGATGATATGTGGTGCTGAATAGACCACGAGGCATTGAAGCTTGCAAACTCTGCTGTCATACGGGGGACCATTGTCCGTCACGAATTCCTGAGCAATCCCGAAACGGGCGTACGTCTTCTTGGGTCTGCATATGACTGCACGAACTGTAGTTGAGGACAGTTGTTCAACTTCTATATACTTCGAGTAACAGTCAATGACGAGTAAATGTGGTTACCGATCGTGATGAAATAGATCTAGTCCCAATTCCTGCCACTGCAGAGTGGGCAGAGGGATATCCATCAGTGGCTCGTAGTGGTTGGCTGGCATGTTACGTTATGTGATGCAGTGCTTTACCATGTTTTGCACATCGTGTGTCATCCCTGGCGAATAAAGAGCCTCTTGTGTCCTGACCTTGTATGCTGAGATGCCACGATGACCCATATGCAGTTTCTGAAGCGCCGCTGGTTAGGCATCTGCTGGAAGCACCAGGCGGAGTCCTCGGCAGAGCAGTCGCTCTTCATTGTAAAGCTCATCTCTGCAATCCCAAAACTTGTGAACAGATATGTGCACTTTTCGTTTATCTGGCCAGTCGTCTTGTACATACTTGATTACAATCTGAAGCTTCCTGTGGCTGCTGCTTGTACTCTGATGGACTTGGGGGTGTCACAAGATGCACCTACAAGCAAGCAGACCGATTGATGGGAGTCCAGCGATGATGTGCCTACGGACATGGAGACGAGAGGGGCTCTAGAGAGGGCATCTGCTGCAATTAGTTGCCGGCCAGGCACGAAAACTAAGTGCACATCCTATGATTGTAGGCGTAGAAAGAGACCGGAATTTAGGAAACACAGAGTCGAGTGGTTACTGCACAAGCCCGAGGAGGGGTCGGTGATCGGTTTCGACTGCGACAGGTCGCCCATACACGAAGTAGTGAAAATCCTCTACACTATATGTGACGGCCAAGAGTTCTTTTTCTATGTGCGCGTACTTCTGTTGAGCACTTGAAAGCGTTGCTGATGCGTATGCAACAGGCTTTTCTTGCTGCAACAGTACAGCTCCCAAACCGTAAGAGAGAGAGAGAGAAAACATATTATTAAAAAGTATATAAACCAAGTACGTGGGAGGGCACCCTAGCCCGGGGTCCCTATGATGATCTCAGCGACGACACGGGTCCGTTCAACGAAGGCCTAGTGGACCTCGGAGGCCCGTCGCAAAGGGCATCGTCCAGCTCTTCGTTGCGGAAATGGGCGCGGCATGACTGGAAAGGGAGAGAATAATTTCGCGGCGCACTCCGCCGTGACATTGAACGCCGTCGGGATGCTGCCACAGCCCGGGAAAAAGTCTTAGCGGTCAGGGTAAAAGTTATGCACGGAGAGGAGGTTGGGAAAGTACGCGTTTGAAGTTGGCAGCATGCCACCTCTCCCTCTCGCGAGAACGACGGTGGTGGCGGGTACATGGTCTGTCTAGCTCTGGTGTAGTATGTTAATATGTCTCGGTATGTGAGTGGAGAGCCCACTTGATCTGGGCTTTCGGCCTCTCCATACCGGGCAGCTCGATGGAAAATTTCTCCAGCGACTGCGTGAGCGTGGTCATTACCTGGAAATGAGGCATGGCCAGAAGTACTGTGATGAGTAAAGAAGGGGCGCGAGGCACGGGCCGAACGTGGAAGCGCGGCGACGGTGCGCGAGAAGAAAAGTCACCCGATGGCACGCGCACCAGCCACGTCGACGCAGAGGAATGGCCAGTTAGGGGCTCGTGGCATGCGACCCGAGCCGTGATGGTGAACGACGAAGGATGATCCTGGCACTGTGCTGTGGGGCACCGGACGGAGAAGATCGAGGAAGGAGCAAGCGTCGCATCCGCGGCGAAAGCGGCTGGTACTCGGTTCTGGAGGTGGCGGAACGCAAGGACCGGGGAGTGGCCGTCGACCTTGGAAGGCTCCAAGCGAGGCTGCCCGGACCGTCGCCCCTCAATACGGCAGTTCCAGGATCGCCAGCGGCCCTTCTCTTCTCGGCAGGACGGCTGCAGACCACAGTGCAGTCAATGAGACGCCCGTCACCAGTGGAGTCCTGAAGCAAGGGACCAAGGCCCAGTTAGGCCTAACCTCGACGGACCGAGGGCGGAGAAGACTACTGAGGACACACGTGACGAGAGTAAGCGGTAGGCTGGACGAAGGCGACCGGCGATGAACTTGGAGGACTACTGATGACGCCGGCGACGGTCTCGACGAGGGATTGACGCGATGGGAACATCGAGTCGTCGCGACGTACTGTAAGAACATTCTCGTCTCGTACCGCAAGGCCCATAGTGGCCAGACTGAGTTGAAGACATGTAGCTAAGCATAGCTAAAACGCTTTGTTTAGCTAATTTCGGTTCTGGGCATGAACTGAGATGTCGCAAGAATGTAAATAGGTTTTTTGTTATATTGTTCAGTGTTCTTGACGCTTTTTTCTTGATGTTACCTTTTTGCTCATTATAAACTTTGTTGTTTTTGCCCGTCCTACCACGGTCTCCTGTGCCCCTCTCACTCTCTTCTGATCCATTCTTGCCAGCACCCCCGAGATAACACGTGACAAATAATTTGCGAGCCTGCCAGGATCCAATCCTGCCCAGTCACTGATTCTCGTGTGGTGCGAAGATGGATTGGGAGAAGTTGGCGGCCGTGGCCAAGGACTTGGGCATGAGCAAGGAGGAGACGCTGAAGTTTTTCGAGAATGCGGAGCGAGTCGAACAGGAGAGAGCACGCGAAGCACAGGAGAGAGCACGCGAAGAACAGGAGAGAGCGCGCGAGCAACATGAACGTACGCTCGCAGAGCAAAAGATGGAAAAGAAAATTTTAGAACTTAAGGTGCGTTTGGCACTAGCGAACGAAGCATCGCGAGACGATGCAAGTGTAGGTAGTGGCCCATCGACGGCGTCGGCCAATTCGCCATCTCCCGGACGAAAGCCTGTCTGCCCTCGTAAACTAATGGCACCCTTCGATGAGCGAAAGGACGACTTGGATGCGTATTTGCATCGCTTTGAGAGGATCGCGATAGGGCAGGGCTGTGAGAGAGGTGAGTGGGCCAATGCCCTGAGCCTCTTTCTCGCGGGAGAAGCACTGAGCGTGTATGGCCGCATGCCAGCAACAGAGTCATTAGACTATGATGTGGTAAAGAAAACTTTATTGGAAAGATTCCGTCTGACCGCCGAAGGTTTTCGTGAAAAATTCAGATCGTGCAAGCCTGAGAACTCCGAGACTGGCAAACAGTTTGTCTGTCGACTTTCGAACTACTTTGATCGATGGATGCAATTGTCAGAGACAGCAAAAACTTACGAAGGCGTCCGCGACAAGGTAGTTGGAGAGCGATTCCTCAACCGGTGCAGTGGCAAGTTGGCCGTATTCTTGAAAGAAAGAAAGGTGGGCACGGTAGAGGAAATGGCAAGGCAGGCCGACCAGTTCATGGAGGCACAAGGTATCAGAAATGTTGGAAAGAGGGTCGGTGAAAGTACTACGGCAGCAGAGGGAGAGGCTAGAGAACAGGTCCCAATGAGCAACTTCAGGGCACAACAGCGATGTTTCTTGTGCAATCGGCCGGGACATATTGCCAGCAATTGTCGTACAAAGATTGGCCACAATGAAAAGACAGTGGCGTGCTTAAAATGTCAAAAAAGAGGACACAAGGCAGAGGATTGTAAGATGAATTCAGCTGAAAAGATTGCCTGTGTAATGAGTGCCAGGGAAGGACAGATCGAAAAAGATATGCCGGTAGTTGAAGGAGAGGTACAAGGGCGTAAGGTCACGGTGTTGAGAGATACGGGTGCTAATACGATATTAGTGAGAAGTAGTTTAGTGGCACCCGAGAACATGACAGGACAGGTGAAACCGGTGATGTTTGTAGATAGGACGAATAAATATATGCCTGAAGCAAGGATACGAATATCTACACCCTTTTATACAGGGCTGGTAACAGCGAAGTGTGTTGAGGATCCGCTCTACGACTTGGTAGTGGGAAATGTACCTGGTGTGAGAAGGGCGGATAGCCCTGATACATTGTGGCGAAGGGCGGAGAAAGGCCTAGACGAGAGAAAGGACTCTGTGGGTGCAGAAGGGGCGCAAGAAGGTGCCGAAAGAGCAGCAGTGGTAGAAACCAGGGCAGAGAATAAGAGAGATAAGTGTCTGGAAACGCTGCAGGCCGCAGCCATTAATCAGTTAGATATCACAGTGGAGAAGTTCAAGGAACTGCAGGAGAAGGATCCATCTATTCGAGCGTGCGAGGCGAAATTAGGAGAGATAATGAAAAGGAAGAAGAGTAGAACAGTAGCGCAATTTGTGAAGCAGAATGGGCTGATGTATCGTAAGTGTGTATTTAGCTCGGGTAGAGAAGTCATGCAGCTGATGGTGCCAGAGGAGTTAAAGGATACGGTGTTAAAACTGGGGCATGATAGTATAAGGGTCAGTCAATAGGGAGTGAAAAACACTTTCGACAAGATCACTGAGGAATTTTTTTGGATAGGAGTGTGGAGTGTGTGAGAAGATATGTCAAATCATGCGACGTATGCCAAAGAGCAGTGGTTAAAAAGCAAGATAGGAAGGAGGCTGAAAAGGCAGAAAACAAAGAGAGTGCTACGGTGTGCATGGCAATTGCTGAGGCGAATGAGGAGGAAGTACCGATTTATAGGGTGAAGAAGCGCAGATTAAGCAAGCTGCATTGGATTGGTTACTGCTCTAGGAGAAAATAGATTTTTGAGCAGTGGAGTCAGCCTTAAACAGATTGACTGAGGACTATTTAGAGTAGAGGTTGATTGTAAGTGAATTTATGAACGTTTTCGATGAGTGAGTGTGGTGTATAGTGAGTAGTTATATCTGTGTGTGTAGATAATAGTTTTTCGCACGATGAACTGCTGGGCATTGTAATAGGTTCAGTGCAGTGTTTTGTGACGTGTTCGCGGATGTGCGTGGTGAGGACAAGCGTGCAGTGAAAGTAGCTGTCAACAGAAGAGAAGAGGATGCACGTCATAAGTTTAAGACAAAATCTGAAGAGCAGAGGGCCTTAACCCCGAGGGGGACAGAAGCAGTTTCTTGGGAAAAAACTCTTGAAAGAGGGGCCCAATGTGATGAGTTAAGGAGGGGCACGAGGCACGTGCCGAACGTGGAAGCACGGCGACGGTGCGCGAGAATAAAAGTCACCCGATGGCACGCGCACCAGCCGCGTCGACGCAGAGGATTGGCCAGTTAGGAGCTCGTGGCATGCGACCCGAGGCGTGATGGTGAACGACGAAGGATGATCGTGGCACTGTGCTGTGGGGCACCGGACGGAGAAGATCGAGGAAGGAGCAAGCGTCGCATCCGCGGCGAAAGCGGCTGGTACTCGGTTCTGGAGGTGGTGGAACGCAAGGCGCGGGGAGTGGCCGTCGACCTTGGAAGGCTCCAAGCGAGGCTTCCCGGACCGTCGCCCCTCAATACGGCAGTTCCGGGATCGCCAGCGGCCCTTATCTTCTCGGCAGGACGGCTGCAGACCACAGTGCAGTCAGTGAGACGCCCGTCACCAGTGGAGTCCTGAAGCAAGGTACCAAGGCCCAGTTAGGCCTAACCTCGACGGACCGAGGACGGAGAAGACTACTGAGGACACACGCGACGAGAGCAAGTGGTAGGCTGGACGAAGGCGACCGACGATGAACTTGGAGGACTACTGAGGACGCCGGCGACGGTCTCGACGAGGGATTGACGCGACGGGAACATCGAGTCGTCGCGACGTACTGTAATAAAAATCTCGTCTCGTACCGCAAGGCCCATAGTCGCCAGACTGAGTTGAAGACACGTAGCTAAGCATAGCTAAAACGCTTTGTTTAGCTAATTTCGGTTCTGGGCATGAACTGCGATGTCGCAAGAATGTAAATAGGTTTTTTGTTATATTGTTCAGTGTTCTTAACGCTTTTTTCTTGATGTTACCTTTTTGCTCATTATAAACTTTGTTGTTTTTGCCCGTCCTACCACGGTCTCCTGTTCCCGTCTCACTCTCTCCCGTTCCACTATTGCCAGCACCCCCGAGATAACACGTGACAAGTACAGAGAAAGTGGATACGTTGTGGGCTGATGTTTTTATGTTTGATGACTTGTGTAGGATGTAGTGAGTCGCCTTAGAGAACCCGCGTCCCATCAAAAAAGCTCGGCATGCTTGCTGGGAATCGGTTAATATGTACACATCTCCAGGAATCTGAAGAGCGCGTCGTACAGCAAGCGCGACACTAAGAACTTCGCCGTCTGTAGGCGTAGACCTCCGCAAAGAGGCGGCCGTAAGTAAACTTGTCCTGAATTCGGGACATCGACAACTAGCGCCATCTGTTGCGTTGGCTGCTAAGTGGCAGCGTCACGCAATGGGAACCGACCTTTAAACATTTATTGTAGTGTAACGCTTAAATATACGCTTAAATCACTTCGTCCATACAATATGGGAGTCATTATGCCACAGTGCGAGAAGTTTTGCTTTATTCCCATTAACTTCCTGGGTTCGAGAGCCACTTTTATGTGCTATGTGAAACTCCATAGGAGATAATTTAAAAATTTATATAAAAACAATGCGCCCTCACCTGCTTAAATCACTGAAGGGACCCAATCTCGATGATTCAATATTCGTACCTGTGAAGTTTGGTGGATGTCGGCGAAGTTTCTGAGGTTCGACGGGAACTTTTGTCTAAGGTGCATTGCAGCGAAACCACCTTATAGTGGTGCATACGCTTCATATTTGTTTACGGTTGCCCTAAAACAGGTGAAAATGTCAGTGTTTTTATATAAGCTTGTTTTTCTTGAAGCTGCTAAAGATATGGAGGGTATGAATACGGTGGAGGTCTTAAGTTGTTAATTAGCAATGAGAAGCCTTACGTTAATTAGGGCAGATGGTCAAAAATGAGAATAGCTCCTCGTAATTCAAAGTAGGTAAGAATTGGCAAGATATATTGATACGAATACGAATTTTGCTCCACTGGGTGTAAGTAATCAAGGGTACTAATGAATTTACAAAAAAAAATTAATTAAAAATTAAATTAAATTAAATTAATTATTAAATTAAAAGTAAAAAAATTTAAAAAATTAAAACATTAAAGCTTATTGGTGAAGGCGGTTAGTATAGAAGGACATGTATATTATATATATATTTAGATATAGTATTGCAATGCACGCCATTAATATTACATGGCTGTCGCATGCAAGTAACTAGCAGTAGATACTGTTATAGCTAATTAGTAACCAAAGGTGTAAGAGATATGGTAATTGTACTCTGTCATTATTAATACTTACACTGAGGTAAATAGAAAAGGGGTAAATACGAATCAACTAATCGGAGGATTGCGTTGTAATGTATCACATGGAAGTGGAGACGAAGAGGATGAAAGATATAAGAATCTTAGGTTGCTAATTAGTGATTAAGGGTCTTTCAGCTTAATTACTATGGAAAATCAACAGAGTTGACAATGACCCCCAAGAATTCACACTGAGTGAGATTTACTCAGCAACATTATGCACATTTGCACCCTGACCACATAAGTAATCACTTGTAATGAGTTCACCAATTTTAAGGCTATAATAGAAATCTTTCAGTATAGAAGGATATGTACATGATATATATAGGGTATTCAATGCATGAAATTACCATCCGAGATAGATAGTAACATGCAATTATCTTTAGTGATAGTTATCGATAATTAGTAATCAGGGATAATTTGGGGAAAATCTATGGAACCTAGCAATTAAAGCTATCAAATAAAAGATATGCCAAAGATGACGATTATAGTTTATTAGTGATCGTTGTAGGCAGTTGCCAAGTGCGGGTATATGGTCAATAAATTAATAGGTCGACAACATAGTAATGCATCAAATGAAAGCATATAGGAAGAGGCTGAGTACATTTGGAATGTTTGCTAATTGGCATTTAGGGGCTCTGCAGCGTAATTAATATTAATATTTTTTAAATGCGAGGCATTTCTTAGCGAACCTCAGGCACTTTGGGCGTTTCTATTTACGTATCTATCTATTTATCTATCTATCTATCTATCTAGCCGCCTACGTCTGGGTGCTCTCCTGGTCGTCTCCATAACTTCTAATATACCAAAATTGGCATAGCAGGGGATCAGTGCATGGTGAACGCGATTCATTGGTCATGACATGAATAACGCAAAATGCCTGTCGCGTACGTCATGAAACCCTTTCAGTCACGTGTGGCGCATACCCGCATACCAGAGTTTAAGTTATGCGGGTATGTGCCACAGGTGATACAAAGTCTCAACCAACACATTAAACGCGAACACACACACTGACACGCAAGGAAAGTGATAATAATTGTTGGGGCTTTAATTTTGACCATCTGGTATTCTTTAGCGTGCACCGAGATCGCAGAGTACACGGGCATCTAGCATTTTGCATTCATCGCAATGCGACCGCCGCGGCCGGGATCGAACCCGTGACCTTCGGGTCAGCAGCCGAGCACCGTAACCGCTACACCACTGTGGCGGACACAAGGAAAGTGAGGAAGCTGAAGACGCTCAACTACCATGCACTCGTCCATGTGGTCCGCAACGTGGACCACGTCGATTACGCAAGAACCGGGGTCAATGCTTCCTACAATAAATCTGCCGAGAGAACCAGGCCTCTATCATTACCGGTGGCTTCAACATTGACTTATCAAGACCCAACAAGGCCTGGTTCTTATACTGCGTGAAAGACGGCTTGGATGTGGACAGGGCATCAAAAGACCTCGCTCCCTCGTTCAGGACAGCAGGCCTCATGGATCATTTCATCGTAAGAGACATCCAGGATTTCCACCAGCTGTGCTATACCTCACACTTAACTACACTTAGACCTCTCGTAGCCGCGATCACGAACGGATCCGATTAACAAGTCCGGTCCAGCTGCTGCTGCTCACTGATCACGGTGATAATGACCTTGTTCAAGAACTGTCAAGAACCCCTTCTACACATACACACGGGTTCGTGAAACGTGCGTGCGTTCCCATCATAACAGATAAGTATAAGCATAACAACTGTAACGCAACTCTAACAACTGCAACCGTGACTGTACCGTACGTGCAGTGCGCCTGCGTGTGCCACTCGGCTGTGTGTATATGTGTGTATATCCAGGAGAACTTTCCTAAATGAAGCTTAGTTGCGAGTAACGCCTGTCCTGTGCATTTGTGTTTCGTCTTTGTGCTGTTCGGATTCGCGCTATCGAGTATTGAAGAATATAAGCACTACATATCAGCTTACCAAGTCTGGTGATGGTAACACCCATGTTGCTGTTGGCATCGTTACGCAACTGTAAACAACTGGTTATATAAAATATATGCGACTCTTCAGCATATGAGTGTGTTTATACCACTTCCACATTTCTCTAGCGTCATTCCTTAACGTTTCGCTCATCATGAAAAATTATGCCAGTCACAATCCCGCGCATGCTTCGCATGACATCGATTCCCACGGTACGCGGGATCTGCCGAATTTTTACAGCAGAGTTATGTCCACGCTTTGTTCTACTCGCGATGTAGACAAAACACAATCATCATTAGGCCGGCGCACTCAGCATAGCTGTGCCTAGTTAAGCCATGTTAATCATAGCCAATTGTAATTAAGTTTTGTTGAGCACGATGAAACTAATTAGCCAAGCATAATACAGCCAGAAGGCTAATTAGCCCTAATTAAGCCGAGTTGAGATTCTAGTCTGCGTAGTCATGCCGAGCGATACCGATATATCGGTATCGCTCATTCATAATATATATATATATATATATATATTGAAAGACGCAGGAAGACTTCACCAGGCAGGGCCAGCAGCAGCGTTTATTCCGCGATGTCTGCCTCGGCTCAGAACAGCAACCCACCAACCCAATGGCGATGATGATGGTTATGTACAAGTGAGAACGATGAAGTACGATAAATGTGCTTACACTAATTTCCCCCCCTCTTCGAAGCGGCCAGCCTGGCCGCAACTCAAAGATCAGCTGAACGAGTAATGAAAGGCTTCATGCGTGACACGTGAACAATTTCTGTGCTGCGACGACGGTGGTCAGTGACGGACTGAAGCGGGGTGACGAGATAGTTCACTGGGGAAGTTCGTCGTAGAACGGTGTATGGGCCAACGTACCGGTGAAGAAATTTCTCGCAGAGCCCTGACGCTCGAGTCGGGGTCCATAGTAAGACCTTATCTCCGGAATGAAATGTCACGTCGCGTCTTTTGCTATCGCAGCGACGTTTTCGTTCTTCTTGAGTGGCTTCCGTGTTGCGCCGAGCAATTTCACGGCATTGCGCGACTCGAGCTGCGAACTCTTCTGGTAGAGGAGTACTGGACGGAGCTGGACCAAAGAAGAATGCCGTGTCGAAGACTGATGATGCAGATCGTCCATACACAAGGAAGAAAGGGCTGTAGCCGGTAGATCTTTGTGTCGCGGTATTATATGCGAAGGTGACAAATGGCAAAATATTGTCCCAGTTTTTGTGATCCGGACGTAGGTACATGGAGATCATGTCAGAGAGCGTTCGGTGAAAGCGCTCAGTAAGACCGTTCGTCTGTGGGTGGTACGTAGAAGTGGTTTTATGCGTCGTTCTACAGGCCCGTAGGACTTCCTCGAGGACGTGCGAAATGAAGGCTTTGCCCCGGTCACTCAGAAGAACGCGAGGAGCTCCATGGCGCAAGACGATGGACTGCAAGAAAAAGTCGGCGACTTCTGTAGCAGTACCCGACCGAAGAGACGCAGTCTCGGCGTATCGTGTCAAATGATCGACTGCAGTGACGATCCAACGGTGACCGTTAGACGTCAACGGCAAGGGACCATACAAGTCAATTCCGACAAATTCAAAAGGTGTTGTCGGACAGGGAAGAGGCTGCAGGAAACCGGCGGGTGGGGACGTGGACCGCTTACGGTGCTGACATGACGCGCACGAGCCCACGTATTTGGCTACCGACGTGGACAAGCCGGGCCAGAAACAGCGGGTCCTGATGCGGTCGTAGGTCTTGCGAAAACCTAGATGACCAGCAGCAATGTCATCGTGAAATGCTTCTAAAACGCGAAGACGAAGGCAGCGGGGAAGGACCGGCACCCACTTGTTACCCGTGGGATGATAAATATAGCGTTCGAGCACACCGTCGTCGAGGCGGAATTGTCAAAGCTGGCGTCTCAAGCGGCTGTTAGGTGGTTTAGTGATGCCGCGAAGGTAGTCAAGGAAAGTTCGACAGTAGGTGTCGGCCCACTGAAGTGAACGGAAACCGGCTTGCGAAGAAGGTTGAATTTGGTCCAGTGAGGTGATCGACAGGTGTCGTGAGGCAGGCGGGATGTCGGAGCTCTGAGGAGGCGATGCGGAGGACGTAGTGTGAAGAGATAGTGAAAGTGGGCATCGGGACAGCGCGTCGGCATCATGATGACATTTGCCAGACTTATATGTGATGGTAAAGTCATACTCTTGCAAGCGCAGGACCCAGCGCCCTAGACGTCCTGACATATTCTTCATCGAGGACAACCAACACAGTGCGTGATGGTCTGTGACGATAGTGAAGTGCCGGCCGTAGAGGTACGGGCGGAATTTTTGTATCGACCAGACAATAGCCAGGCATTCCTGCTCCGTGATCGTGTAGTTCCTCTCCGCTGTTGACAGAGTCCGGCTGGCGTATGCCACAACCTGCTCTTTAGAGGCGGCATCACGCTGCAAAAGTACTGCTCCAATACCTTGCGCACTTGCGTCAGTGTGGAGGACAGTAGGCGCGCTCTCGTCAAAGTGGCGAAGCACTGGTCCGGAAGTCAGGCGTTCTTTAAGGACTTCAAATGCGATCTCGCAGTCGTCGGACCAAGCGAAAGGAGCACCAGCGACTAATAGCTTATTTAGGGGAGCCGCTATAGTCGCGAAGTTGCGTATAAAGCGGCGAAAGTATGACGCCAGGCCTATCTATCATGCGGCAACAGTATCTATCATGCGCTCAAATGTTGCCGGAGCGTTGCACAAGCCAAATGGCATTACGTTAAATTCGTAGAGCCCATCCGGCGTAGCAAAGGCGGTTTTCTCTTTGTCAGCCTCATTCATAGGGATTTGCCAATACCCCGATCGTAGGTCAAGGCTGGAAAAATACTGCGCTCCTTGTAGTGTGTCCAAGGCGTCATCTATTCGAGGCATAGGATATACATCCTTGCGCGTGATCTTATTTAGCGCTCGATAATCAACGCAGAAACGAACGGAGCCATCTTTTTTCTTCACTAAGACGACCGGAGAAGCCCAGGAACTGGAAGATGGCCGTATTATCTTGCGTGATAGCATATCATCAACTTGTTCTTCAATGACTTTTCTTTCCGATTGTGAGACACGATAAGGCCGACGGCGTATAACACCAGACCCATCCGTTTCAATGCGGTGTACGGCCACGGGAGTCTGACTCAGTGTCGTGGCACAGCTATCGAAGCAGGCCTTATGCTTAGCTAAAAGCGCCAATAACGCTGTGGATTGTGCAGAGGTTAGATCGGAGCCGATTACTGCTCGGAAAGGGGAAGAACTCGCACCTGACGTGGGTACTGACGATGAAGACGGGCAAAGTGCTGCAATGGAGGTCAGTGGAGATGCGTCTATCGTCGCTACAGTCATCCCCTTGGGCAACATCGTAGATTCTGCAGTTGTGTTGCAAATGGGCAGAAGCGCGCGGCAATGAGACAACCGGAGGAGACAGGGGGCGACGAGAATTCCACGAGAGGTGCAGCGAGGAGCAGGGGCAACTAGGGCGTCACCATCGGCTACTTGGCTAGATGCAACAGCTACCACGTGTTCATGACCAGGGCGCAAAACACAGTCTTCAGCGACAGCCAAGTTGAAGATCAATGAAGGCGGGGCTGACATAGATGCATCCGATGTATTCGTGATGTGAACGACGTGTTCTTTACATGATATGACAGCGGAAGCAGAATGTAGGAAGTCCCAACCCAGGATAAGTTCATGAACGCACGTGCGTAGCACAATCATCTCGATGTGGTGACGTATGCCGTCGATGAAAACGCGAGCCGTACACTGTCCATCAGGTTGGATGAGTACGTTATTTGCGCCACGCAACACAGGTCCCACATAAGGTGTTCTGACTTTACGGAGCCGCGAGCACAAGTCACTACGTATAACAGAAGTAGCGGCACCGGTATCAACAAGCGCTTGCACAGGAACACCTTCAATAGTCACTGACAACAGGTTAGCCGGGGAAACGGGAGGCATTTTTGATGATCGACGGGACGCAGTTTTCCCTCCAAAAACTGCAATCCTTAGTTTTCCGAATGTTGTTCAAGAGTGCGGGAGAGGGGCCGAAGCGGCGATGCCGAGCGGCGGTAGGGTGATGGAGAGCGTCGTCTGGAGGAGCGGTAGTTCTGATGTTGACGCGGGGACGCTGGAGGAGACGGAGACCGGTACTGCGTGAATGGGTAGGAGTCTGGACCATAATGATCGGCTCTTCGAAACCGGTCCCGCTCGAACTCGGCATAGCCTCGTCGTTCATCCTGCTGGCGGCGACGGCAGTAACGAGATATGTGGCCTCGGATACCGCAGTAAAAACAAACAGGACGGGACGGACGCCACTGAGGAGACGAGGGTGGAGCAGGTACCGCACCTCGCACAGAAGCCAAATGGCCACAAGTAATGTCAGCAGGCCCAGACGTGACCGCAGCAGGCGGAATTGCAGCTATATCGGCATATGTGGGCATCAGTGTTTGAGCAACTGATGCTGTCGGTGTCGTCAGGGAGGCCACATCAGCGTATGTGGGCAGCGGGCGTGCTGGTGGAGCGACCGGCGCTGTCGGTGTTGTCATGGCCGCCAACTCCTGCTTCACAAGATTCCGCAGGTCGAACGGTGCGGGTGGAGTTGAGACGGCAGTGGACCGCTGCTGTTCCAGGTCTCGAAGTTCTTCACGGATGATGGCGCGGATAAGAGCTTTCAAATCAGAGGGAGGCATAAGTCGAGGATCGCTGTCTTGTTGAAGGCGGAGGGACTGCAATTGGTCAAGGCGTTGGCATGTGGAAATGATGTTTTCAACCGTAGTTGGATTGTTAACAGCCAAGGCGTTGAACGCAATCGTGCCAATTCCTTTAAGGATGTGGCGAACGCGCTCGGCTTCCGTCATATCGCTGTTCGCACGGCGACAGAGGGCCAAAACATCCTCGATATATGAAGTGTATGTCTCCTGTGCAAGTTGAACCCGCGTAGCCAGCTTCTGTTTGGCGGTTTCGGAACGACCTGACGAGCATCCGAAGATTTGTCGCAGCTTGGTGGCAAAGGTCAACCAATTGACGAAGTCAGTTTCGTGGTTGAAATACCACGTTTTGGCAACGCCGGTCAGGTAGAATGGGAGATAGCTCAATTTCTCCGCTTCGGTCCACTGATTGGCTGAACCCACACGGTTGTAAAGGTCGAGCCAGTCCTCGACGTCGTCACCGCGTAGACCAGCGAATACGGGTGGTTCGCGCTGAGGGCTGGTGACAGTGGACGAAGGGAGGGCAGCCGCAGGCATCGGCGCGGTAGGGTTAGGGCTAGGTGTTGGTTCCGTTGTCTGCATAGCTGTGGGGGTGGCCGGGCGCAAGCGGCGACCGGATCGTAGCTCCAGGTGGGACACGAACGTAGGAGGACGTCGGGATCTTGACCCACCTCCACCACTCTGAAAGACGCAGGAAGACTTCACCAGGCAGGGCCAGCAGCAGCGTTTATTCCGCGATGTCTGCCTCGGCTCAGAACAGCAACCCACCAACCCAATGGCGATGATGATGGTTATGTACAAGTGAGAACGATGAAGTACGATAAATGTGCTTACAAATATATATATATATATATATATATATATATATATATATATATATATATATATATATATATATATATATATATATATTGTAAGGACGACAGCGCAGCAGGGGCGCGAGCGCGCGCTCAGCTACGGGAAGACGAGACAGAAGAAGTCAGAATAGAACAGCCGGCCTGCATCAAGGGTGCTGTCTCTGTTTCTCTCATTACAATGGCGCAGTCTACGACGCGAATCGAACCTTGGAGATGAAGCCACCTGCCCTCGAGGGTCGTAGGCAGCACGGGTCGCTCCATCCAAGGAACGCCGTCCACGATTCCTCGATCATGGACTTCACGACTCGACCTCTGCTGCCGCTACACATCGAATCCTCCGCGGACGGCGTCCATGCCTCTGCGGTGTTTCCAGCGTACGACCTGCCAGGAACCATGCTACCACCATCGTCTGTGAATCCCCACGGGCTCCTGTCGTCTGGGAACGTCGCAAACGCTTCCCGTGACATGCACCCCGTGCCCAGGACTGTCCCAACGCGGGAGCATCCAAGGGACGCCGTTCAGGCTTCTTTGGACGTGGAAGTTGCCGTCGGGCGTATTGCTACCGCCACATACTCCGCGGACGTGAGTCCTCCAGCTTTCTGCGCCTCATCCGACAGCGCCGCGGAGCTGTGCTGTGCCATCGCACACCTCCGCGACGAGATTAACGGCTGGATAGCGCGGTGCTCCGAGATGTGTCCGGCCGCTATACCTTCATTGTGCACAATGGATGCCCTTTTAGCTGAAGCTGCCTCACAAGATCAGGAAGAGACCTCACCCGAGAGCCGCAGAAAGCTCCTGAATGCCCTCACGGAGCTCTCATACCAACTAGGGTGCTTGGCGTCGTCATCCTCCGGCGTTTCGGCCGCCGTATCACCATCACCGGCTGCCTGCGAACTGCCGGAGTTCCGCGGCTTCCAGGACGACGCCGACCATTGGGTGGCCACCGTCAACGCTCTTGGAGCTCGCCAAGCGTGGACGGACCAACGGAAATGGTGCGTGGCCATTGACCGCCTTCGGCATGCTGCCGCGGCGTGGCATAGATTCGAAGGCGTGCGGCAGCAGTCCTGGGCAGAGTGGAGCTTCAAGCTCATTGCTGCTTTTGGCCGGACACCCTCCGTAGGCACACCTCATCCGACCCAGTTAAAGACTAGGCCCCAAGTTTCACCTTTGCTACAGGTGCACGTGGTGATGACAGCTCCTGCCGTGCCTGACACACAACGGCATCGGAAGAGCTCATGGCACCCATAAACGTGCTCGTAGACGCACCGGAGCAGCTTCCCCAGATTCCACAGCAGTCTTCGGCACGCGATCGCCTTCCACCGAGCGAGAAGGTTCTTCCGGACAAGCGCAAAAATGTTGCGGCGTCGCTACTCCATCCGCCTGGTGACGTGCCATCTGTTCCGAAGACGTCTTCGCTGGACCTCCCACTCAAGGCACCAGGTGTACCAGAAGGACCGCCTCCGGAGCTGTTGGACAACACCGAAAGCGAGGAAGTTGGAATCCCCGTCATTAACGTGGAGAATGCGGCTGAAGAAAACGATTTCTCGGTCTCCCCACAGTCATGGAAGATTTTCTCTGATGATGGTCCTCACTGCCCTCCCAGTGGTGACCACGACTTATATTCAACCGGCTTCCAGAAAGACGTGGGAATGACACACCGACAAGCCGTGCCAGCCCCTATGGTTCCTCGGATGCTGTTCCGGCAGCCTTCTCAGAGCAAACCGCCTACGCCGTTACGACCACGACAGCAAAGCCTATGGCGCCCTTCTGAGTCGCCATCTGCAGCTCTCCATGCCAGATGCCACCGTGGCCAAGACCAGCAACCCTTACGACACAGCCAATGCCGACCGCCAGAGGCATCGTTGGCACCTGATTGGACCAAGTCGCAGCTGAATGGATATCTACAAAGACCGCTAAGGTGCAGTCAGTTTCGCCCACCAGAGACATTTCGGCAGTTCGTCATGCTACGTCGCAGTCGTGGCCGAGTGTAAGGACGACAGCGCAGCAGGGGCGCGAGCGCGCGCTCAGCTACGGGAAGACGAGACAGAAGAAGTCAGAATAGAACAGCCGGCCTGCATCAAGGGTGCTGTCTCTGTTTCTCTCATTACAATATATATATATATATATATATATATATATATATATATATATATATATATATATATATATATATATATATATATATATGTATGTATATTAATTATGAATGGACCTAATTAGAATTAATTATGTTAATTAACTCATTGGGTCTAGACTGACTTGCTGTGAAAGCTCGTCGAGATGAAGCCTCGAGTATGTAGATTATACTAATTAAGCTCATTAGCGTAATTAAGCTAAGTAGTACATAATTAATGCTAGCTTGACTAGGGATGCAAGTTAAGCTAGACCAAGTTCCAAGTGTGCAAATTAGACCTATTACGCTAATTATTCCAATTAATCTGATTAAGCTAATTAACCTATTTGGTGTTGTGACTGCCGAGCGATACCCAATCGAACCCGATCAACGCCTAGTCTATACTCATGATTACCAATGTGACCCCGTGAACACTTCGTGCATCGGCGTGTGAATGCACGTGCGTCTAGTCAAGCCAAGACCAGCCAAGTGCCGACCAGCTCTGCTCTAGCCCACGTTTGCGCGACTCAGTGCAAGCTGCGCAAATTTTTTTAAATTAGGTCAGCTAAGCAGAATTCACGGTAAGAGTATCTTACTAATGTTGATCTACATTCGCACCTTGGTACACAGTGCATTACTAATGAATGGTGACAATGAATTCAACATATGTTCAATTTAGAGGTGAAAGCTGTCAGTGTAGGACATCAGTAAAATAGATAGATAGTATCTAATCTATGCAGCTATAGATCTCAATCTATGCAGTTACAGTACAATGGTGGGAAATAGTAGAATATCATTCATTATTAGCAGTCATAAATATCATTAATTGGTAATCAGTTATAATTATTCGTTTAATATAGATACCATCTATCACCGACAAGTGTCAACGAGAGATGACGATTTAAAGGAGTACTGCGTTGAAAACGGCGCGAAAATTGGACGAAGGCTAAGGAAATAACACCAACACAAGCGCTCGCACATTGATGAGTTATGCAAAACAGTGGGCGCAGAAGAGCCTGGTGTAAGAGAAACAAATTGCAGAAGGGTGTCTTCAAGGGCCATGTTATGACTGGCAGTCGGTGGCGATGCGCTGACCATGAGAATCTGCGGGCGAGGCGTTCTCACACTGCTAGAACACCTGCATCCTTCCACGAAACGGAATTTCTGGGACGACGAGTGACCAACAATGGGCAGAATCTCGGCCTCAAAGTCTGGGACGGCAAATCCGGAGACAATGGGCCACCTGGGCTTGGCTTGGTACGCTGCCGAAGCGACCTGACGGGTATGTTTGGACGGGAGTCCCCGCAAACCTTCTTCTGCCCTTCGGGGAATAGAAGAGTACGAGGAACGAGCCCGAGGAACCCGTCGCCTTGCTTCCCCCACAAGCGTGCCGTTGACCACCTGACCCTTGCTGTATCAAGAGTGCAACGACCCCTCAGCGACAGTGAAATGGACTGTGCCATGGTGGGTGGGGTCGTGTGTGTGATTGGTGGTCATGAAAAAGGAGGAGTCAAACTGAGGGGTTAAAACGACGGTGCTGAGTGAGAAATGGGGCTCTGAGCCCTCGGTAACAGGCTCATCCAATTCGCTCGTCGCTGAACTCTGACCTTGTCACGATGTAATTGAGTGTACGAAAAGTGCCAGTAAACTTGTTATTGTTTTCCCATCTTGCTAGCATCAGTTCCTCAACCCGGAGACTCGACTACGCTACCAAACGGAGTCCGGGTACGACGCTGCCCTATCGTAGCAACAACCTGGTTGCCGATGAGGGATGGATTCAAATACCCAGGCACGACAGGTCAGTTGCTACATGTTACTGCACTCAAAACCGCGCGAAAGCGGCACGAAGGCTAACGAACAAAGGAACAGCGCTTCTGTTGTTTGTTCCTAAGCCTTCGCCCCGTTTTTTCGCTGTTTGAAACGCAGTAACATGTACCAACTGTCCCTTCAAGACACCCTTCTGCAATTTAAAGGAGTAATTAAATCTACTGATAGTTTTAGGAAATTAATACTTAAGTGCAGATATATAATAAAAATAAATTGAGGCATATGATTGCAAAGCATCACATGATAGTCTAAGAGAGAGGGTGAATGCATTGCGAGATTCTTGCTAATGAACTTTTTCAAGCAATCCCAGAAAGCCCCGCGGGAGCATGGCGCACTATGCGAAAAGTTTGTACATCGAGCGAGCCGGCCGTTCGGTCGCCCGCGGCTCGTTGGTGCCGTGGGAGAACGAAACGAAAGGAACGTACACGTCGTGGCTTGTTGAATATTCTTACATCGTAAAAGACTACAATTATCCAAACGCATCTGCCTGTATATCTACGCATGAAATGTGAAAGGAATAACACAGTCAGTGTAGGTATTGCCGAGTGTATGTATATCGGACATAGCAGTTAATCGATATATGCGTTATCGCGTGCCGATGCCGTCACGACGTTCGTTTGTCAATAATGTGAGCGGAACGCCGAATTCATGTTTAGTGTATGAGTACTTGGAAGGTGTGTCGTATTGAAATGCCATAGAATTTTCCGCCTCAGCATTTGGTGTCATGAACACTTTTGCGCTTGCTCACTGCGTTTAGCCGTTATGGCGTATTTCAAAGATAATTTCAGTGTTAGAGACTCATCTTGCGCACGACTACACATATCTACGGCATGCATTCACCTGCAAGCAAACACGTTAAAGTACAACCAGCCTTTCTAAAATGCAACAACTGCAGTTAGTATCAACGAAGGGCGCTAGAATCTTATCATTTGTTATATACATGTATATGCGGTGCGAGCGACGGGCACGCGGTCTAATCAGTCTCTCGAGTACTCTGTAAATATTACAACCTCACCTTGCGCTCGTCGAGAGTGCCGATGGACGTTGATTCCAAGTGGATGCGCGAATTGTATAGACCGCTCCTGGACTTTATCTAGGAAGCCACGCTGTATCGTTTTATTTAATTTTTGCTGCAGGGCTGGGGTCTCAAACGTCACTGGCACGTGACTGACTTCGTCCCATCCTTTTATTGGTCATCTCTAGAACGGACGAAGCCTCAAAGGGGTCAAGAGGAAACTGCGCACAGGCAAAAACCAAACGTATGCACTAAGGGATGAGGAAAGCAAAGTCACTGTCAATATGGATAAGAAAGTTAAAATAGCTGAGGAGCTTTACAAATATCTGTACAGAAGCCAGGACAACGAGGACGATAACGTAAGAAGTATATTAGTAGGCAAGAGGAATCGGACAACCCACCAGTAACGACATGGGAAGTAAAGAAATCGTTAGAGGGAACGCAAAGAGGCAATTGCCGCTGGTTAGGATCGGGTAACATCAGATCTGTTGAAAGACGGTGGACAGATTGTTTTATAAAAACTGGCCACCATGTATAGAAAGTGTCTCTTCACGATGAAGGTACGAGAATCTTAGAATAATTTTAAAATCACCTTAATTCATAACAAAGACGACGTCAAGGGCTTGAAATATTACATGCCGATCTGCATACTGTCCGTTGTCTACAAGCGATTTAAAAATATAGCAAGATTCCGTACAGGCTACTCGACAATAAACACATTCACACGATCAATCAAGTGATGGAGAAATGCGCGGAATATAACCAACCCCTATATATAGCCTTCATAGATTACGAGAAGGCATTTGATTCGGTGGAGACATCAGCAGTCATGCAAGCACTGCGGAATCAGGGCATCGACGAAGCCTATATAAACATAATGAAAGAAGTCTACAGCGGATCCACAGCCACTATAGTCCTCCATAAAGAAAGCGACAGAATCCCAATAAAGAAGGGCGTACGGCAGGGAGACACGATCTCTCCAATGCTATTCACCGCGTGTTTACAGGAGGTTTTCAGGGCCCTAGATTGGGAAGAATTAGGGATAAGAGTTAATGCAGAGTATCTCAGTAACCTGCGATTCGCTGATGACATTGCATTGATGAGTAACGCGGGAGACGAATTACAGCTCATGATTACTGAACTGGATACGGAAAGTAGAAGAATAGGTCTGAAAATTAATATGCATAAAACTAAAGTAATGTGGAACAATCTTGGCAGAGAACAGCGCTTCGCGATAGGTGGCGAGACGCTCGAAGTTGTAAAGGAGTACGTCTACTTAGGACAGATAGTAACCGCGGAGCCAAACCATGAGAGTGAAATAACTAGAAGAATAAGGATGGGATGGGGCTCATTTGGCAAGCATTATCAAATCATGAATAGTAGTCTACCACTATCTCTCAAGAGGAAGGTATATAACAGCTGCATCTTACCGGTACTTACCTACGGAGCAGAAACCTGGAGACTTACATAGAGGGTTGAACTTAAATTGAGGACGATGCAGCGAGCGATGGAAAGGAAAATGATAGGTGTAACCTTAAGAGACAGGAAGAGAGCAGAGTGGGTCAGGGAACAAACGGGGGTTAAGGATATCATAGTTGAAATTAAGAAGAAGAAATGGATGTGGGCCGGCCACGTAGCACGTCGGCAGGATAACCGGTGGTCATTAAGGGTAACTGACTGGATTCCAAGAGAGGGCAAACGCGTGAGGGGAAGACAGAAAATTAGGTGGGTAGATGAGATTAAGAAGTTTGCAGGTATAACGTGGCAACAGAAAGCACAGGACCGGGTTGATTGGCGGAACATGGGAGAGGCCTTTGCCCTGCAGTGGGCGTAGACAGGCTGATGATGATGATGATGATGATGATGATATTGTTACATGCCATCAGGAACAAGAACGTTTCAACAAGACGATGAAGACGAAGAATGAAATAGCGCCCGTGCTGTTGCTGTTCCTCCATCTTGGCAGCAGCTGCTTCTATCTCCGTCTGTATATTTTGTAAATACATTTCTTCTTTTTATACTCTCACCCGTGACATTTGGTGGAGGTGCCGGGGTAACAACCGCATACAACGGAACTCCGCAGTGGCCGCCGCTTGGCCTGTCCCGCAATGGCAGAAGAGGGTTCGGCTCCCGCTGAAGCGACCGCAACAACAACAACCGTTGTCCTGCCTCAGGTAAAAGATCCTGGCACGTTCTGTGGCACCGACAATGTCGATATTGACGAATGGCTGCCGATGTACGAACGTACAAGCAAAAACTATCGCTGGGATGACACACTTAAGTTGGCGAACATCTTGTTCTACCTCAAAGGAACAGCGAAAGTATGGTTCGAGAACCATGAAGAAGAAATTGGAAGCTGGGACGCATGCAAGGAAAAGATGCGGGCCCTTTTCGGCAAGTCTGCAGGCAGAAAGGCAGCGGCCAAGAAGGAGTTGGCAACTCGCGCACAAACGTCGACCGAGTCGTACCTGACGTATATACAGGACGTTCTTGCCCTTTGCCGCAAAGCAGACAATGATATGGACGAAACCGAGAAAGTTGGGCACATATTCAAAGGCATTGCAGATGATGCGTTCAATCTTCTCATCTGCAAGGACTGTGACACTGTGGATGCCATCGTCAAGGAATGTCAGCGTTTCGAGGCCGCCAAAAGTCGACGTATCGCCCACCATTTCGCTAGACTTCCGAACACCGCCGCAACGTGGTCGTGTGACGACGTACCAGTCGTCCAGGCGCCATTAACTGCAGAGCATGTGACGAAGATCATCCGCCGTGAACTTGAAGCTATGGCTCCTACCTCCCCGTGCTCCCGCGCCTGTGACTCTAGCTCCCAGATGGTACCACTTGTGCAGGCTCTCGTTCGTCAGGAGCTTTCCAGTGCTGGCCTGAATTCGGAATACACTCCAGTCCCTTCTCGACCGATGAACCGCCGTCGCCCCTCACGTCCATATGCCCAAGGTCAAAGCCGTCCAGTGCCCCCTCGTGATCCCGCCGAGTGGAGGACTCCTGATGACCGCCCTATTTGCTTCAACTGTCATCGTATTGGTCACGTGGCCCGCCATTGCAACAACTCGTGGTATTGGCATCAAACATCCTATGGGTACAACCGTCGCCCAAACACTGACCACGGAAGCTTCCAACCTCACGGCGAACCACCTCAAGCCACCAGCGACGACGTCCCTGCCATGCCGTATCGTCCTCGCTCACCGTCCCCGCATGGCCGTCAGTCCCGTTCACCGCAGTCGCGTCGCCCATCGTCTCGCTCGCCCCAATCTCGCCGTCCAACGTCGCCGACTGACCACCTGCCTCGGGAAAACTAGCCGATGCAGCTCCCGGAGGTGACGCTGCATCGACCTTGTGCCCACCAAATCCTCTGACCACGCTTCCGACCAGACGTAACCTTATTGATGTTAAAGTGGACGACGCACTCGTTGTTGCTCTTGTCGATACAGGGGCTCATATATCGGTGATGAATGCGGAGCTTCGTCGCCGCCTTAGGAAAGTTCTAACGCCCCCCACGATACCCCTCGTCCAAGTCGCCAATGGTGGGACGTTCCCCGTGCTTGGGATGTGCTCTGCGCGTATCAGTGTTGCTGACCGCTCCACAATTGTCCTGTTTGCCGTGCTTGAGAAATGCTCCCATGACCTTATCCTCGGAATGAACTTTCTGTCTGCCCACTCTGCCCTGATTGACTGTGGAACCGGCTTGCTTCAGCTTGACTTACCATGCCACTATGACGCTTCCCCGCCACCTCAACCGCGTTTGTGCTCTGTAGATTATGTTCGTCTGGCGCCTCAAGCCGTTACGTATGTGCACTTACGGTCTTCACCTCCGGTTCCGGACGGTGATTACATGCTAACACCTATTGCCGACGTCCTGCTGTCCAGAAACGTTGCCGTTCCACACACACTTTTGACAGTTACGAATAACCGAGTGTCCCTCCCGGTACTGAACTTCAGCTGGTGCACGCAACTAATTCCGCATGGCATGACTCTGGCCAATGTCTCTTCTATCGAAACTGCTATTTCTGCGTTCGCTGCCGATGCTTCTTACTCCTCTGCTCGGTCTTCTTCTCCACAGAGCACAGCCGATGACAACATTGACAAGATGATTTCCCCTGACCTCCTTCCAGCGCAGACAGCTGATATTCGGCGCGTGCTGAAATCTTACCGCGACATCTTCGATTTCGATGACCGCCCCTTGGGTCAGACAGCTCTTGTCACACACAACATCAACACTGGAGACGCCAGCCCAATCCGACGGCGTCCCTATCGCGTCTCCCATGCTGAGCGCCAAGTTATACAGCGTGAAGTTGACAAAATGCTCACTAAAGACGTAATCGAACCATCGTGCAGTCCATGGGCGTCGCCGGTCGTGTTAGTAAAGAAAAAGGACGGCAGCTGGCGCTTCTGCGTAGACTATCGTCACTTAAACAAAGTGACTCGCAAGGACGTCTACCCACTACCGCGGATTGACGACGCTCTCGACTGCCTACACGGGTCCGCTTACTTCTCATCTATCGACCTCAGATCGGGATACTGGCAGATTTCTGTCGATCCTCGCGACCGTGAAAAGACAGCGTTCGTTACACCGGACGGACTGTTCCAGTTTAAAGTTATGCCATTCGGTTTGTGTAACGCCCCGGCTACATTTGAAAGGATGATGGACTCCCTCCTTCGTGGATACAAATGGTCAACATGCCTTTGCTATCTGGATGACGTCATCGTATTCTCACCCACATTCGACAGCCACCTGAGCCGCCTGTCAGCTGTTCTTGAAGTTTTCAGAGCAGCAGGCCTTCAACTCAACTCTTCCAAATGCCGTTTCGGCCGTCGGGAAATCACTGTGCTAGGCCACCTTGTCAGCGCTCGTGGCGTTGAATTTTGCCACATCGCCCGTCCTCTCACGGAACTCCTGAAAAAGGACGTGCCGTTTCACTGGGGTACCGACCAAGCAACTGCATTCGGCACACTTACTACGATTCTTACCTCACCACCCATCTTGGCTCATTTTGACCCGTCGGCCCCTACAGAAGTTCGCACCGATGCCTGCGGCCATGGTATAGGGGCTGTTCTCGCCCAGCGGCAACAAGGACAGGATCGCGTCATTGCCTACGCCAGTCGCCTCCTCTCCCCTTCAGAATGCAAGTTTTCTATCACTGAGCGTGAGTGCCTCGCACTAGTTTGGGCCGTCGGAAAATTTCGACCATACTTGTTCGGTCGCACCTTTTCGGTAATTACCGACCACCACGCGCTGTGCTGGTTGTCGTCCCTCAAAGATCCCACTGGACGACTTGGACGCTGGGCTTTGAAACTTCAAGAATACAGCTTCAACGTAACATACAAGTCTGGCCGAATGCACCAGGATGCCGACTGTCTATCCCGTCATCCGGTGGATCCTCCTGAGGCGTCAGCGCACGATTCCGATGCCTGTGTCTTAGCCATATCCGATTTCGCCGACATACGCAACCAGCAACTGCGTGATGACTACCTGCGGCCTATCATCTACCGTCTACGTCTTAATCCCGCGGACCCGTCACTTCATTTGTTTGTGCTACGTGATGGCGTTCTTTACCGACGCAACACCAGTTCCGAGGGCCTCGAGCTTCTACTCGTAGTTCCGGCGGCACTCCGTTCCACTGTGCTTGAACAGCTTCATGACGCCCCCACGGCTGGCCATCTCGGAGCAACCCGCACGTATGATCGCGTACGGCGTCGATTTTTCTGGCCTGGCCTTTACCGTTCGGTGCGGCGATATGTTGCTGCTTGTCATTCCTGCCAGCGCTACAAGCATTCTTCCTTGTCCCCAGCTGGTCCTCTTCAACCTATCGACATTCCAAGTGTCCCCTTCTATCGCGTCGGCCTCGACCTCGTGGGACCATTTCCAACCTCTCTAAGTGGTAACAAGTGGATTGCCGTTGCTACTGACTACGCGACACGATACGCAATCACGCGGGCACTACCTACAAGCTGTGCCACCGACGTCGCAGACTTTTTGCTTTACGACGTCATTCTCCACCACGGCGCTCCGCGACAGCTACTGACCGACCGCGGTCGCTCATTTCTTTCGAAGGTCGTCGAGGACATTCTCCGTTCGTGTTCCGTCAGAGATTACGTCAGAGATAGCCGTCAGAGATTACGAGAAGGTATTGGATTCGATCGAGATGGCAGCAGTCATTCAGGCACAACGGAATCAGGGCGTCGAAGAACCGTATATAAAAATACTGGAAGAAATCTTAGATTTAGGTGCACGTTAAAGAACCCTTAAGTGGTCAATAATTCTGCAGCACTCCAATACGGCGTCCCACATAATCATATCCTGGTTTTGGGACATTAAACGCCACTAGTACTACTACTACTAATAACAATAATAACAATTATTATTATTATTATTATTATTAGTAGTAGTAGTAGTAGTAGTAGTAGTAGTAGTAGTAGTAGTAGTAGTAGTAGTAGCATTACTAAGGCGTGAAACTGGTAGAGTGTTGGTTTATGTAAATTGAATTACCACAAAAAAAAAGCTTGAAGCATTTATATTCAACTTGTTTTATTGCTTTCTCCACGGTACATCGCTTTAAACCGCACTCGTATTAAGCATCTAGTCGGGTTGTGGATATCACAACTTGCAATCTCACTGCAAAAAAATACATATACAGAGACCAGGAGGAGCCATTTCTTTACTTGTACACCGCCAAAATACGGACACACTGCGCTGTAGCTTTTCGGATGCGACAGCAGCCCCAGAAGATGGCCTAGCGAATAAAGCAAGCAAGACTAGAGGAATATCATAGCCTTCTCCCTTTATATCTCGATTTTTTTATCCTGCGGCAAGAGCATGCGTAATTCCGAAGTATCCATGTGCGCATTCACATGGATAATTCCGAATTATTGATAAGCAGATGCTTGTGATGGAACATGCAGAATATTAATTTAGGCAGAACTCTGTGCGTGACACTCCCGCATTAATGATGACACGTGTGTACGAGGTTGTTTTTCATGCATTATTCTTGTTGCCCCCAAGCGGCCTACGTAAACAATAATAATTTAAGGGTCTTTACGTGCCATAACCCCATTGTCATTATCACCAAGCCGCAGTGGGAGATTCTGTGATAGGTTTAAACACCCGGGGGTCTACAACGTGCATATAACAGACCTAAGTAAGCATGTGTTCTTGCATTTCGTCCCTGCCGGAATACGACCGCCGTGGCAGGGAATAGAACACGCGACCTCGCTACTCAGCAGCGCCACACTTTATCAGCCAATTGCTTCCACGGCGTTGGCGGCGTCAACAAAAAATCATAACGTGATGACATCACAATGGGACGTTATTATGACGTCACACATGTCCAAAATCACGTAATTATGACGGCATGATGACGTCACATAACGTGACTTCATCACATGACATTGTCGCATTGCACTGCCTCTGTGATCGGTTGGCCAATCAGGAGGCAGTGCAAAACCACGTTAGGTGCAGAAAGCTTTTGCACGAGGGTGGGGCAGAACAGACACATCGAATGACGACAAGAAGAAAACTTTCACCTTCGAGTCGTCTTAGTCTAATGCATAAGGGGCCCAATGCGTTTTTTTTTTTTGCTATACCAATGATAGGCCTTAGTCTACGAGAAGTACTTCTCGCAAACGTAGTCACGAGGCGTGCGCTTTCGATCTTTCCTTGGTATAGGGCACGAGCCCGCACTTCCAACTACACCGGGTCACTAGGAGATTTGAAAATCACAAGCCATACAACACTGCCCTCTTAATTAATGATATTACTTAGCACCCTCTAGTCTTTATTGGCATTACTGTACGATTGAGACGATGGCGATGAGTGATGCGAGGAAACCGAAGAATTTCATCATGTAAGATTTCTGACAAATTCGGTCCGTCACTTAGCAGGCGAATATCGTGTCTACTAAGCATGAAAATAATCAAAAAGTAGGGCATGCCTTTAAGAGGGGGTCACACTTTCTGCGAGATGTGAGTCGCGCACTGCAACATACTGATTTTAGCGTCAGTGACTGCAGCACGTGGCTTCAGTTAAGCTCCCATTGCGAGAAGCTCAATGCGGCCACTCTAGAAGCGCCACGAACCAACACAGAAAAAAAGTGGGGCTCATCACGTAAGAAAAACAGAGTATGTACATTGCCTACGGTACGTAACGGAATGCAGGGAAAGAGCTCCGCTTGCAGACTTGCAGACCATCGCCGTGGTATAGGTAAGGCCTGCGTTAATAATATCCGGGATTTAACGTCCCAAAACCACGATATGATTATGAGAGACGCCGTAGTGGAGTGCTCCGGAAATCTTGACCATCCGGTGTTCTTTAGCGTGCACTAACATCGCACAGTACACGGGCCCCTAGCATTTCGCATTCATCGAAATGCGACCGCCGCGGCCAGGATCGAACTCGCGACCTTCCGGTTAGCAGCCGAGCACCATATTTACTGCTCCACCGAGGCGGACAAGGCCTGCGTTGACAGCAATGTTTACCTTCCGGCAGCACGGTAACAGGGCAGTTCAATGCCTTGCAACTGTTATAATGGGGGGTACACCCCGCTATTGTAAGAGTTGCACACACACTAGCGATGTGTATGTGTGCTTCTTTTCGTTTTCTGTCCCCTCTCGGCGCGCTTTTTCACGCTCAACAGTGAACTAATTGACTAAAAAAAAAAGGAAAGATATTCGTGGAAGGTTGCTCAGCTTGCCTTTAACAACTTTCAGTGTAATCTACTATTTGAGAAACATCGCCTCGTGAGGTGCTACGTTGTCTATCGGTAAACAAAGGCACGACACAGAGAATAAACATAAAACGGCTTTTCGAGCACCTTCCACGTTACTTGCGCACATAAGCAAAAGATTTACACTCGTAGTAAAAATATTAAATGGGTCCTGACGAGAGACTTTTTAACGAACTTTACCATGTGAAAATAGAAACAAGCTAGTTTGTCCAGAATAAAACTGGCCGCAAGAACCGGGTTTCAAGCCGCGACCTCCTGCAATTCTACAGACCAGCATAATATAATAATAATAATTGTTGGGGTTTAGCGTCCCAAAACCCCGATATGATTCTGAGAGACGCCGTAGTGGAGGGCTCCGGAAATTTCGACCACCTGGCGTTCTTTAACATACACCTAAATCTAAGTACACGGGCCTCTTGCGTTTTCGTCTCCATTGAAAATATGGCCGCCGCGGCCGGTATTCGATCCCGCGACCAGCGGGTCAGCAGTCGAGTACCTTATTCACTAGGCCACCCTGAAGGGTTGCAGATCAGCATAGGCAGTCAAACAAGAAGGCGGGTTTCACGATACCTTATATCAGTCTAATCTGTTTCAGCCCTCTTTCACCAACACTTAGCGGAGAGGAAAACGCGGCCTGGGTAGCATGTCATGAGCATAATGAAGTCGGTGCTTTCCGGCATCTTTAGTTATCCACTAAAACGCGTTCTTGGGCTAGTTGGTGCATGGTCTGACAAAAATTTGGAGGCACAAAGGAACGAGGACAAGAAATGACAGGAGTGGTGCCAAACTAAAAACTGTTTTATTGGAAAGAACATTGCATTCCAGGTAGCTTCACGCGCATGGGCGAGTCACATTGACAATCACGGTAACAGAATGACAACCTACTTTGAGTTATCAAGACTTGTCTAAAAAGTGCAATTCGTTGCGATATAAATTCAAGGAAGGCACACTAACACATTGGGCACTCTTCTCATTTATGCAAAAAGCCTCCAACAATTCTCTGGCCACCTGGTTTCGAATTTTCCCAAGCACCCTGGTTTCGAAAAACCGGGGCGCGCATGCGCAGGACTTGCAGTGCGAAGGCAAGTGTAAACCAGATACATTGTTAAGAGCGGCTTCATGTTCCATTAATCGGATATTTAAACATTGACCAGTGTGGCCGATGTATGTCCTACCACAGCTGAGGGGTATTTCGTAAACCACCCCAACTACGCATGGGCAATACGGTTTTACATGCTGTATGTCACAGGCGGCCTTATTGTTTTTCTCAGACACACGGACGTATAGCCGCGAGAGCTTTGTTAGGGGCGCTGTTGAAACTAAGGTGACTATTAAAATGATTCTTTTTAAAAAGATCATTGAACAATATTGTGCTTGCAAAGGTATTGTTGCTTTACCTCTGCTGGTAATTGAGCTTTAAAGAAAAATGTCTGTGGGCAGCGAATATAACACGGCAAGACGTCTTGTAAAAGCGCAAAATATTGAATTCATAAATTGAGGCCAACTGAAATTAGGGACGGCAAGCGTCTGTCTACACATTTTGAAACCCGCGATCGTCATAGCTTGTATTATTTTCTGGAATTTAGCTTTTTTCACACTACAAAAACAGCAGCGCTAAAGGACGTTCTTGCTTTAGAACTTTTAAGAAACCCGTGGGAGCCAACAGCAATATAATCGGACGAAATATATTGAAGATGCAGGGGATGCGAAGAAGGGCAGGGCCCGGATTCCCAAAAGGCGACAATCGCAAAAGTATCGCCTTTGGTGCGCGCTGATTGGCTATTGAGCAAACCGGAAAAGTTAGGGCGCCATCTGGTAATTCCGCCGACGTCAATTTTGCGTCATGGTGCTCGACGGTGCTCTCGACGGGCGCGTTAAGTTAGCGCGCTCCGAACTCCAAAGGAACACGCTCGAATGCGCTCGAGTGCGACGCCGTCGGGGCTTAGCTTAACGGCGATTTCCACCGACTCCTTTCGGGGGCACGAAAGCGTTACATGGCGAATGCTATGTTGCTTTCGCGGTAGGAACGAGTGGGGAAGGAGAACGTGCTTCATCGGAGGAGAGAGTCGGAAACACGTCATTTTCCGGAAGCCGTAGCAGGCGCGAGCTCTCGTGCACCGTCTCAAGGGCTGGAGCGCGTAGAGCGCGCTCCATAATCGCGCACCGGAGGTCGCTTTTCAACCGTTAAGTTTACAAGAGCGCACTCCGCCGGCTAGAGCGCACTCGAGCTCCTTAACTTAACGCACCCATTTGCAATAAACGAAGGCACCGTTAGCCGTCGGTTCGTGGTGAAGTCTAGCATTTCAGTGACGTAGGCGGTAGCTTCTAGTATTCAAACCTCGGTGGATGAACGCAGCATTTTTTACGCCGAAGCTTTCATCGAGCATTACCTTGGGGTGTTATCAGCACTCGTTCTTTGCCAGCGCGTGTTTTTTCGTGGTTTGAACGTCGCAGGAACATAAACCGTGCGTTGCTCGCGTGGCTTATCGCGAGCCGGCAACATGTTGAGATCTTGAGACGATGTCGCTGCGGCGGCACGCTACAGCTGAACTCTCCGAGTACGCCGTCTTAAACTCTCAACGAAAATACGTTTCACGCAAAGTTGCATTCTTTAAATATTATACTGTGCATTAAATAATCGAACAAAAAAACGTTGAATGCACTTTCAACACGTCTTATACTTCAAGTAGCCACAGCCAAGCCGGCCAAGCCTGGCCACTGCGTAGAAGCAGCAGCACACGCTCGAAAACGCCGCACTCGGGTTGCTCTGCGCTTGTACGGTGCGCTCACTCCTGTGTTGTGAGACATTCGTACTACCAACGGCCAGTTGCAACAATGACGTCACAGGCAAGTGTTTTTTTTTTACTTATTGAACGCATCAAATTCTACGTCACCAAACGCGATACTATCGCCTTTTGCGATCGTTTGAGAATACGGGCCCAGCACGCTCTTTCGAGAGTTCGTCGTTATCAAGCGCAGCCAAGCGACATGTAAGCCTCCTTTCATTGCAACAGAACTGCTGATTCACGGTCGAGCAGCCCAACCGGCCGCTCGTTGCATGCGCTGTGGTTATCATTCGTCGATTTAGGTTCGCGCTCGCTGCTTGTAGCGGATATCGTCGTCGTGCTTTTTTTAAGTATTGTGGTTTTCTCGATTCGCGCGACTACGGCAAGCGTCATCGCGCGAATTTTGAACGTTGAAGGTCCGTACGCCACGTGGTGTGAAAAAAGGTGAACTAAAAGCGATGTCCCGAATTCCTGGGTATGAAGTTTCAGCGCCGTCCAACACTACTGCGGAAAACCCTTTGCAGCATCGTGCAGCATCGGTGCATAGCGTATTCGTCTCAGGGATGTCACCGAGCATGCACACCAGGTACCGAACACGAGCGTGCCGGCGTCCCGCGTCATGCTCAGGACTCACGTTCCGAGGTAGCGGGTGCACCTTTAAGGTTTTACGGAGCCAGGGCGGGAGCGTGATGGCGGCGTCCTCGACGTCATTGTCGAAGACTGGGTATCGCAGTCTCGAGAGCAGGTGCCACCCAGTGGGTATGAGCAGAAAATGTTGTCACTGGCTGGTCCACAGCTTGCAAAAGCCCACTGAGGGGGTTATGCATCCCTAGGGAGTTATGCATCCCCAAACTTGTCGTGGCGGTGTAGTTTGGGAGGCCGTCAGCGAGCTTGCGTGGCCTTTCGCAGCATTACGTCGACCCACATCTGCTCCGAATGGGTAAGTCTGTGGAAGGGGAGATGGTAGGTGATGCGACTAATCACAGAGACTTTAACCAGCCGCAGCAGGTCCTGCTCTCGCAGTCCCGAGCGCCTGTTTGAAACCCGTCGTACCATGGCAGGAATCTGTTCGGTTTGTCGGGACAGGAGAGGGACAGTGTAGTTTGCTTTCCAGTTTGCTTCAACGTGCAATCCAAGTATGCGAGCATGCTCCACGTGGGGGACGAACGCCATCCAGGTGCACCGTGACTTTGGGTGCACTCACAGATGTAGAGGGAGTATTGCGAGGGTAGAGCGACTGTATTACTCTCGCCAGAGTTCTTTTACGCCGTGGGGGAGTAGTGGAGAGTTAGCCGCGGAACTTACTCTTTCCTTGAAGGCAGAGTAAAAGAGACCGCGAACTCTCTGCTACTCAGATGGAGGTCCCAGTCCACGGAACTCCCGCCACGACGTAGCGTGAACAGGGTCGGGAACTCCCTCCTAAGCAGGCGGAGTACAAACTAGCGCGAGCTTCTGGCCGACGCCGCACAGCGGTATATAACTGTCTCTTAACCATAATCCTCCGAGCGTAAACGCCACAGGTGTCACTTTAATGTGCAAGTTAATAGGATAGTTTTCAGTAATAACAAAAGAAAGTGTTTGTGATCGCAAACATTTGGTTTCTGAAACGCCAACAGAGGCATGCTTCGAAGCCTCGAACATCGGCAACTTCTAACGCATCGCCAACAGTTTACGACACAGACTAATTGCCACTGGAATAAGGTGGACACCAAAGCATTATTGCAATAAAAAAAAGAGCCGTGAGAAAAAAGAAAAAAAAAAAAAAACGTCCGGCAGAAGGAATCCAACCGGCCACCATCAGATTCTCAGCCGAGGTCTCTACCACTACGCCACGCCCCAACGCAGCATTCTTGCCGTAAAAATACTAGTCAAAACAGAGCTCGCCGCTCGACTTCATCACGGGTCGAATACTGAAGACAGACGCGATCTTCCTTTTCAAATAAAATTCGCGTCTTCATAACACACAAAACAGCTGACGACCACAAATGACATTGAACAACGTGTACTTTCTCGCGCTATCGACGATACACTCGCACAGCGCCCGTGTCAGTGTACTGATTTGTGTCTGAATCGATAGGCGCAACTACATACATAACCGATCGCCAAACACCAAATTGAACGTGCAAGAAAGTGTGCCATCATGTTAGTTCAACAAGGCGTACTAATTGACCAGTCTGTGTCTGCGAAGTGCCGGCGAGAGCGCCCGGCGGCTTTCGGTGGCTGCCGGTGTGCATTGGCTGAAAGCGGCGTCGTAACGATGCCCATCGCTTCTTGTACAAACACCGTACGCAAGAAAAAATCGTTCATTCAGGTTAACCGATACTAAAGCTCTACTGTACACTCATTTTTACACGTCGGAATTGCGTATCCTTAAACCCAGAAGCGCCGACAGCATGTATCCACGGACTCAGCAGGTGCGCTAGGCGTATACCTTCGCTGGGAGTCGTACGGGTCATATTGAGTGCGACCGATCTCGGCGCAAGTGGCTGACGAAGGTTGAAGAATGCGCATTTTATCGTCGAAAGCTTTGCACTGTTACATTAAAATGCAACCGAGGTTGTGCGAGAATCGCCAGAGATGCGCTTGCATTGTGGTTATGTTGACCGGCGTTGCTTCTCTGGCGTACGTGCCGCGCCTGCCGCGGCACCGCATGTCCGATCGGACGCCAGATCGTAACGTCATAAAGTATTCATCAGCCAGCCCTGGTAAAAGATCGCCGTAAGTGTATTTCTAAGCGCGTGGCTACAACTCTCAGACTTGGGCATGAGCGGCTGTACGGCATTGAGCCGATATCATAGAGTCCCAGCTGATATTTGGAATTTACGAATGAAAACAGTGTTGAATATTATGCTGTTTTATAGTAAAAGGTCGATGTGCCAGCAGTATCCCAATAGATCATTAGATATTTACACGTGTTCCGTGTATATTTGCTGTGTAAATACGCTCAGCAGAGCTGTTGCCACTGGCACTGGATGGGGGGCAAAACATCATGGATATATATACCGGTTACCGGGTGTATGGTTGTGTGCAGCACCAGTAGTGCATATGTTCAGTGTTGCTGTGTTGTGTATGAATGAGTGTGCAGATGTGAGTTCTGTGTATGCGTGAGGTAAGCTTCAGGCATTTCAGCCAGGTTCACTGCTACATTGTAGAAAACGTACGAAGGATTTCTTTTTTTTCCTTTTTTTTAAACGTTAGTCCTAGCAGCAAGAGTGATTCTACTCTTGGAGGGAGTTCATGCACTCTAGCCCAACCACCATTGTAAAGCTCTGCGAGGGAGTAGCGCGATTCCAGCCTAGAGTGTATGACTCCATTTCAAAAGCGTGACTTTACTCTGGCGAGGGAGCTTGTTCACTCTCGTTCAGCCAGAGTACCAGAACTCTGTCGAGAGAGTGTGGCTACTCTGTGCAGCAGAGAGTTCCCAGCACTCCTCAAAAGGGAGTGAAATATGGGACAAGCGTTTACTCTCGCAAAGAGAGTTGCTAGCACTCTCTTGCCGCTGTGAGTGTGGAGGGGTAATGCTACGCGCCCACATGAGAGCAAGCTGGGACTTTTGAGGGGTACCGGTCAAGCTGCACTATCGTGCTTATGCGGTAACGATGCCAGGGATCTGATCGAGCAGCTGAGGTAGTTTTGCCAGGGCAATATTAAACATGATGGGGGACAAAACTGATTGCTGAGGTGTGCCGCGACCTGTAAGGCGAATCGTGTGCGAGCGGTGAGGCCTTATCCAGATGTTGGCTGTGGTGTCGCGCAGAAAATAACGGATGTTTTTATAGATGCGGCCGCCGTAACGTGATTCTGCGAGATACCGCAGGATCATATCGTGTGCCACATTGTCAAATGCCGCTTTTACATCAAGGGCGAGGATGGTCCTTGTCTGGCCACGCGACGGCGGGCCCATAACATCCTCCTTGAGCTGTAAAAGTACATCCTGCGTTGGCAGATGTGCCCGAAATCCGAACTGTGAGTGCGAAAGGAATGACTGTCGTTCGAGGAAAGGCTGTAGATGCCGTAAAGGCACGCGCTTTATTACCTTCCGACGCATGAGGTAAGAGATATCGCCCGTTAATTTGCTATGCCTATGGGCTTGCCCGGTTTAGGTATTAGGGAAATGTCGGCATGACACCATGCCCGTGGTAGTGCACCCTTATGCCCACAGTCATTGAAGAGGTTCGGGAGATGATTTAGTCACTGAGGTTTCGAAGTTCGGAGAATGTAATGTGATCTGCGCCTTGTGCCATGTTTCGACGGAGGTCTTGAAATACTACGCGAACCTCATCGACTGTGATGTCCGCGTCGAGTTTCTTGTTATATCCTTCCTCGTGTGGGTAGTCGCGATCCTTTGGAAGGGGGCCGGTAGGGATGAAACGTTGTTCAAGATCTTTGAAAAGACCGGACGGATCGTCGTTGTACATATGCGTTGATCTGTGTGGTTGGTGAAGCGCTTGTGTCCTGGTTACGGATGGATCTATGAGGGCGTGAAGTATCGACCACGTTTTCGCAGTGCCCAGGGTGCCTCAAAGACTGTAGGATTGCGCGTGTTGGTACAACATGATTATGAGTGCAAAACAGCGCAGCCGACAGGAGGGGACAGAAGAGGACACAGAGCGCTGACTTCCAACAGTTTATTTCTTTTGAATGCCTTCGCTTTTATACAGTTACACAGTGTTACACCAGCCATGCGCGGAACACATTGATGTTACAATTCATCATGTGGACAAACCTAAATAGATCTTTTCCCTATCAGTGAGAGCGACAGAGGGGGTACTTACACAATCATCCTTTAAAGAAAAAATCTTACCAGCTTCGATGATTTCGCGTGTGATGCGATCTCTGCTTTTGGCGACAATGCTACAATCTGAATATCTTGGTCGACACCCACACGTGATACAGTGAGCGGACAGCCACCCTTGCTTTGACCGATCAACATTATACAGATGCTCTTTCAACCTTTCATTCAAACACCGACCCGTCTGACCAACGTAATATTTTCCACATGACAACGGCAGCTGATAAACTACGTTACATAGGCAATTTCTAAATTTATTTGCGTGGTTTGTAGTACACGCCCGATTGGGTCTGGACGCTGGGACAGACATTTTGCACAAATTGCTCAATTTTTGTAGGGCCGAAAAAATCACTTTCACATCCACTCGCTGCGCTACTTTTTTCGGATTGTGTGCTATCTTATGCATATATGGAATTACAGCGAAATTCTGTCTCTCCCTGGCAGGTTGGCCTGCGTTAGTGTGGCCACTTGATTGAAGATCACGCAACAACCTTTCGGTGACAGAGACTTGTACATACATGGTCAGGGTAATCGGCCATGGTCAGCCTTACAGACTGCTCCTGAAAACTTTCTAACATCTTGTGTTCACAAGACTTGCGCAAAGCATTGGTAAAGCAGGATTTTATAATGCCTCACTTAACTAGTTTAGAGTGCGCAGAATGAAACGGCAGAATTAGCGCTCTGTGTCCTCTCCTGTACCCTCCTGTCGGCTGCGCTGTTTTGCACTCATAAGCCTGAAACGCCGCCAGTTGTTCTGGACGAGGGTCTGCGAGTATTCCTGTTCCGCTTGCCGGCGGCGGCGAAGCTTGCAAGTGAAGCGCCGGCGCTTCCAACGTCGCGTGAGCCCTCTGCGCGCCTCCCACAGATGCAGAAGGTGCGGGTCCGCGTCCAGGTTTGCAGTTGTGTTAGCGATTGTGTGCGTACACGCATGTAGGTCATTAGAAAAAAATTACACCATTTCCCGCTAAAGGGGACAAGAGGCTATGCAAAGCCGGAGCATTTGCACGATCGCGTTCCGCTAGCGTTCTTTGGGCATGCTACCGACCTCGCGTCGTGGAACGCGAAGAGGAACGCTACGCGCGTCTTGTCTTCGCTCTAGCCTGGCCGTTAATTCTCACAGGGCGAACGGGGAACGCAGTCGGCAGGCTTGCGAGAGGGGGGCAGCGTAGGAGAGGAGAGAGAGGGGGAGGGGACGCGCATGCGCTGGTGCTCATCGCGGCGTTGCGCAGGAGAGAATTTAACCGCACCGAGTCCGTGATACGTACCCTCCGCTCGGGACGACGTGCATTGTGTAGTGTTAGGGTAGACGCCACGATATAGTGGTCACTGCCTAGATATGGGTCGAGAGGAGCATGCGCAATTACTGGTCCATTGTTTCTGGAAAGAGTAAGGTCGGGGTAGGTGTCTCGTGAGACAGTGTTTCCTAAACGGGTGGGGCGTCCTGGGTCTGTATGAAAGGTGTATCCCAAGTTGCATATACCATCCCAGAACCGAGTTGCTTTGGCTGCAGACTTGCCGTACCCGCAAGCCGCCCATGTTCGATTAGGAGGCGATGAAATGAGTGTGTGCGCGCGTAGGGAGAACTGTAAACGTTTAGTATGTGTAGACTACGACTTCTATTGCCCTGAGTAATTATTTCAAGGATTTGATGTGAAATATCGATGCTTGTAGTGTGGTTATTGCATGTGATGTTTTATTACACTAGGCTCCTACGAGTGGAGGCGAGCAGTTCGGCTCCACTCGCAGCAGGCGAGCATACCATCCACAAAGCAACGGCCACAGTGGAGGCCGAGTGGAGGCGAGCAGTTCGGCTCCTACGAGAGTAGGCGAGCAGTTCGGCTCCTGTAGGAGGATAACATCTGACGGGTTCGTGGTCATACCAACGTATTGTTGCAGAGATACCTCTTTTTGAAGTAGTTTCTTGAACAGCGGTGTTGTAAGCGAACGTGATGTAGGGCAGAACATCATCCCAGTTTTTGTGGTCTCGGTCAACGTACATGGATAGCATGTCGGCGATCGTTTTCTTGAGTCTCACTGTAAGGCCGTTGCTCCGTGGATGGTATGCGGTAGTCTTCCGATGAGTCGTTCCCCTAAGCGGCAGGAGTTCTTGTATTATCTGCGCGGTGAAAGCTGTTCTACGATCGGTTAATACAACTGCTGGTGCTCCATGGTGGAAAACGATGTTCTTCATGAAGTGAGCAATCTCACTGGCAGTGCCTCGTTGTAATGCTTTCGTTTCGCATTATCGCGTCATGTAATCAGTGGCTACTACAATCCAGCGGTTCCCTCGTGAGACTTGGGGAAAAGTCCGAGCAGGTCTATGCCAAGTTGATGGAACGGTTGTGTTGGAGGAGCAACATGTTTGAGAAAACCAGCTGGGAGCACAGCTCGTGCTTTGCGGCGCTGAAATTTGCGACACGTTTTTACATAATGCGTTACGTCCTGTGTGAGCTCAGGCCAGTAGTAGTGTTGGCGAATCCGAACCGAGGTACGCGTGAATCCCAAGTGGCCGGACGAAGGCTCGTCGTGACAGGCAGATAAGACATCCACTCGCAGCGCTGATGGAACGACGAGCAGGTGTTCAGTCGCGTAAGGGTTGAAGTTACTTTTATAAAGGATATTGCTGCGAACACAAAACGACGATTGCGAGCGCGTGAATGCCAGTGGAGGGTGCGAACTACGGCCTTCGGGATATTCGATAAGTTGTCGAAGCTCGGAATCATTCTTCTGCTGTTGAGCCAAGTCAGATGCACTGATAGCGCAAAGAAAACGACCGTCGATGTCGTCATCACTTGACGTCGTTGTAAGAGGAGCGCGCGAAAGGCAATCCGCGTCAGTGTGCCTCCGGCCAGACTTGTAAACGATTCTCAAGTCGAATTCTTGAAGGCGTAAGCTCCACTTGGCCAGACGTCCTGAAGGGTCTTTGAGATTCGCCAGCCAGCAGAGGGCATGATGATCTGCAGCAACTCCGAACGGGCGGCCATACAGGTACGGTCGGAACTTTGCTATTGCCCAGACAACAGCTAGACATTCCTTTTCCGTGGCTGAGTAATTCGCCCCCGCAGATGATAAAATTCGGCTAGCGTAGCAATAGCACGTTCGACGCCGTCTTTCCACTGGACGAGGACTGCACCAAGGCCGATGTTACTGGCATCTGTGTGCAGTTCAGTCTCGGCATCTTCATCGAAGTGTCCGAGTAAGGGCGGAGTCTGAAGGCGTTGCTGAAGCTCGGCGAAGGCGCGTGTTTGCTCAGGGCCCTACACAAAAGGAACATCATCTTTTGTCAAACGGGTCAGGACTATGTTTGAAAATTTTGCACAAAACGTCTGTAGTATGCGCAGAGGCGTAAAAATCGACGAACGTCACCTTTGTTGGCAGGTGGTGGGAATGCAGCGGCAGCCAATGTCTTTTCTGGGTCCGGCCGAATACCACCGTGGCTAACAAGGTGGCCGAGGAAATTTAGTTTGTCGTAACCAAAATGGCATTTCTCTGGTTTCAGTGATAGGCCTGCCGTACGAATTGCGACAGACAGATCGAAGTCGCTGCAAGTGCTGCTAAAACATTTGTGAAAAGACAACGACGTCGTCTAAGTAAACAAGCATGATTCCCAATTAAGACCTGACATTACTGTATCCATAATCCTTTGGAATGTAACGGGAGCAGAACACAGGCCGAATGGTTGCACTTTAAATTCTTACAGACCATCAGGAGTTATAAAGGCTTTTGTTCGCGGTCGCGTTCATCGACTTCGATCTGTCAGTAGCCGCTTCGTAAATCCGTGGAGGAGAAATATCGTTTGTGTCGAAGGCGGCTCAGTGAGTCGTCGATGCGTGGAAGAGGGTAAACGTCTTTCTTCGTCACTTTGTTGAGCTTCCGCTAATCGACGCAAAATCGAAGAGTGCCGTCCTTCTTCCTTACCAGTACGACGGGGGACGCCCATGGACTGGTCGAGGGTTGAATTGCGACGTCGTCGAGCATCTGCTTCACCTGAGAACGTATGGCCTCTTGTTCCTTTTGTGACACTCGGTAGGCGTGCTGACGTACTGGCCGTTCAGCAGGGTCCGTTATAATTTATTTATTTATTTATTTATTTCAACATACTGCAGCCCCGCAGGGCTATCGCAGGAGTGGGCAAATGCATACATACATAGAAGAGCATAATACATACATATATACATAGCAGAGCATAACAAGTGCGCTGAACATCAATGGTTAGTAATATACAATAAGAAGTCATCGAGTGATAAAGATCGAACGTAACCGGGCAGCGCATTCCACAATTCAATAGAATGAACAAAAAAACTATATTTAAAAGCCACCGTACGATGGATAAAAGTAGTCATGTTCAACTCATGGTAATTTCGGGTGGTTGTTGGTCTAGCAGGTGCGATGTATTTGCTGAGTAGGGGAAACCGTGGAGAATTAATTAAGGTATAAAGAAACTTCAAACATTCAACGTGACGACGGGAAGAGAGACTGGTAAGCTGTAAGATAGGAAGATGGGAACTAGGTGAAAAATACCTGTCAAAGCGACGATAAATGAAGCGTACTGCTTTCTTCTGAACAGATTCTATTTTGTTGATATCCGAAATCTTGTGTGGGTTCCACACAACAGAGCCATATTCCAATATCGGACGAACCAGTGTTTTATAAGTGAGAAGTCTTATGCTGAGAGGTGCTGAACGTAATGTGCGTTGCAGGTAGCCTAACTTTCTAAGCGCACGGTTGCACATGAGTTCGATGTGATGAGACCAAGATAAATCCTGAGTGAAAAGGAGACCTAGATATTTGTATTGCGAAACATTTCCGAGAGGGCAACCATTAAAGGAATAGGTAAATGGAGGGGGGGAAGAACGCTTGGTAAATGACATGGATACAGTTTTTCGAAAGTTGATTTGCATTTGCCAAGTGTCACACCATGATTGAAATGATGCAAATGAATCGTTAAGGATGATCTGATCATGAGCAGTTTTAATCGTATGATACAAAACGCAGTCATCAGCATACATGCGGATTTTAACAGGAATATTACTTGGCAGATCGTTAATGAAAATCAGAAATAGGAGTGGGCCTAATATTGAACCTTGTGGGACGCCAGACGTTACAGTACAAGTGGAGGAATGAGAAGACTTGAAGAGTACGTACTGAGACCTATTGGATAGGAAAGAAGAAATCCAGTTTACTAATGCTTCGTTTTTAAGAATAACAGTGAGCTTTTTTAGCAGTTTGTAATGTGATACAGTGTCGAAAGCTTTGGAAAAGTCTATGAATATTGCGTCAATTTGATCACCAGCATCAAGGGCCTGGAGGATATCATGGGTGAATTCACTGAGCTGGGTTATGGTACTAAACCCGCGGCGAAAACCATGCTGGGCATCAGATAAAACATTATTGCAATCTAAAAATGTTATGATTTGCTTGAAGATTATGTGTTCGAGTATTTTACAAGAATGGGATGTGATAGAGATGGGTCTGTAGTTCAATAAGGACTGCTTTTTTCCGGATTTGAATAACGGAAGAATTTTAGCCGATTTCCATGCTGTAGGGACAACAGACGTCGCGAGAGATTTCTGAAAGATAATAGTTAAATACCGACTAGTCCATAAGGAGTACCTAAGGAGGAATTCATTGTCTATGTTATCAGGACTACCTTTCTTCTTCGGATCGAGTTTTAAAATGAGATTCAGCACACCCTGGTTTGAAACAACAATATCGTCAATAGAACTAGGAGTATGCCCTATGAAAGGAGGAACAACGGAGTTATCGAGTGTAAAAACAGATTGAAAGTAATCATTAAATGCATTTGCAATAAGAGCAGTATCACCCGTAACTGTGTCATTTATTTCAAATGTATCAGTGGTAGAATCCATTGGCAGGACAGACTTCCAAAATTTACGTGGATTATTTCTAAGCAAACCGGGAAGTGTAACTCGAAAGTAAAATTCACGAGCAGCATTAGTTTTGCTTCGAAGTTCCTCCTTTAGAGCAATGAATTGTGCGGCAAGAACAGCATCACCAGCTCGTTTAGCACGCCGCAAACGCCCAAGTCGTCGCGACAGGTGCAAAATTTCCCGTGTAATCCAAGGCAGCTCTGGATTCGTCTTTTTGTTTTTAACGGTACAAAACGCATGATACACTTTGAAACAAGGTCACTGAAAAAATTAGTTAAAGTATCAACATCATCAAAAATACTAATTGCTTCAAACTGGGCGAAAGATGTGCTAAGTGCATCAATAATACCAATATCATCAGCGTGGCTCATATTGCGGAAAGTAGAATAAATGTATCGGGCTTTCGGTACCGGACAAGAAATAGATGCAAAAACAGCTTTATGATCCGATATGCCATCCACAACAGTGCACGCATAACCATAATCGCAGACTCTAGGGCTGAAGAAGACAAGATCTAAAATCGCCGTGCCTCTTGTGGCGTCGCTGACTATTTGCTTTAGGCCGGAAGTTAGTGAAAAGTTCATCGTTTCTCTGTACAGTTGGGAAGCATGACCTAGCGGAGATAACGATGTCCAGTTTATATCGGGGACATTAAAATCGCCCATACATATTAGATTTGGCGAATGAGGAACTATTTCTTGGACGAATGCACTCAAGGAAACCAAAGAGTCCGCAATCAGGTTAGGTGGACGGTAAAAGACACCAACAACAAAAGTCAATGTTTCAAAATAAACTTTACACCAAACCGATTCAGTTTGAGACGGAGCATCAAGCACAGAAAACTTTAAGTCAGAATGTAAATATAAAGCAACGCCACCGCCTCTACCATCGATCCGATCACTTCTTATAACATTGAAGCCCGGCAGCGAAATCTCGGCATCACAAATTTCGTTATGAAACCACGTTTCCGTGACACCGATGACATGAGGGGAGTAGGACAAAGTTAGTGACAAAAAGTCAGGAAACTTGTTCACTAAACTTCTTGCATTAATATTTAAAATACGAAGATTATCGGGGAAATCACGGGAGCGTCAACAAGAAGTAGGAGTAGTGGCCGAAGGAGATGCCATCGCTACAGTATCGTGATTACGAGACTGAAAAATTGTGTTAGACTGCACGTCCCAGTTGTAGCGTATGTTATCAATGAACACGTGATCGTAAACAATGCGCACGGAAGAGCCGCTGTTGCAATGGGTTCTGGTTGCCTCCCATAGCTTTCTTCTGATAAAACGAACGTTGTTAGAATAGTCTTCAGATATGCGTTGATCGGAGCCCTTTAGCTTAGATGCGTTTTTAAGAATATGAATTTTTTCACGAAAATCCAGCAGTCTGAAAATGATAGGGCGGGTGCGACCTGTGTGACGTCTACCTAACCTATGGCACCTTTCGATTTGTGGGCAATCCATGCTCAGCGTTTCCGTAAGAAATTTTGAAACAACGTTGGTCACTGCCCTGTTATCATCATCTGGAGATTCAGGAATACCATGAAGAATCAAGTTATTACGGCGGAGTCTATTTTCTAGGTCATCGTTCTGAGCCATGAGCGTAATCACCTTCTTATTAAGAGAACAAACTGAGCTTTTTAAATCGTCTACTATTGTTTTAGGTGCGTTAGACACGGTACTAGACGACTCTAGAGCGTTAAGTCGCGACTCAACAGCCTCAAAGCGCGAATTGACTGAAGAACGAAGCTCAGCAATATCCTGTGCTATTTTAATGCGGTGCTTCACGGTCGGGTTTTCCTTTATTTTGGATGTAGACGCGAAACTGTCACTAAACATGTCTAGCATACAGCGGACTTGCTCCTTCTGCGTGCATGACAGCTTCGGATTCACATCGACTGTATTGGCCACCGTGGTGTCACCTTTGACGGCTGCGGAAATCGGACCAATCGTTGAACATGCTTCATCCTCAATTGCTTCGAAGTGAGCGACGGGCGTTCGCTTGTACATATATTGGTATTCGCCGCTGAAATTCGTAAGCAAGTGCTCATTCATCCCACGTTGGATTTGGATTACGCCGCGGGCGACGCAGATTTGCCGAGCCAAGAGCGCCGACAGGTGTGCTGAGGCGATACCGCTACTGTCATGATCTATGTCGCTCTCCAAAGTCACGAACATATCGGTTCGCGGCGGAAGTGTGACGGCGTCGTCGACAATGCGAAGCGCTGTCCTTTGCGCATTGGTATCCCTTGGTTTTGGGGCATGGCCGTTCGCGAACGTTATGAGTAAGTCTCGAAGATCAATAACAGCTCCGTGCTCGAGGAGAAAATGCATGCCAAGGATAACTTTCCGGGAACATTCGCGCAGCAGGATGAAAAAAGCGACGAACGTCGACTCACGGATTTGCAGCCTGCCGGTGAATCTCCCAATCGGTATCAAGAGCTGACCTCCTTCTGTCCGGAGATTCGGTCCATGCCCCCAAGGAGTCGTAACTTTTCTTAGTTCAGCGACGCGTTGAGCGCTGATAACAGCATAATCGGCGCCAGTGTCGACCAGAGCAGTTACCGGATGCTTGTCGACAAGACTGGAAATGTCAGCAGAAACGCGTTTGTCGTCGATGGGAGGTGTCGGCGAAAAGGAATCGTCGGATGTGTGCGGACGAGTCGGAGAAGGATGTTTTAACGATCGCGCAACAGCGGTCCCTCCGCAGGAGGCCGCTGTTCCTAGTTTCGCCAGCGTAGGCTAGGTGACCTAGGCGATCGTCCCGAAACAACATAATAATAATAATAATAATAATAATATCTGGGGTTTAACGTCCCAAAACCACAATATGATTATGAGAGACGTTGTAGTGGAGGGCTCCGCAAATTTCGACCACCTGGGGTTCTTTAACGTGCACCTAAATCTAAGTACACGGGCCTCAAACATTTTCGCCTCCATCGAAAATGCAGCCGCCGCGGCCGGGATTCGATCCCGCGACCTTCGGGTCAGCAGTCGAGCGCCATAACCACTAGACCACCGTGGCGGCGCCCGAAACAACATCGGTGAAGGTGGAGTGCTGACCCGGGGATGTAGAACGTCGAAGAGACGGAGAGTGGGATTGGCGTCGCTGAAGATTTGAAGACTGAAGGCTTGCCAAGTACTCAGCAATAGCGCGGGGCCGTTCACCATCACGGGGTCAAGAAGCATCTGGCCGAAAGCCAGGTGGGCAATTTGTCGGAACGAACACTTACGGTACAAGTGACCTGGCTCACCACAATGGTAGCAGAGGGGCCGATTGGCGGGGGCGCGCCACGCACTAGATTTCCGCACATTAAGTCGCGGGTTCTGGTCATGCGGCGGGCCCGAGAAGTACGCGGCGCCTGCAGGGTAGACGGTCGAGGGGAATAGCTGACTGCCGGCGCAGAAGTGCGCAAAGCTTCCGCCTACGTTATCAGAGAAGCTTCGGCTGGAGGCGCCATCAGCGGTTGTACCAGCTGCCGTACCTCTTCGCGGACGACGTCCGTTAGAGCAGCCACTTGGGGCTGGGGAGACACTGTGCGAAACTTTTGCAGCTCCTCGCGTACGATGCTGCGCACTAGCTTCGCGAAGTCCTGATGGTCGCGACGTTCGATGTTGCCAAAGCCGATGACAGAGATGAAAGGTTGTTCGGCCGCTCATACTATGAAGACAGCTGTCTTAGCATTCGCTCCATCGTTGTGGCTTCATTGAGTAATTCCGCCACGGTAGCTGGTGGGTTCCGCACAAGTCCTGCAAACAGATGCTCTTTTACGCCCCGCATCAGTAAGCGTAGCTTCATGTCTTCCGCCATTGCGGGATCATGTCGCGGGAGCAGCCAAGACATCTCCTCGACGAACATGGCAGCGCTTTCGTTTGGTATTTGATTCCTGGAATTGAGGAGGCGTTATGCTTGTTCTTTCTGGTCGGGACTTCCATACGTGTTTCGCAGTTGAGTACAAAACTCCGGCCAGGTTGTCAAGGCAGCTTCATCGTTCTCAAACCAAATGCGCGCCGAATCCTCCAGGTAGAAGTAAACATACCGGAGCTTCCGATGCTCGTCCCATTCGTTAGCGACGGCGACTCGATCGTATTGGTCCAGCCAGTCTTCAACGTCTTCGTATACGTCCCCATGGAAGGGTCCTGGGGTTCGCAGGGCGTTGAAAAGCCATGGAGCCGCATGCGGGGTCGTGGTCTGTTCAGTTTGACTTGCCGTTGTCGCGTTTGCCATGTTTCTGGAGCGTTCTGGAAGAGGGCTACGCCGAAGGTCAGCTGGTTCTTCCAAGGCGTCCCTGTTAGTGTCGGGATCTTCCTGGTAGTCGCAGTACATAGACTGCTACCCAGCACCTCCACCAGTAATGTCACATGATGCTGTCCCCGAGACCTACAACTGGCGGTACAGCAGAACGTCAGGCTGGTCCGATCACGGGCAAAACGACCTCATTGTCTTTTTCACGAGCTCGTCCTCATCATCTTTTCGACAGCGGCACATACAAGCCTGCCAGCAACGATACTAGCCGATCTTTACTCGCGGCGATATTCAGCAACATCAGAATCCTGGTTTGAAGAGATCGGAATGAAAGTAAACTTTACCAAAAGTTACCTAACTGTTTTTGCTTTGAATATTCCGGCTAATATTTCTCTGCGTTTCGGCAAGACGAAAATCCCAGAGTTACCTGTATTACATATCTGGGTGTAATATATGATAAGACTGAGCTGCCGTAATCACATTGAACATGTTAAAGTTAAGGCTACACGCGCTATTTGGGGTGATAAGTAAACTTCGCCGGCTCCGTTCCGGTCTAGGCAGCGATACCTTGATCATAATTTACCGTATGTATGTTCGCACGATTCTTCAATTTAATTGCGTGCTCTTCTCTGGTGTGCCAGCAGACAAGATAAACCCTTTGATTCTTTCAGAGTGAGAAGTTCTTCGGAGTTGTCTTGGTGGGCCAAAATATACAGCTCATAACGTTTTGTATCAAGAAGCGCAGATTCCCACTCTTGCTTGCAGACTGCATGTTTTAAATAATGACTTGGACGAGTTGGTTAATGACTGCTAATTAATGACGACGTCGGACGAATGCAGCGTGATTTCAACGAAGACAGGAGACACGGCGCTCGTCTGTGTTTTTATGTGTCTCCTGTCTTCGTGAACAAGTTAAAACGTATTTAAAATTATATGAGCCCACTCTAAGACGGTTGCAGTTCGTATTTTTTGCCGAATCGAGTGCTTTTTTCATTGAGCACTGGAGCCGTATTTATAGACCTCAAGTTTTGTGTGTAGAAACCCTACTAGAACCTTTAAATTTTGATATATCCGAGATAATTCCATCAGATCAACCAATGTCCAACGTAAAAATATAATTCGATGACATATTAGATCACCTCTTTCAATTAGAAATTAGTAATGTATTTGCGACGCATGCATCCATGAGTCATAAGAGAGCAGGTGTAGGTTTGTTTTCTCAGTCATTATCGTGGTCATATTCTTTACACCTCCCAGATTACACTCTCATATTTCAAGCGGAGTCAACAGCAGGTATTTTAGCCCTTCGAAAACTTCCATGAAATCAATCAACAGCTGTTGTAGTGACTGATTCCTTATTAGTGTGTTCATCCCTCAATTCAACTTCGCATTCAGCTACAATAACTTCATTCAAATTGTTAATTCCTGTAAACATTCGTCTAGTGCTGTCGGGCGGAGCATTGCGGCGCCTGCGACTCGTACAAACAAAACCGAGCTGCGGGCGAATGCCGGGGGTCGGCACGTATATCAGCTGGCTTCGGCGATGTTTTCCTGGAAGCGCGCCTTCGGAACCGCGTGGTGGTGTTGGCCGGCATATCTCCGTCAGCGCCTCGTACAACCGCGCGGTGGGCGCAAGCCATTGCGGGGGACTCCGACAGCGACGGCAGGGAGCGTCTGGTCAACAAGCTCGGGACTCCGACTTACAACTTGAAGTGCTCGCCACGCGCTGCGACTCTGCCGAGCTAAATGATCCCACGACTATGGTGTTGCAGATCTCAATGGTTGCAGGCATCCGAGCACCGTGGTCGAACCGTGTGAACATGACCGCTCGAGAGCGCCGTGCATGAACTTGTGAAGACCCCATGAACAGTGTTTTTAAGAGACCTAAATGGAGGGTCCGGGGGAGACAGATTTGGGAACATGCCGAGTGCGCATCGGAATAAACGAACTGCATTTACCCAGTGTTAATCTCCTCTCATCAGCGACATACAAGAGCTGGCTTTCTCGGTCCACACCGGAGAAAGGGGCACCCGAACATCACTGGCGCAGTCGGCAGGATGTCCTGCTGAGAAGACTGGGGAAAACATCCATCCTAGTGGAAGAGCAGACACGGGCTCACTCCATGGTGACGGACTCATCTCACCTCGGGCGTGAACTCGAGGGCGTAGTCGCTACTGCTGAAGCGCGAGGTGCGCAGACGGGTGTTATTCCTCTACTGGCTCGCAGCTTGTTATGACCAGTCGGTATAACTTAGCGAAATGAAACCTGACCAGAATGGGGGGCTGACGGATGTGGGCTCGAACGCCGATATGACTAGGGTCCCAGGAGGACCTTCGGGGGGGGGGGGGGTCAGGCTCTGACCAAATGGCGATGTTACAAATGCAGCTCCGCATTACCGAGATGGAATTAGCAATGGAACGGCTTAGAAGCAAGAGTGCCAGTGCCGCCGCAAATGCTGAGAACGCAGAGGCAGCTCGGAGTGAGGACAGGAGCTTGAGGTACACGAGCCTTTTGAAGGACGTGTTGGTGCCCATGCCTACTCAGGAATCACTCGTTCTATCGTGGTTCGACGACGTTGAGGCCACATTTGATTGCTATGATGTGCCACATGAGTGGAGAGTGGGCCTCATGTTGCCCCGACTAAATGAGAGAGCAAGGGGCTTGCTCGTTCGACTCAGTGCAGAGAACAGAAATCACTCCCTGATGCACGAGGGGCGAAAAACCGACAAAAAGAGCACAGGTTGCTTTGTCTGCGATTCCGTGGAGCATTTTGCGCGAGACTGCCCGACGGCGCAAGCAACTAAAGCAAATTTGGTGCGGAAAGAAAATCCAGACAGTATAGCGTAGTAGGTGTGGAGATGATTCTCAGGAAAACGCTGTGCAAGCATCTATATTTCACTCTATCGATACAATTGACCTTGCGTGCGGCCAGTCAGTTTCAAGGCAGCATCGATTCCGGTGCCGAGATCAGCGTGATCAGGAGGGCTGTAGTACCGTGATATCAACCAACGGGAACCAACCGAAAACTGACCAGCGCCTTCGGTGAGCAGGCAGTACCCGAGTTAGCCTACGTTCCACTCCGATTGGTTGGGAAACCCTGATATATTTGTCGCTAGAAAGGCGATAGGGGGATACTGTGCGTTGTCACTGATAAACTTGCAAGTGGGGTAGACGCGCTCACAACCCCAGATACGTACGAGCAGTTATTGGAAGAAACTGCGGTTGATCATGAACGGCCCGTCGTGGAGAAGCTACAGCCGATGGCTAAGGAACATGGTGAACCGATGCAAGTTACCGCGGAAGTTGAGGCGGTGTGCATCGACGATGAGACACAGCAAAGGGATCAGCTGGAGTGTGATGCAGATGTCGGTGAACGAGAGAATTTCAGGCTAAGCCAGGTGGCTGATCCCAGCCTTGAAGAAGCTTGGGAACAAGCATGGGCGCGAAGCCACGGAACGATTGCAATTGATAGGTTGCTGTACCGTAAAGACAACGTGGCTGGTAGGCCATGCAATCAACTGATGCTGCCACAGCCAAAACAAGCAGATGTACTGCGGTTAGCTCATGATTCGGGCTGGGCGGGTCCCCTTGGTAAAAAGAAGACACTACAGCTGATTAAGACCGCTTTCTTTCGGTCCGCAGTGCGAGGTGATGTCAAGCGGTACTGCCAAAGCTGCCACCAGTGCCAGATTAAAGCACGTGTGAGAGCACGCTACAGGGTGCCAATAGTCCAGTTCACAAGGCCAAGCACCCCATTTCAGATAATCAATATCGGCTGTATAGACCCCATTGACCCGCCTTCTACGTGGGGTCACAAGCATGCTTTGTGCGTGGTGGACCTCTGTACCAGGTGGCTGAGGTCGTGTGCCTCCGCTTATTAACCACTAAGGCAACTTGCGAAGCTCTGCTGCAGATATTTTCATGCATGCGCGTACCTGAAATGATTTGCTCTGAATGCGGCACTAACTGCACAGCCCAGCTCACTCAGGAGTTTCTAGCTAGGATGGGTGGAACCCCACGATCCTGTACCCCTGACCACCCGCAGAGCAATGGCCATGTGGAAGGGTTCAATGGCGTCTTTAAGAGCATGCTCTTCGATGTAGTGCGCAAACATGGTCGGAACTGGGACAGACACGTGTAGTTTCTTTAGTGGGCCTATCGTGAAGTTCCTAACGCAACCACACGAATTACTTCATTTCAGATGATGTTTGGGAGGACGCCCGTGGGGCCGCTAACAATACTTCAGAAAACTTGGTCAGGGGAGCGGGTAGTGCCGGATGGCCTAAGAACGTTTGCAGTTTATGCTTAAGCAAAATAAAAGCAAAGCTACAGGAGGTCAATGAGGAAGCAGAAGAGTTATCGTCTATAAATCAAGCCAAATCTGCAGCCCATTACAATCTAAGAGCAAAAAAAAATTCCAAGAGGGGGAGCAAGTTCTTAGGCCGGAGCCCAGCAACACAGAAACACTAGCTCCGAAATGGACAGGACCGGCAACGGTGGTTCGCCGCGACGAGAGGCCGTACTCATACTTAATCGAGTTAAATGACGGCAGCCGTCGAAGTGTTCATGTGAACAAGTTGCGTGAGTACGTAACTAGGGTAAGCTCCGTGGGAGTTATATTTGAAACCGACGAGGAGTTCGGAGGTGTGCCAGCGCTGCCGAGGAGCACGCAGGGAAGCAACATCTTCTACGCTGGAGCAGATCATTTAACGGACGTGCAGAAGCAAGAGCTAAGAGACTTATTAAACAGCTATTCACAAGTTTTTCAAGACACTCCGGGCAGATGTAGTGCAGGAGTACAAAGGATCCGCCTAAAGACAGGGAGTGAATCCAAATGAGCCTACAACTACCGTGTGCATCTTGCCTTAAGAGGAGAGGTAAAACGTCAGGCTCATGAGCTCTTGCATTTGGGGCTGATATATCCCACAGAATACCTTCGCGCGCCCTGTGGTATGCTTAGCGAAAAATGGATGGGGGCATGCGCCTGTGCGTCGATTACAGACCGCTGAACGCGATCACTCAGCGCGATGCGTTTCCCATGGGCCGAGCAAATGAGCTGCTTTACGAAATAGCGGCAACCAGTTACATCATGGTAATCCACATGCTACGCGGGTATTGGCAGGTACCTTTCGACGAGGAGGCAAAGAAGTACAAGGCTTTCGTCACTCACGAAGGGCAATATGCGTGGCAGGTGATGCCGTACGATCTGCCCAACTCAGCTGCCACTTTTCAGCGCATGATGAATCAGGTTCTACAGCCGCATAGGGAATATGCGTGCTCGTACATTGATGATGTGGTAGTGTACTGAAACAAAATGGAAATACCACATGGGTCACTTAAGGGAGATGCTACAGACGATAGCTCAGGTGGGACTAACCGCTAACGCTGATAAATGCAAGTATTCACTGCAGGAAGTCAAGTACATTGGCCACATTATAGGTTCAGATAAACACGCACCCGACCCAGAAAGGGTTTTGACGGTTCAAAACATTTCTCGACCGCAGAACAAACGCGAACTGCGGAGGTTTCTCGGGCTGTGTAATTATTACCAGACTACGTGCCCGGGTACTCTACGTTAGTGTTACCGCTAACCGATTTGACAGGGCGCCGGGTCCCACAGCAAATACCGTCGAGCGACGCCGCGCAAAAAGCCTTTGAAGCCATTAAAAAACAGTTATCAAGTGCGCCGACACTTCACGCGCCTGAGTTAAGCAAGGGCTACATTTTGGGAACAGATGCATCCGATGGAGCTTTAGGAGCATGCCTTGCTCGAATCGATGAAAAAGGCAGGGAAGCCGGTGGCTTTCCTCAGCAAGAAGCTAACACCGGCCGAAACCCGTTTGGCCACGATTGAGCGAGAGGCTTATGCTGTTATATGGGCCTTACAACGTCTTAATACGTGGCTTCTTGGTGCAATTGTCGCGGTGGTGTTGACCATAATCCTCTAAAGTTCCTGCCTTGGACGTCCACTCAGAATGCACGGCTGATGCGCTGGGCGCTGGCACTGCAGAAGTTCAATGTTACGATCGTGCACAAAAAGGGTAAACTTCATGCCAACGCAGACGCGTTGTCTCGGCTGGCAAGCTCGCAAGCTGTGGTAGGGTGCTGCTCGTTCATGTACTGGACGCCACCTTCAAGCCGTGAACCCAGCCCACGTCGCTAAGAAGACACTGACACCGTCAGCGACAGTCGAGCCAGCCGCAAACTGAAACGACTACCCCCCCCCCCCCCCCCAATACAGACCCCTCCCGGACAAGCCTAGAGCCACGGCGACGAAGACAACAAGCACAATGACGGCCGCAGTGTCCCCTGCAGCGGTAGTGATGCAGCCGCCCAGGGAGCCGTCGGCATTCCGTGGTTCATCGTGTGAAGACCCCGTGACCTCGCTGGAGACGTTTGAAAGGGTCTCGATATTCAACAACTGGGACTCCGAGGACAAGCTGCGCCACGTCTACTTTTACCTTGAAGGCACAGAAGGACCTGGTTGAGAATGTGTGTTGTTCCGTACCCCGGAAATTTTAAGAAACATCGACGATTATATAATTCTCGGGCCATTTCAAATCAAAGTAGAGAAACATATTAAGATTCTCAGCGTAATTTTTTCCGAAAATATGTCCTGGAATGAACACGTGAAAACCTTATTGCCAAAATTAAGCAGAGTAGCCAGTGTATTAAGCCGGAACCGCCACACTTTTCCTGTTAGCATTAAAAGAATGTTATATTTCGCGCTCTTCAACTCTCACTTATATTATTGCACACTAATATGGGGAAACACAACATTATCAAACTTACAGCAAGTATTCATGGCCCAGAAAAAAGCACTTCGTTCAATAGAAAACGCCTCGTTTCTAGAACACACAGAACCTCTATTCCACAAACATAAAATTATGAAGATTCACAACATATACAAACATAAACTACTGAGAACATACAAAAATGCCACATTAGGAAGAACAGAGCTATTCGAAGCAATAGCAAATCTCCGAGCAAATACAATTTCCTATCCTTTCAGGTATCACCCACCATACCACGTTCCTTTCTCGCGTACCCATTATGGAAAAGAAAAACTTGATTACGTACTCGCAACCACACTAAATGAACTAGAACAAAGAAATGTTGATGTTCTTAACTGTACTAAAAAAACCTTACTAGATCTGTTTATATAAATGTGTTGGAACTACTCATGTTCGTATATTTACAGCAGCCGGTTTTACTAAAGTGATTGCACATTAAAACATACATTGGTGTTTTTTTTCAGTTCAACAACGTAGATTAGGTAACTACTCTTGGTAGTAGCATTTGTATATACTGCGGCTACATAGACTTGCTTAGATGTTTCGTCCAGTCACTGCTGCTGTACGGGTGACCAGAGCTTAGTCAAGCTGCGCAAGCGCAGCTTTTTTCTCTGGTCCCATATTTTCGCAGTGACAATGCACTGTATTGTCTGAAGCGAAAATAAAATTTGATTTGATTTGATTGAATCAGGAGTCCACTCTTCGAACCTGGGACGCCTTTCGGAGCGCTTTCCTGGAGACGTTAGCAAGCGTAGTCAGAAAGGAAATAGCCGCAGCCTTGCTGGAGACACGGGTCCAACTTCCAAATGAAAGCTGGCCATCTTTGCACAGGAAATGACCGGCTATTTCGCCACGCTGACCCTGCCATGCCCGAGGACAAGAAAGCCCGCATCCTCATGCGAGGGGTAAAGCAAGAGCTCTTCGCTGGTCTGATGCCGAACCCACCTTGGACAGTCCAAGAATTCGTCCCAGAAGCGACGACGACTGAGAAGATACTGTAAATGCGAACCCGCCAGTACAATCGCCGTTTGATTGAAGACGGCCCAGTTGTTCATACCCAGCACCTCCACCAGATGTCACGTGTCCGTGACATCGACGAAGACAGCAGTCGGCGTTTTCAAGATGAAACTGTTTATTTGGCCAAACTTGTGGCCGGGAAATGACAACTCGAACTACAGCGATACACGCTGTACACTGATAGCGGCGAACAGGGCGTCGTCCGTCGATAAACTGACAAGCGGTGAAGCGCGTCGGCACTTATACACAGGCCGTCGAATATTCCAGCGTTATCGCTGGTTGTCGCGCAAGTTCTAGAACAAGATCGAGTGTTCACGCCTTGCGCGCCATCTTAACAAAACGATCTACAATAATCGGGAAGCTTCTCGAACAATGAGGCGCGGTTTGCGCTGAACATTGCTGACAGTATTTGTGGGCGAAAACCTAATACAGCAAAAGTGATAATAGGAAATTCACGTGGCAATATGAATGTATGCATAGGAATTATACTGGTCAAGGCACTGTGGGATTTTAGTGGATTGGTACTATTATATCTTCGTCTAACCAGGGGCGAGACCGGCAGGCAGCACACGATGGCTAAGTGCAACACATGTTTATTCGGTCACACAACCAACTGTCTAACAACCAGGAAGGAAAAAGGGGCGGTTGCTTATATACATGCTCGAGCCACTACCACACCGAGCGTTGACGTCACGAAGCCCAACAGTCCGAGTCCAGGTCACCGCTGATAGCGAAGCGCGTCTGCGTCAGCACCACGATGCACAAACACGATAACACAACACTCCTCTCCCCTCACGAGGTTTCGTCTCACGGCACGTAACGGTCTGGCGGTCGCCTCAACCGGGTAGAACGTCGAAGCTGCGTTGTTGATTGTCCCGAGGGGTCGCCGTTATGGGGACCACTGTCGAGCGTCGGACCGCTGTCGTGTAGAAGGCCCGGAGACGGCTCGGTAGAAGACCCTCCCGATTCAGCTGCTGGTGACGTCAAGTTCGATGCTGGTTGGTCCTGATCGTTGAGCCGAGTAGGCGTGCTGGTCGAGGTGTGCTCTCTAGTGTCCCTGAAGAGCGGACCCTTGTTTTCCACTCTCGGCCCGTCCAGTACGGTTCCCGCCGCCTTAAGCCAGCTCCGGTTCTCCTGAAATGTACGCAGTCGCAGGTTATCAGCGTGAACGTATCGGTCCTCGTCTCCGACGCGAACGATGTACATGCATGCGCTGCACCGCTGAGCAATTGTACCCAACAGCCATTTGTCGTCGTCCGGGCGGAGTCCTTTTACCAAAACCTGGTCGCCTTCCGAAAAGTCTCTCCATGGCCCTCGTTTCTGGTCTGCGTGGAGCTTCGCCTGCTCCCCCTTTTCGCGCATGCGTTGTTCCATGTCGGGTGCAGCAGACTCAGCCTGGTTCTTGGCTGCCATGACAAGAAGATCTGGGCCGGGGTCTCACCAGTGGTGCTGGACGGGGTGTTGCGATAACTGAAGAGAAATTGGTCTATGCGATGTTGCATGGACTTCTTGTCTCCTTTTCTTTCTTCGTCTAGTATCTGTTTAAACAAGTCCTTCTTGACGGTCTGAACGCACCGTTCGGCGCTACCATTCGAAACTGGGTGATAGGGAGGAGATTTGGAATGACGAATTCCATTCCTGCTCAGGAATGTTGCGAAGTGCTGCGATGTGAATTGGGGCCCGTTGTCGGTCACGATCTCCTCTGGTAGTCCGTAGGCCGCAAAAACACCTCGCAACTTCTCTACTGTCTTTTCACTTGTTGTTGTTGTCATGACAAACACCTCAACCCACTTCGAATGAGCGTCCATTAGGACCAAAAAGAAATGCTGGTCCCTTTGCGCAAAATCTAGATGAACTCGCTGCCATCTACGCGTTGGCCAGCCCCATGACATTAGTGGCACTCTAGCTGCCGCATTCTGTGACAACTGACAAGTGATGCACTCTTTCACCGCTTGCTCTATGTCTAGCGTTAAGCGAGGCCACCAGACATGACTCCTTGCCAGCATTTTCATTCGAGTCATCCCTGGGTGACCTTCGTGCAGCATTTCTAGAACCTTCTGTCGCAACGAAGCTGGTATAACCACGCGATTGCCCCATGTTACGCACTCTTGGTCTACCGACAGTTCGTTACGGCGAACGAAGTATGGTGAAAGATCGTCGTCCGACACATGCGCAGGCCACCCGTTCTGCGTAAAAAACAACACTTTGGACAGCAATCGATCTTTACGCGTTTCCGATCTGATTTCCCTTGCCGACAATGGAGCCTCGTCTAGCACCGAAAAGAAATAAACGCCCTCCGACTCCTCTGCTTTGTCTCGGAGCGGTAGCCGTGAAAGCGCATCGGCATTTTGGATTTCGCTTGCCTTTCGGTAGACCCATCGGTAGTCATACGCTGCAAGAATTAAGGCCCACCGCTGTATCCGTGCTGCTGCCATTGTAGGGATTGGCTTGCCATGCCCGAAAATTCCAACAAGGGGCTGGTGATCTGAATAAACGGAAAATTTTCGACCAAACAAAAATTTGTGGAACTTCTTTAGACCAAAAATAACTGCAAGAGCCTCTTTCTCCAGGTGGGCGTAGCCCTGCTCTGCCTGACTTAGTGTCCTCGACGCGAACGCTATCGGTCTTTCGACCCCCGCGATTTTATGAAATAAGATCGCCCCTAGTCCATATGCCGAGGCGTCGCACACCATACCAAGTTCCTGATCCGGATTGTAGTATGCTAGTACTCTGGGATGCATAAGCCAATCCTTAGATCTCTTAAAGGTATCCGCCACCCTGTCCGTCCATTGCCACTTAACATTTTCGCCCAACAACTCATACAATGGTTTCAGCTCTGCTGACATGTTCGGAACGAATTTGCCATAAAAATTGAGCATGCCCATATATGCTCGAAGCTCCTGTTTGTTCTTGGGTGTCGGCGCGTCTTTGATAGCGCGCACCTTATCATCGGATGGCCGAATGCCATTTGCGTCCAGCACGTGACCCAGATACGCCACCGATGTTTCAAAAAACTTGCACTTTTCTTTGCGCAATTTAATGCCTCGTTTCTTGAACCTTGTCAGCACGCTTTCCACCTTTTCCCAACACTCCTCAAAACTTTCCCCGGCAATCAACACATCATCCAGGTAGCAGGCGACTTTATCTAGGCCTCCTAGAACATCGTCCATGACTGCCTGGAATATCGAGGGTGCACTGGTTATCCCATACGGTAGGCGTGTAAACTTAAACAGCCCCATGTGCGTATTTATCGTGAGCAACGACTGCGAGTCAGGGTGCAACTGCAGCTGCTGATACGCGGTTGAAAGGTCAAGCACAGTGAAATATTTGCACCCATGCAAGGCTACAAACAAATCTTCCATGACTGGCAGCGGATAATGATCGGTGCGCAAGCAGGGATTCACCGTCATTCTGTAGTCTCCGCAAATCCTGACCGTGTTGTCTCCTTTTGGAACCACCACCAGCGGCGTGGCCCAGTCGCTTTTTAGGACGGGAACAATCACCCCTGCGTTCTGCCAGGCCCTCAATTGTTGGGAAACGGGATCTCGGAGTGCGAAGGGCACCGGTCGAGGTTTACAAAAGACCGGTGTTGTGCCCTCCTTCAGCAACAAGCTTACTTGACAATCCGTTATCTGTCCGAGCTCTGGTTCAAACACTTCCGAGAACCTTTCAAGCAAGCTAGCTACTCGATCGATCCCCACCCCATCCACACTCAACCAATCCAATTTAAGAGATTCCAACCAGTCTCGCCCTAGCAACGCAGTCTCACTCTTTTGCAACGTACGGACAACGATCAGAGGCAGCGTCGCTGTCTGGTTGTTGTGCTCTACCGGCATCATCAGCTTGCCCAGAACCGTTAACGGCGTTCCCCCATAGGCTTTTAGCTTTATGCTACACGGCAACAACGGTCGCCCGGCCCAGTGTCGCTGATAGAGAGTCTCGGGGACGATAGAAACAGACGCGCCCGTATCTATCTGCATCGGCACATTACGACCCCCGACCCGTACGTTTACAGTATAGTTTCGGACACTCTCGTTACACGAAAATACATTCTGTAGCAAAATATTGTCCTCACCACTACTGTCCTCCGCATAGTGTGCTGTGCTGGCGGACGATCGGCACGCTCTTGCCAAGTGGCCCACTCGTTTGCAGGCGCGGCAGCGGTATTTCCTGAACGGGCACCTTCCGTCGGTGTGGGAGGTGGCTCCGCATCGGTAACAAGCCCAACCGGTTGTTTCTTTCGCTGGTCTGGGTTCCATGTAGTCTCCACGCGGCTGTCCCGACCTTGAACTCAGAGCTTGTCGTTGTACGGCGTGGACACCCAGTTCTTGCCCCTCCGGCTGGAATTTCTTCGTCTCGGAACGGGCTAGTTCAATACTTCGGGCTAGTTCGCACGCCTCTGCAAACGTCAGTGTGGCCCTCTTCAGAAGCACTGCTTGCGTTGTCTCGTCTTTCAGCCCGGCAACGAAACGGTCCCGCAAAGCTTCATCCAAAAATGCCCCGAAATTGCAGGAGGCAGCCAGACTCTTCAATTCCAACGCAAAGCCCGCCACCGGTTCTGTGTCCTGCTGAATCCGGCGGTTGAATCGGAAGCGTTCGGCTATGACCATGGGTTCCGGAGCATAATGCTTCTTGAGGGCTTGAATTAGTTGCGCATATTCTTTCTCCTCGGGCTTCGCGGGAGCTAGTAGATTTTTAAGCGTGCGATAGGTTTTCTTCCCAATAGCGGTAACCAACACCGAAACCTTGAGGTCGTCGCTCACCTGGGTCGCCCGAAGGAAGTGCTCGAACCGCTCGATGTACGATTCGAAATCCTCGTCTCCGTCCTCGAGGAAGGGTTCGAACTTGCCAGCCGCTGCCATGTTGAAAGTCTTCCGCTCCCAAAAGTGCCTGGCGTCTGTCGGCCGTGCGGATTCACCAGGGTCCCACCCTCGTCGCCACTATTATATCTTCGTCTAACCAGGGGCGAGACCGGCAGGCAGCACACGATGGCTAAGTGCAACACATGTTTATTCGGTCACACAACCAACTGTCTAACAACCAGGAAGGAAAAAGGGGCGGTTGCTTATATACATGCTCGAGCCACTATCACACCGAGCGTTGACGTCACGAAGCCCAACAGTCCGAGTCCAGGTCACCGCTGATAGCGAAGCGCGTCTGCGTCAGCACCACGATGCACAAACACGATAACACAAGAGGTACATCCCTATTTCGCACTCCCTCCGTGATTGACCTGTACTTACAGCCTCTTCAGCAAGCAACAAATATACACGTCGGACATTGGTGTGTTGCATCACGAGACGTTTATGCCACACAGTGGCGGCGGAGATGTCGGGCGGAGCAATGCGGCGCCTTCGACTCGTATATACAAAACCGAGCTGCGGGCGAATGCCGAGGATCGGCATGTATATCAGCTGGCTTCGGCAGTGTTTTCCTGGAAGCGCGCCTTCGGAAACGCGTGGTGGTGTTGGCCGGAACATCTCCGCCAGCGCCTCGTACAACCGTGCGATGGATGCAAGCCATTGTGGGGGACTCGGACAGCGACGGCTGCGAGCGTCTGCTCAGCGATCTCGGGACTCCGATTTACGACTTGAAGTGCTCGCCACCGACTGCGACTCTGCCGAGCTAAATGACCCGACGACTATGGTGTAGCAGATCTCAATGGCTGCAGGCATCTGAGCATAGTGTTCGAGCAGTGTTAACGTGACCTTCGCTCGAGAGCGCCGTGCATGAACTTGTGAAGACCCCGTGAGCAGTGTCTTTAAGAGACCTTATGGGAGGGTCCGGGGAAGACGGATTTCGGAACGCGCCGAGTGCGCATCGGAATGAACGAACTGCGTTTAGCCAGTCAATGTCTCCTCTCATCAGCGACATACGAGAGCCGGCTTTGTCGGTCCACAACGGAGAAAGGAGCACCCGAAATTCACTATTGCGATTGCTATTGGTGCCAGAACATCGCGGGACATTTGTAAACGAGATGGCCGACTTACTCGCGTGAGCATTCTTTGATGGTCCAATTTTATCACGTATGCCTCTTACAGGTTCAGAAAACTTTCTCTTTTTGAAGATTTTTCGCACTTGCATTTCACATGGGATAATAAATCGTGTCCCACGCGCAAATTGGAATTATCCATCACTAAACTACGATACCGTCTTCCACCGCTTAGTTTTTACTTAAACAGATCTGGTCTTCTGGAGCCATCCCCTTTGTTACCTAGCTGTAACGAAGCTGAAAATAGCGACCATTATCTACTTAGACGTCGCCGTTTCAAAAATCAAAGGAAAAGAGGCTTTTGATTTTTACTTAAAACATAGAAATACCACTAAGTGTTCTAAATATTCTCCGCTTTGGAGCTGCTTCATTGGAATATATTAAGAGGAACGTCTGCGGGGCCTCTGGGAATTCCTGGGTTACACAAGGATATTACCTTGCTAATTCATTGATCCCCAGTCTTCTTACCAAACCAAAATTATTAACCACAGTATTATCGTTATTAAGCATTAACTTTTCCCAGCAAAAATAAATGATGTATTACAACTATTGCTTCTCGTTGTAAAAAAAAAGAAGTCTTCATTTCATTATTTAGTTTTTCTGCATCACAAAAATTACTATATTCTGTTTGAAAAGACTGCACATTTCACTTTTCCTGCCTTTTATTTAATGTTCGCATTTACATTACCAGCCGGCTTTTTGGCCGTACTCCCGTAGTGTACGAGACAGGTATAAGCCAGCAAGCAAGGAAGCTGCCGGCTTCGATTGTCGTCGGGGCTTTGGACCCCATGCCCAGGGCGCTCGCCCCGGTCGAGCGTGACCTCGGCCGCCAGCAAGACTTCATATGGCGGCACAGCATCTTCAAGCTCGAGCAGGCGAGCCACACGACAAAGCGTGTGCACGCCATGAACGATACCACGACGGACTCGACATCATGTTGCGCGGTGCTACTGTATATAATACTAGGCAACAGAGAAAAAAAAGAAGAAAAATGCAGACAAGCAATACAAATTGTAAAGCAAGTACACACGTAACAAAGCACGAGTGAAAAATGAAGTTGATTACACGTTAGTGAGATGTTCATCGACTGCAACTATCAAGTCTTTTAGTGGTAAGGAGCGGATGTTACCAGGCAGGGAATTCCACAGTTGTATTGCGCGCGGAAAAAAACTGTATTTAAAGGTAATAGTACGTGCAAAGAAAGGTGTTACGTTCAAAGCGTGGGAACTTAGGGTACAACTTTCATCAGTAAATGTGATGAGGTTACCGGCACAAAGGCCGGAGGATGAGTCATTATTTCACGTAAAAAATTTAAACATTCGTTTTGGCATCGCGAGGGTTGTGATGGAATGTTTAATGATTGAAGGGCTGTGGTCGGGGAGAAGTTGCGGCTATAGTTTGAAAAATGAAACGGATAGATTGACGGTGAATGTTATCTAGCGAGCTTATTTCACAGTGTTAGTAAGGGAACCAGGCTACAGGATACATATTCGAGAGTAGGGCGAATGAGTGATTTGTATAAAAGCAGTTTAGTATCTGGAGGGGCGTTAGGTAAGGTGTGGCACAAATAAACAAAATTTTAGCGCTTACCGCGTACATGGTCAATGTGGCTAGTCCACGAAAGGCGTTTGGTTAAAATTACTCCTAAATATTTGTACTGTGAATCTTTAATAAACACAGTGCCACCCAAAGAATAGTCAAAAAAGAAGGGGTTACGCCGATTGGTAAAATACATTACGACTGTTTTAGGGCAGTTAACGTTCATTTCCCTCGTGTCACACCAGTTGCTAAAAGATGTGAGTGATTGCGCAAGGTGGTAATGATCGTCAATGGAATTGATAGTTTCATAGAGGACGCAGTCATCTGCGTGGAGTCTTATTTTAGATCAGATGCTATGAGGTAAAATATTAATGAAAAGTAAAAATTATAAAGGGCCTAGAACAGATCTCTGAAGAACACCGGTGGTGACGTCAATGAGAGATGAATCTGTCGAGCTGAAAGAAACGAACGGTGAGCGCGAACGAAGAAAAATGGCTGTCCAAGAAACAATACGAGGGTTATCGAGAAGGACGTTTAGTTTTAACAATAGCTTAGAATGAATGATGGAGTCAAAAGCTTTGGAGAAATCAATTAAAGTGACATCTATTTGGTCATCTAGGTCTAAGACACAAGCAACGTCATGCATTAAATCGACTAATTGCGTAACAGTACTATAACCGCGACGGAAACCATGCTGAGCTGATGATAGGATATTATTATTGTCAAGGAATTCGATTATATGTCTGTGAATGATGTGTTCTAACATCGTGCAAGAATAAGGTGTACGAGATATTGGTCTGTAATTAGAAAAAAGTTGTTTATCGCCTGATTTATGCAAGGAAAGTACTTGGACAGATTTCCATGAGCGTGGTACCACACCAGAGTCCAAGAATTTCTGAAAATTTAGGGTATTATGCTGTCCATAAAGAGTATCGTGCGAGAAAGTAATTAGAAATGCCATCGGAACCAGTGCATTTTTAGTATCAAGTTTCAGGATAAGGTTTAAGGCACCATCACAACTTATTGCGATATTTTCTAGTTTGTTAGTCTGAGCAACATACCTAAACTCTGCAACTGTATGGTTATCGAGAGTGAAGCCAGATTGGAAGTATGAGTTGAAAGCATTCGAAATGACAACCGGGTCGTGAGTTAAAAGCATCGTTAATCTTAAAACAGGTACTGCCAGTCGTGCTAGGCGATACTGACGTCCACAACTTGCGAGGACTTGATTTTAGTACTTGAGGAAGTTGGACTGAAAAATAGATATCTTTAGCACTTTTAGTAATAGTGCTAAGTTCTTCCTCAGCTTTTTCAAAGGAGACGCGAGCCTCAGCATCAGATTGTTTACATTTACGCAGCCTGTTAACACGTCGTGATAGGTGCAAGATATCACAACCTACTGTTGCAAAATATTTCTTTTGCTGCTGTATATAATCTCGCCTCAATTTACGTAATTGTGTTTGTTCTGTTCTGCAGCAGTAACGACGCATCGGCGGCAGCCATACGAAAAGCCTTTATTTCATACAGCGGCGCACTTCTATAGATAACGCTGCATGCCGGTCAAGCACACGTCATCGGTGGTGTAATCTTACCAGACTGCGTGCCGGATACAGAACATTCCTTCCTCCTTAATTTAAAGCTATATGCTTTTCTTTCCGCGATCGTAATTAGAGGCTTGGTAGCGGTCAGGCGGGCGTCTTGTGCGATTACTTCTTCGCAAAGAAGCCTCTTCGGGTGAGGCCGTGGTTCAAGTTGCTGTGATGCTTGAAGGCTCCGCTGCCGTGTGTTCTGCACCAGGCTGCGATGCCGGTTGCACTGTTGAAGCGGCGTCGTCTAATCGTACATGCTCAAGCTGACCTGCAGTAGCATCACTAATCATGGAGTCACCAGGGGGAGCATCTCCTGAGGGAGTTGATGGAAAGTCCTCATTACGGGCACCTGGAGGGTGAGCTTTTGCGATATCCGGGAGGAGTGATGTCTTTGAACACGAAGTCCAGCTGGGTCTCAAGTGGTCGATATGCACGAAACGAAAATGGTCTCCGACTTTCACTACAAACGTGGAGTCGCTTACTCGTACCAGGACAGCTTCGTCCCACGACAGTGGTTCCCCTCTCGTAGTCTTCACAAAAACTGCGTCACCAGCTTCCATCTACGGGTCCCTTCCTCGGCCCTCACTGCGATAGGTGGCGTCTCGGTCTTGACGACTCCTCATATCGTGTACAAAACTTGACTTCAGGAGCGAAAGCTTTACTCGAGGTTGTCGTTTCAGGAACAGCTCAGCCGGCATTCTTCCTGTTACAGAATTTGGGGTGTTCCTGTATGCAAGCAAGAAGTCGTTAAGTCGCTGATGCAGAGTTCTGTGTTGACCTGTGAGGTTATCGTGAATGACTTGTTTCAGTAGAATGGCTTTGGTTGTTTGAACTAGCCGTTCTGCTGCCCCATTCGATGAAGTATGGTATGGTGGCGTACGCGTATGCCGAATCCCGCAGGAAGAGGTAAAATCGGAGAACTCCTGTGCAGTAAACCGAGGTCCGTTGTCACTGATAATTTCCTCCGGGCAGCCATACGCTGCAAATATCTCTTTCAGACGGTCGATGTAGTGCCGTCGATGTTGACGTCGTTGTAGTGCGGAGACATTTTACTTCTATCCACTTTCAGTAAAAGTCGAGAAGAAGAAATCAGTTGGCGCCATCCTTCATGACGAAATCGACATGGACTCTCTGCCAAACATGAGTTGGATAAGTCGATGCATGCGATGGCCCTGGTGCTTTCGCAGGCATGGTCGTTTGGCACACTTGACATTGACGGACAGTGGCTTCAATGTCCTTGTCAATTGACGGCCACCAGACAAGCGACCTAGCAAGCATGTTCATTCTTTGCATTCCTGGGTGCTCTTCGTGCAGCAGTGTTAGCACCGCTTCTCGGAGTTCGTCCAGAATGATGACTCGCTGCCCCACGTGACGCTGCCTTGCTCGCATGAAAGTTCGTTTCGACGAACGTAGAAGGGGTCAGATTGATCATTATAATGCGCTGGCCAGCCAGATAAGGTAAACTGCACGACTCTGGAAAGAATGCGGTCCCTTTTAGTCGCACTAGCCACCTGGCTTGCGGTGAGAGGCGTTGAATCAAAAACTGCTAGACATTCTTGTGTGTCATCTTTATGATTGACTGGAAGTAGCAGCCTTGAAAGGGCGCTAGCAACTTCCATGTTTTTGCCGTTTCTGTTACCACAGTGCGTACTGATAAGCTGCTAACATGATAACCCAACGCTGAATCCTTGCTGCGGCCATAGAAGGCATTGGTTTATCAGATGCAAAGATGCCTAACAGCGGTTGGTGGTCGGTATACAACGTGAATTTCCCTCCGTACAGGTATCCATGAAACCTGCTTAGACCGCAAATTTTGGCCAGGGTTTCCTTATCACCTTGCGCATAGTTGCGCTCTGCTGCGTTCAACGTTCTGAAGGCGAAGGCGATGGGTCTGTCTGAACCGTCAGGTGTCACGTGGAAAATTGCGGCCGCGCGACCGTAGGCCGAAGAGTCGCAGCTTAACCCGATTGGCGTCTTCACGTCGTAAAACGTCAGAACTTGACTGTCGATAAGGCGCTGCTTGGATTCCACGAACGATCTGAAACATGCTTCCGTCCACATCCAGGTCTTATCCTTCTTGAGCAGGTCGTACATTGGTGCAGCGACAGTAGCCAAGTCTTTGATGAATCTTCCGTAGAAATTCAGGAGGCCCAAGAAAGCTCGCACTTCGTTACGTTACTTGGCTGAGGTGCTTCCAAGATGGCCTTTATCTTTGTTGCTGTTGGCAAAATACCATCTGATGTCACTTTGTGCGCAAGATAAATGACGGACTCCTTGAAAACTTCATACTTCTGATCCTTTACGGTGATATTGTGCTGTGCAAATCGTTGAAGCACCTTTTCCACGGTTTCTTGACAGTCATCTACGTTATCACCTACGAAGATGAGGTCATCGATATAGCACCTCACTTTTGGAATCCATTTTAGGATATGATGAACAGAAGGACGCGTTAATACGGTACACAAAGAAGAAGGTAGACACGGTGGTCCGAGAGAGTTACCTGGTGTCTCTCGGTGTCGACGTACCGACATACGCAGTTGAGCTAACTGCAAGTGGAAGAACCGTTCATCATCAATGTTGTGGAATTCTTGGGCTGTTTTTAAAATGGCTACATTATTATTATATGTCTGCTTTGAAAAGGGTCGCCTTACCCTTCAAAAACTATTCGAATAATATTCGATTTGTATTCGCATTCGATTCGGCGTCATCGCTATTCGATTCGCCTTCGATTCGGCTGTAAAGTTCACTATTCGCACACCCCTGCCACATATGCATAGCGGTAGTCTTTCTCCACAATGTTCGGCCTCCTTCCGCTTAGTCTTGTATTCATCAAATTGGCAGTGTCTGGGTCACAATTATAGGCTAGGCAAAGGTAATTCTTGCACTGTGTCATGAGTAAAGGGGCACGGGGCGCGTGCCGGACAGCGCAAGGCGTCGATGGTGCGCGGGGAATGGAAAAGTGCCCGATGGTGTGCACCCCCGCCACGTCGACGCAAGCCATTGGCCGGAGAAAGGCGTGTGCCACGCGACCCGAGCTGAGGTGTGGGACCACAGAAGAAGACTTGGTCATTGTTCGGTGGAGTTGTCGAGGAGCAAGGTGGTGCAGGCCAGCGTCGCGTCCGCGACGGGAACAGCAGGGCTGAGTTCTGGAGGCAGCGTTGTGCATGCCCCGGGAGGGTGGCCGTCGACCTCGGCGTCTACCGAGCGAGGTGTCCCGGGCTTGCGGCCGCCTCATCACGCAGTTCTCGCGGCACCTGCGGCACTACCACAGCTCGGCAAGACGACGGCGACCCACCGACAATCACTGGAGAGCCACGACGACAGTTCGAGCCCGTGGCACTGAGGAGAGGCCGACAATTAGGCCTAGCTGGCAGGGACCGGTGTTCTCCGAGAGGAAGGAAACATCGGCGAGGAAGACGATCAGCGAGGCGTCTGATCAACGACGGCGGCCCTGAGACGTCGGCAGGAGCCTCGAGGACGGGACCGGGCGTCGACTTGGACCACGACCCGAGTCAGCGGACACCGCGAACCGTAAGAACGCTCCATTGGTATCGCGAGTGACTGAGAGGCCATAGTGGCCAGACTTTCGGGCTAGAGGAGCCAAGCAGAGCTAGAATGCTTTTCAATGTTTTGTCAGCGATAGCGTACTAGCCTAGGAATTTCCTGATGTGCCAATATTGTTGTAAATTTTGAGTGTTCATTTTTGTGTGTCGTGGTGTGTTAGATAAAGTTTTGTTTGCAGTGCCACCACGGTGTCTCCCGAGTCTCTCTCCTCTCTCTCTCCCAAATCCACTCCGCGTTGCAAGTGCTCCCGAGATACGTGACACACTGCATATTTACCTCCCACGATGGGGTCATTCCACGGCAAACGTCCCAGCCATTCTGGCAACCGTCTCAAATATATTCGTCAAACATGTGTTGGTTTATTGCATTGAAAACAAGGAATTGCTAGAACTTGTCGCCGAGAAAAAATTTTTTGGTGACGTGGCATCCTTCCGCATTCCACATAATGTCGTCTTCGTGCTCTTTATCTGAAAATTTCTTGTGACAGTATAGTTTCTCGTTTCGATACCAAATTTGGGTTGCACATCAAGCAAAGGCGTTTGTTTAAGGTGTTGGAAGCTCAATAATATTATACTTGCATACTTGGAAAACCAGCGCAAACACGACGGACACACAAGGCGAGAAGGACACAGGACGAACGCTGTCTGACAACTGAAGTTTATTGACACGAAACTGAACACATGAAAACCCAACACCGTGCGTGCGCAGGTATTTTAGGTCACGTAAGAAACAAAATTGGTGAGCATGCATATCCCGCAATCTAGCAAACAAACGGAAGGTTCATATATCGCAATCAGCACTCAACTTTTTGATGAAGAACGCTTCCGCGAGTTCAGGAGTGTTTTGATGTTTGGCGTAATGACTGTTATTGAAGAAAGGGTTACACCAACACGACCTGCAATGAGCTGAAAGATGTAACATCAGCGCTCCCTTTAAGATATTTTGATGCTGGCGAAGTCGTCCAATAATGCAATTACTTGGCTGGCCTATGTACGCCTTTCCGCATGAGAGGAAAATTCTGCAAACAACCCCAATTGCGCAGGAAACGGCGCGATTGCGATGCTTCCCCCAGCAACTTACAACCGCTGTTCTTCTAGCCTTCTTCTCAATTGCAGCATAAGATTTTCCAACCTTTAGATTTGTGGGTGTGCTGTCACCCCTTGTAAAGTCGTTTTCGCCTCATGGCGCGCGCACAGTTTAGTCACGGCCGGGCTAGACCGCACGCGCGCTTCTTTCCTTACGGCCTTCTCACCCGTCGCGAAAGCAATGGGAGAGTTTCTCAGTATGTTTCGCCGCCCGTCGGCAGTAGGGGCGCTGCGACCCTGACCGTGCATCTGCTGCGCCGCGCACACGGCACAAGAGTGTTGCTCGATGTGAAACCGCGGAAGTGGGGTTCTCGACGGAGAAAGGGGAGGGGGCTTATTCAAGAAGCCAGGGGTAGAGGGAGGATCGTCTCCTTTAAAAAAAAACTAATGTTATCAGACGGCTCTCCGCATAATGTCGGTATGCATGTGCTCGTGGATAATACAAGCTTAAACTCAGTAAAACTGCGGAAGAATCGGCTAACGAGGCATAATGCAGGAGGGTAGCGAATCGGGCGAGTTGGAAATTGCTCACGATGGTTAGCGCAAACGAAACACGGACGAAAAGAAGAAAAAACGACGACACAAGCGCTATCTAACAACTGAATGTTTATTGGAAAAATCACAAATATATATGTATAAGAAAGAGAAAAAACAACAAACTCGCACATGCGCCAAAGATAATTGACAGATAAAAAAGTGTATGCTAACAAAACTACGCCCTTTCCAGGAAAGACACTTCCTCATCAATCAAAGCGATAGAAGGGCAGCTCACGCAGTTCTCTTTCTTAGACATATATATTTGTGATTTTTCCAATAAACATTCAGTTGTTAGATAGCGCTCAATTATGTCGTCGTTTTTTCTTCTTTTCGTCCGTGTTGCGTTTGCGCTAACCATCATGAGGCATAATGCAGGAGGCATGAAGCACTGGCAACGATCAGAGAGAGAGATAAACAACGCTGCACCTGTTCTGCAAGCAGAGAGCACCAGATACCTTTGGCCCTTGCTCTCGTTGGACAACGAGGCCGCAATTAAGAGAGGTCGCTTACATAAATGACGAGCACGCCTTCCCCTTGCTAGCTATTTTCTATTTCTTTATTTTTCCAAATACATTTGGAGTGGTTTTCAGGGCTAAATGCTGCGGTCTGCAGCTTGACAGCTCTTTGAAACACGTACGTGAGTTGTATATCTAATGGTTGAAAATAACTGCGTATAGGGAGAAAGAAAGTAAAAAAAAAAACAAGAGAGGACTCTTGCTGCTGAATAACCCCTTCGGACGGCATGCCCCGAGAGTGGTACCTGGTGTTAATACCACCTGGAAACATTAATTCCAGGGACTCCGAGCTCTTTTGCGCTCCTTTTGTTAGCGTCAGGATGGCTGAGCCGTAAAATAAGAACAATTAATAGAAAACGCAACGCACGACACACAGTTAAAAGGGAAAAAGAAGTTTACATTTAATTATCAACAACTTGGTTACAACGCAAAACTCATAACACAAAGTCGCATACGCATATTCGCTCAAATCGCACTGCTAACAACGAACAACCGCTCTAATCGCACCGCTAAAACGCACAACCGCTCAAATCGCTCGCACTTTTCAGACTCTCCTCGTCGCTTATTATTATTACAGACCTCGGATTTGACTCTTGTACTGCGCTACTGACGACCAACAACAGGCAGCATCAGCTGTACAAGCTACTGGGAGCACAAGACAGGAACGAACTACACAACCCGAGGCCTGAGTTTCTAGCTCTTTTGGACAAGATAGTGGTCTTTTTCGATAAGGCATCTGAACACCTGCCACGCAGGAATGTGCTAGGAGTTTTGGAAACAGCAGTCCAGCCATACTTGCAACGCGCTCCCATCTTAAGTTGCCCTGAAGGCGTTGACGACAGCCAATCCCGACGATCCGCAGATCTCATAGCCGAGAAATTCCTAAGAATTCTCCTCGTCAATCACACAAACCAACTGACTGATGCAAACGACAAGCCTTCCACCTACGCACACAAGCCGACTAGGAAGCATTTTAGGTTGTGAACGAGACATTTGTGAAGTCCGGCAAAGTTTTCACTTGAAAGCGTTCAACTATTTGCGAGTGCTTACGAGCAATAAATATTTATTTCCAGACCTCAGAATGTCTACACGTTTGATGGCGGAGCGCTGTACTCCCGGCTCTTGCATTTATACGTTTTTCGATAAGCTTAAGCTCGATGCACATTGCGCATATAAGAAGTCAGAATAAACCATTTGTGCGTCTTCAACGATTAGGCAACTTGTTTTTCAACGCGCGGTGAGTGAAGAAGCGCGCCCGAACTCATGTGCCGGCGTTGCGCGCGCTGCACGGAGCGGCGGAGGAGGGTCAGGGTCGCAGCGCCCCCCTCAAAGCAGCGGCGAGAGGTATGTACTACACCCGATGCGAAGGCCGTAAGAAGCGAGCGCGCGCGTGCGGTCTAGCCCGGCCGTGGTTTAGTCACGGCCGGGCTAGACCGCACGCGCGCTTCTTTTCTTACGGCCTTTTCACCCGCCGCGAAAGCAATGGGAGAGTTTCTCAGTATGTTTCGCCGCCCGTCCGCGGTAGGGGCGCTGCGACCCTGACCGTGCATCTCTTGCGCCGCGCACTCGGCACAAGAGCGTTGCTCGATGTGAAACCGCGGAATAGGGGTTCTCGACGGAGAGGGGGGAGGGAATTATTCAGGAAGTCGGGGGTAGAGGGAGGATCGTCTCTTTAAAAAAAAAAAACTAATGTTATCAGACGGCTCGCCGCATAATGTAGGTATGCATGTGCTCGTGGAGAATACAAGCTTAAACTCAGTCAAACTGCGGAAGAATCGGCTAACGATGCATAATGCAGGAGGGTAGCGAATTGGGCGAGTTGGAAAATGCTCATGATGGTTAGCGCAAACGCAACACGGACGAAAAGAAGAAAAAACGACGACACAAGCGCTATCTAACAACTGAATGTTTACTGGAAAAATCACAAATATATATATGTGTATAAGAAAGAGAAAAAACAACAAACCCACACATGCGCCAAAGATAATTGACAGATAAAAACGTGTATGCTAACAAAACTGCCCTTTCCAGGAAAGACACTTCCTCATCAATCAAAGCGATAGAAGGGCAGCTCACGCAGTTCTCTTTCTTAGACATGTATATTTGTGATTTTTCCAATAAATATTCGGTTGTTAGATAGCGCTTGTGTCGTCGTTTTTTCTTCTTTACGTCCGTGTTGCGTTTGCGCTAACCATCATGAGGCATAACGCAGGAGGCATGAAGCACTGGCAACGATCAGAGAGAGATATAAACAACGGTGCACCTGTTCTGCAAGCAGAGAGCATCAAATACCTTTGGCCCTTGGTCTCGTTGGACCACGAGGCCGCAATTAAGAGAGGTCGCTTACATAAATGACGAGCACGCCTTCCCCTTGCTAGCTATTTTATATTTCTTTATTTTTCCAAATATATTTGGAGTGGTTTTCAGGGCTAAAAGCTGCAGTCTGCAGCTTGACAGCTCTTTGAAACACGTACGTGAGTTGTATCTCTAAGGGTTGAAAATAACTGCGCATAGGGAGAAAGAAAGTAAAAAAAACAAGAGAGGACTAGAGAGAGAATGTGTTAACACCACCTGGAAACATTAATTGCGGGGACCCCGAGCTCTTTCGCGTTCCTTTTGTTAGCGTCAGGATGGCTGGGCCGTAAAATAAGACACAATAGAAAACGCAACGCACGACACACAGTTAAAAGGGAAAAAGAAGTTTACATTTAATTCTCAACAACTTGGTTACAACGGAAAACTCATAACACAAAGTCGCATACGCACAACCGCTCTCGCACCGCTCAAACGCACAACCGCTCAAATCGCTCGCACTTTTCAGACTCTCCTCGTCGCTTATTATTATTACAGACCTCGGATGTGACTCTTGCACTGCGCTGCTGACGACCAACAACAGGCAGCATCAGCTGTACAAGCTACTGCGAGCACAAGACAGGAACGAACTACACTACCCGACGCCTGAGTTTCTGGCTCTTTTGGTCAAGATAGTGGTCTTTTTTCGATAAGGATCTGAACAGCTGCCACGCAGGAATGTGCTAGAAGTTTTGGAAACAGCAGTCCAGCCCTACTTGCAACGCGCTCCCATCTTAAGCTGCCCTGAAGGCATTGACGACAGCCACTGCCGACGATCCGCAGATCTGATAGCCGAAAAATTCCTAAGATTTTTCCTCGTCAATCACTTAAACCAACTGACTGACGCAAACGACAAGCATTCTACCTACGCACACAAGCCGACTAGGTAGCATTTTAGGTTGTGAACGAGACATTTGTAAAGTCCGGAAAAGTTTTCACTTGAAAGGGTTCAACTATTTGCGAGTGCTTACGAGCAATAAATATTTATTTCTAAACCTCAGAATGTCTACACGTTTGATGGCGGAGAGCTGTACTCCCGGCTCTTGCATTTATACGTTCTTGGATAAGCTTAAGCTCGATGCACGTTGCGCATATAAGAAGTCAAAATAAACCATTTGTGCGTCTTCAACGATTAGGCAACTTGTTTTTCAACGCGCGGTGAGTGAAGAAGCGCGCCCGAGCTCATGTGCCGGTGTTGCGCGCGCTGCCCGGAGCGGCGGAGGAGGGTCAGGGTCGCAGCGCCCCCCCCCAAAGCAGCGGCGAGAGGCATGTACTACACCCGATGCGCAGGCCGTAAGAAGCGAGCGCGCGCGTGCAGTCTAGCCCGGCCGTGGTTTAGTTAGCGTAGTTAGTCCGCCGAGCGGGAGGTGGCGCTGTGCTCGAGTCGTGGCGCCCGCAGCGCTGCCTGGAGGGAGCGAGGTTACGCCGGCGCGCGAGGAAAGGCACTTTTTAAGTGCGAATGCACTTTATAAGCGACCCTGTGTCCGCCGTCCCATAGCAACGGCGCGAGCAGAGGAGAGGAGCGTCTGTAGCAACGGCGCAGCGACGTCACGCCCCACGTGACTGCGCGCGCTCCGCCCTCCGCTCCGTGGCTGCGCGCGCCCCGCGCATTGCCTGTGGTGATGCAGGCCGGCGGCGAGACGCCGAACGAAAGCGTGCGAAGCGAGCCGAGCACCCCGAAGCCGATCTGGCGCGGGGACGCGCGATGCGCGAGCGAGCACGGGCCCTCGAATTCGATTGGCCGGACGCGCGCTTCAAGCGAGACTTCCTGGACCGCAGCTTCGGATATAGCTGCGCGGTGTGCGATCGACTGTGGTTCGACAACAACCTGAGCCCCATCTCGGGCGTGCGCAACGCCGCCAACAAGTTGAACGCGTTGCGGGTTCTTTGGAACGAGTTCGGAAGACAGATCATCATCATCAGTGAAAGTGCTTTGCACTTAAAAACGGCCAGACCTCCGTGGGTCGGCTGGCGCGTGCTCTCTCGCTGCCGTCTCCTTCGCTCGGCTCTGCAGTTTACTCGTGCGCGCCGCCTCATAGCATCAGCCCGTGCTTCGCACTTCCTCATACTCCCCTTCGGGGAAATGCGGGTTTTTTTTTTTGGGGGGGGGGGGGGGGGGGGGGGGGTTTGGCGTTGTCCGCGACGGATGGTTTGTAACGAGAAAACGAAGGAGGAAACAGAACCCGGCCGTCTGGCTATATCGAAGGATTGCAACAAGTGAACGAGCCAGCGCCCGTGGCTGTAGCTCGTGCCCCACGCCGCTTCGTTCTCTGTTGTTTGTAACGTGGTTCTCGGGCAGGTTTGCGGGTGCGATACCGCGGCTCGTTCTTGCGGGCTCCCTCGTGGTGAGTCGGACTTCGGCGGCATCGCAATCGCAGTACATTGTAGATGTTATGTTGTTTTGTATGTTCTCTCTCCGTTGCATTGCATTATTTGTCATATTATCAGTTGTTCCTTCAATTTGGCTGGCGAACTCGCCGTTCTAAAAGCAGTGAATAAACGTACAGTACTCAAGGATTGAAACGCGAGAATTTAGGGCTAAGTAACGCACACACATTCGTTTGCACCGCCTTCAGTTCGGGTCATCTCGGCGTAATTCCACCTTGAACACGTGAATGAGAGCCACCATTTATTATTTTAGAGACCATAGTCGTCGCGACATGGCGCGGTTATCTCGAGAAATTGCACATACTAGTCGATATACCAAAGATTTGATGTCGTGTTTGAATCAGTGAGTACTGTAGACGTACTCGTATGCTCGACGGCGTGACTGTGTCTGTGTGGTCCATGAGCGCTAGTCTCTCGGACGACAGTTTTCATGGTTCGGGGCGACCTTTGTTTGAGCCGGATCGGATTAGGCTTACGGGGGATTTTCATCACTAGCATCGCCGGCGTGCTTTCTTGAGGGCGAGGAGAATGGTTGCTGTGGCGTGTTTGAACTTGTCGGAACACTTCGAGTATTCCGTGCGCAAGTTGTTTATTTAAGAACCTCGCTTAGTTGTTGGTACTAGAGCCCCGTGGTTCTCTTCCTGTGAAAGCTAGGCCTAGAGAACGTGGATTGTTGGCAAGCCCGAAGCGAGTGAGTGCGGAAGCCTCGTGGGTGAGTGGAGTTTTCTGTAAATAGTTTCTTCTGTTTCTTTGACTATATAGGAGTCGCGGCTCAGGGAGTCGAGTGGCCAGGTGAAAGGATGTCGTTGCTGTCTGGTATTACGACTCTGCACCGCGGCGTTACGGCACCATCAGGTGGGCGCCGAAATCTGGGTAAGCTGCTGTGTGCAGCAAGCAGAGTAGGGCCGCCTCACAGAGCTGATGTCGCCTCGCGGCTGCCTGATCTGCGCCTATGCTGGGTGCTGGTTGGATGCCCGTTGTTGTCGAGCGACTGGTTAGGCCTAAGGCTCTATGGTGCTACCTATCACACGTCACGTGGGACACAACCCGCTGGATCGTGGCGTTTACGTGTCCCACTCTACTTGCCTCATTCTATCTCACGGTGCATGAAGTAACAAAAGGGACCTTTTTGTTTCACTTGAACTTGGCGTCTCAGTCGCCACCGATGTCTTCGCTAGCTGCACATCGTACCACGTGGGCGATGCGCCCGTAGCTCCCTTCCCTTCGTCCTACTGCACCGTTCTGTCGAGAGTGTTTTGAGCGGACGCAGCAGGAGTGATGTAACCTGCGGCTGGCTGTCTTCTGCACATCGTCTTCGCTGCCGGCCACGAAGACATGTTGGGCAATGCAACCTGCGCAGCTGCCTTTAAACCGACGCCCTTATGAATACTGCTTGCAACCGTCGCCCAGAAGACGTGTCGGCACGAGCAAAGCTTGGTCGCGCTGCTTAGAGTGCCACGTTGTCCTTGCAGGTCCGGGACTAACGTCAAGTCGTCGAGCCAGTGCAGTGGTGTCGACCTGCGGCGTCACGATGCACGGACATTCTATAGGGACATTTACGCCACATGTGTTGTCTTCTTTCGTAGAGCTTGTGTAGCTGTCATTTCTTAAGTTTCTTTTGCCTAGATATGTGTCCATTTTAGGTTAGGGGGATGTGGGGGTGTTATCACCCCCTCTAAAGTCGTTTTCACCTCATGCCATCCGCACGTCGTAGTTAGGGTAGTTAGGCCGCCGAGCGAGAGGTGGCGCTGTGCTCGTGCGGTAGGATATATTGAAGGAAGTGGGCATAGGTGACGACTGTGTACAGCTTTTGAGGGAAATATACCGAGGAAATACAGTTTGTATAGAATGGGAAGGAATATGTAGCAAGGACAGCGTTGAAATTAGCAAGCGGCTGAGACAGGGATGCCCTTTGTCCCCGCTGTTATTCATGCTGTACATGGCGAGGATGGAAAAAGCGCTAGAAGGTAGCAACATTGGATTTAATTTGTCACACAAACAGGTCGGAGCGATGGTTGAGCAGAAGCTTCCAGGTCTATTTTATGCTGATGATATTGTCTTATTTGCGGACAGTCAAGATGATATACAGCGACTGGCAGATATATGCGGAAGGGAGTGTGAGGCTCTAGGACTAGGATTTAGTGCAACAAAATGTGGATTGATGGTATTCAATGATCACGGAGACCATACGGTATTAATACAGGGCCAAAAAATACCGAGGGTAAGCGAGTACAAGTACCTCGGAGTATGGGTAAATGAGGGGGATAGATATATGGAGGTACAAGAGAAAGCATCGGTAGCAAAGGGAAAGAGGAATGCTGCAATTATGAAGCACAGAGCTTTATGGGGATACAATAGGTACGAGGTGCTTCGAGGGCTGTGGAAGGGTGTGATGGTTCCGGGGCTTACATTTGGGAACTCAGTGGTGTGCATGAAGTCAGAGGTGCAATCAGGAATGGATGTAAATCAAAGGACGGTGGGCCGCCTCGCGTTGGGCGCTCACGGGAAGACGACAAATGAGGCGGTAAAGGGTGATATGGGATGGACAGGCTTTGAAGTGAGGGAAGCGCAGAGCAAAATGAGATTCGAAGAGAGGCTGAGGAAAATGAAGGAGAGTAGATGGGCAGAGAAGGTTTTCAGGTATTTGTATAGAAAAAGCGTTGACACGCAGTGGAGAAAAAGAACTAGGAGGCTCACCAGTAAATATACGGCTAGCAGTGCGGGCGATATGGCAACAAGGAGCATTAAGCGGAAGGTCAGAGAGGCGGAGAGGACTTATTGGATGACAGCGATGGAAAGAAGCCGGCTCTGAGTAACTACCGAAAAGGAAAAACGAAATAAGGAGGGAAAGGTTTTATGATAATTCAAGGGGAAGCGCTTTACTGTTTGAAGCAAGGTCGGGCTGCCTTAGAACGCGTAGTTATAAAGCGAGATTTAGTAACGAAGAAGAACAATGTACATGCTGCGGGGGAACTAAGGAAACGATGGAACATATACTGATTGAATGTGGCGATATTCACCCAGGTATACGTGTGGGCACGAGTCTACATGAAGCCTTGGGTTTTAGGGACAACAATGGAAAGCTGAACACGTCCGCGATAGAAATAAGTAAGAGACGGTTAGAGTATTGGTGGCAGAAAAGTAGAGATAAAGAACAAAAATAAATAATGGGGGAAAAATAAGGTCATTCTGCCTTAAGAGGTAGAGAGATGGACCGTGAATTTATATTTTTGGTATAATAACATAGATTTAATCAATGTAGATAAGGTATTAGGCCAACATGAAACAAGGAAGCTTTTTTTTTTTTTTTCTTCGAGCCTGGTGGCAGACATGTCACCGCCCCGTTTTAAAGGGGACGCTCATAGCATCCATCCATCCATCCAGGTTCACGGGATGGAGCAACGCAGAACGGACGTGTTTCTCGAGAGCTCCAGAACGACAGAGACAGATAAGTGTGTTTGCATGATTTGAGCTTGCCTCTAGCTGTAGTTTTCTGAGTATATAAGGCGTTAGCGTGAAACTTGATTGAGTTTATTACTTTGCACTGTTTTTTTTAGTATTACTTTCTACTGTGTTTTTTTTTTGCCGCCACGTGGCTGAGGTCCGCGCGTAGACCGACCACGTGCATGCACAGGTGCCTTGAAGTTTAGCGTATGCATTGATTTTGTGGTTCTTTTTTACTTAGGGCAGTGTACTTAGTACGCCGTGATCATTTGTTGTGACAGTTTTCTAATACGTGGGCATCGGTGAACAGATCTAGCCATGGTCAAAAATACCGTAGTGTTCAGGGTGCGGGGTTGGTTGGAAGATGGAAGTTTGTGCGGACGAGAGGGCAGAAGAAGCTGACGCCAAGTGTAGACAATGCAAATTCGAGGACAAAATGGAAAACGTGATGGCTCATGACGAGTGGGCTCATGACGAGAATCTCAGAGCTGGAGAATGCGTTGGCGACAGAGCGAGAGAAGACGAAGGCCATGGGAGAAAGGCTCCGGTCAGCCGAGGAGGGCCTATCGAAGGTCGTCAAAGGGAACAGAGAAGACGCAGGTGACGGTGGAAGCATTAGGGCGACGATCCCCCATGGGGGAGAGGTGAAGGGAACATCAGGCATGACAAATGCAGGTGCAGTGGTCACAGGGCACAGCTTCCGAGAAGTATGGGGTACATTTTAGCGCAAACTGCGAAAGAAAGCACGGGAAAAAAGTAGGAGGAAGCAGAAATGTCGGGCGCTAAACTTCAACTGTTTATTCTGAAGGTGAAGCCAACAACATATAAACATTTGCGCATGTATGCCTCAGTAAGGGAAAAAATCACGCTTTCATATCAACCAGTTCAATCTCATTTTGAAAAAGACAAACAGACGTAACACTGATACAACACCTACTTTTATCCCGTGCGTTCTCTCACAGTTTGCGCTAAAATTCACCCCACAGATTTCAACCAACTCGCCCAGCAACAAGTCTTACTCATTCCGAGAAGTAGTTTTGAGGGAGGGAGGGGACAAAGCGGCAGCCGTGAGTCACGCTAGTCCCCCAGTCAGCAGCCAGGTGCAGGTTACAGAAGGAATGTCTGAGCAGGTCATTATTGCCGGTGACAGAAATTTAGTCCGATGCGCAGAGGCAATCAAAGAAAGGGTGAAATGCGATAAGAGAGTTTCGATAGGCACGTTCCCAAGACATATGCTGGGGATAGTCATGAGGCAAGCGAGTGAAAAACTCGCAGCTAAAGCTAACAGGCGTAACCTTGTTGTAATTGCGGGAGGGCTAAATGACGTGTTGAATAAAGAATCGTCAGGTTTACCGACGACCTTGGTGAAAGGGGTCGATGACATGCGCGCCGTGTTCCCCCAGGTACACATTGTAGCATGCACAGTTTAGAAGGACTGACACTAGGCAAGTTGGTACGGACTCATACTGCTGAAACGGCGCTACAAGGGATGACGAAAGCACACGAGAAAGATTACACGAAAACACAAGCGCCGTGTTTTGTGTTTTCGCGCTTGTGTTTTCGTGTAATTTTTCTCGTGTGCTTTCGTCTTCCCTTGTGGCGCCGCTTCAGCAGTATGAGTACGCACAGTACCGGAAGTACCAGTACGCAACGGCAACTTGCAAAGAGCGGTTGTCGACGCAAAGAGATATGGCGAATTAGTCGAGACAAGCGTTTCGAGGTAGTGGATATAAACAGGGAGGCGCACTGGTGGGGCGGTTTCCAAAGAGACAGAATTCACTTCGATGAGAGGCTTGGTCATGAGTTGGGCTGGCGACTGGCAGGACGCGCAGTAGCTTTTTTGGGGAGCTCGCGGGCCCTTCGGAGTCCGGGGTAGCTAGTAATAGGGAAAACAACCAGGACTCTTTGACAGGTAGTATTGCGAAAAACAAGAAAAAAGGTAAATGAAAAAGGGAGAAGGCGCGTGTTGCAATTAGTTGCATAAACATGCAGGGTGGCAGAAAAAAGGCAAAACAGTTAGAGTTTGAGGAGCAGTTAAACAAAGAACAGATAGGCGTTTATGCGGTTACAGAAACACAGCTTAGAGTCTTGGAAGAGCCACCACATACTGAAAATTATGTTCGGGAAGGGTGCAACAGGATCATATCAGAAAGAAAAGGTGGGGGTGTAGGAATGCTAATTCACCGCAGCCCCTAATCGGTTAGAGTGAAACAGACGTAATCAGAGCACCTATGGGTTTTGGGCACCGTAGGTGGAAAGAAAACGTGGCTAGCGGTTGCCTACTTGTGGATGGGAAATAACTGCAGAGAAAAGATTCAGGCGATAGTGGAATGCATAAGTGCGGATATTAAGGAATTTGGTAATGGGGCCGAAATCATTCTTCTAGTGGACATGAATGCCCACCTACATGACCTTGACGAGTATTCAGACACAAATGGGAAGTTATTACTAGATCTCTGCGAGCAACATAGTCTGGAGATAGTTAACATGGGGCCTAAATGTGATGGCCAAACCACGTGGGAACTTATTACTAGATCTCTGCGAGCAACATAGTCTGCAGATAGTTAACACGGGGCCTAAATGTGATGGCCAAACCACGTGGGAACTCGGAAACAAACAATCAAGTATTGATTATTGTCTCATGTCTGAAGGAATTTACCACACACTGAGAGAAATGAGAATAGACGAGGAAGGGATTAAAAGCTTGGGTAGTGATCATAAACGAATAACATTACAAATGGGATATAAAACTGGAAATAAGAGCATAGAATCAATGTCTGGCACATCGTATTTAAATGACAAACGAATAATAAATATACCCGCAAGACTCGAGGAAGAAGTAGGCAAAATACCAGGAAAGGTCTGGGAGTACAGTGAGCTGTTACATCTAATAACGAAAGAGATAGGGAGAGAGAAGGAAACTATTTGCTGGAAAGGAAAGAGGAAGCCAGAAAGTTGGTGGAACAATGAAATCCGGGAAGCAATCGAGAAGCGGCGTGAAGCATCACGGGAGCATAAAGGGCAAAAAAGGAGAAGCGGCCGCAGGACGAAGCCAACAGAATATAGGAAATATATTTAGACAAAAATTCATTGTACAGAAATTGGCCGAGACAGATTTTAAAGGTGAAAGTGAAGACCGGGTGGCAGAGATTCACGAAAAAGCGAAGGCCGCATCTAGGATATTTTGGAGCCACATAAAGGCGCTAGGTAAGAAGTCTGTCACAATGCAACAAATTGTAGATGAAGGAGCAAATCAATTGGAAGGGTACGAAGCGCTAGGTTACATCCCAAAGGTAACAGCCGATTCGTTTGAGGGGATTTCCCCGGTGAGTAAATGTGTGGCGGAAAGAGCAACCGAGGAAGAGCTAGTACTGGAGAATTTCAACTGGAAAAAAGCCAAAGGACAAATTCCAAAGCGCACTGCCGCGGGTTTAGATGGGATTCCCGTTAGTCTGATTAACGAACTAGGACATACCACTAAAGAAGCACTGCTGAAAACCGTCGAAAAACGCTTACAGGACAGGCAAATACCGGAGAGTTGGCGAAAAAATAGAATGAACATAATCTATAAAGGCAAGGGAGAAAAGGACAAGATTCGCTCGTATAGACCACTAACCATTGCATCGGTACTATACAGGTTGGCAATGCAAGCAGTAAAAATGAAAATAGAAACGTGGGCAGAATATAACAATATTTCGGGAGAACTCCAGAATAGATTTCAAGTCGACAGGCGGTCAGATGGTAAACTGTTTGTTCTCACTCAGTGTACAGAAATGTCTAAAATAGAAGATAGGCCCTTGTGCGTGGCTTTCTAGACATCACTGGGGCGTACGACAACATTAATCAGGAGATTTTGTGGGATATATTGAAAGGAATGGGCATAGGCGACGACTGTATACAGCTTTTGAGGGAGATATACCGAGAAAGTACAGTTTGCATAGAATGGGAAGGAGTTTGTAGCAAAGAGAACGTTGATATCAGCAAGGGGCTGAGACAGGGATGTCCTTTGTCCCCGCTGTCATTCATGCTGTACCTGGTGAATATGGAAAAAGCGCTAGAAGGTAGCAACATTGGTTTGAATCTGTCACACAAACAGGGCGGCGCGATGATTGAGCAGAAGCTTCGAGGATTATTTTATGCTGACGATATTGTCTTATTTGCTGCCAGTCGAGATGATATACAGCAGCTGGCGGATATGTGCGGAAGGGAAGGGGAAGCTCTAGGACTGGGATTTAGTGTAACAAAATGTGGCCTGATGGTATTCAATGATCCTTGTGATCAGGCGGTGTAAATACAGGGCCAAGAAATACCGAGGGTGAGCGAATGCAAGTACCTCAGAGTGTGGATAAATGAGGGTGACAGGTACATGGAGGGACACGAAAAAGCCTCGGCAGCAAAAGAAAGAGGAATGCTGCAATAATGAAGCACAGAGCTTTATGGGGATACAATAGGTACGAGGTGCTTCGAGGCCTGTGGAAGGGTGTAATGGTTCCGGGGCTTACTTTTGGGAACTCAGTGGTGTGCATGAGGGCAGAGGTGCAATCGGGAATGGATGTAAATCAAAGGACTGTCGGACGCTTCGCGCTGGGTGCTCACGGGAAGACGACAAATGAGGCGATATGGGATGGGCAGGTTTTGAGGCGAGGGAAGCTCAGAGCAAAATATGGTTCGAAGAAAGGCTAAAGAATATGAAGGAGAGTAGATGGGCAGAGAAGGTGTTCCGTTATTTGTATAGGAAGAGCGTGGACACACAGTGGAGAAAAAGAACTAGGAGGCTCACTAGTAAATATACGGCTGGTAGTACAAGCAACATCTCATGAAAGAGCGTTACGCGAAAAGTAAGAGAGGCGGAGAGAATTTACTGGACAGCAGCTATGGAGAAAAAACCGGCTTTGAGTAACTACCCAAAGGGCAAAAATGAAATAAGGAGGGCGGCATTTTACGATGCTTCAATGGGAAGCGCTTTATTGTTTGAAGCGAGGTCGGGTTGCCTTGGAATGCGTAGTTATAAAGCGAGATTCAGAATGAGCAAAAAACAGCGCGCAGACCAAATGTATCACCAACTAAAGGTATCACCAAATGTATCACCAATGCCGACCAGATGTATCACCAACTAGCGCAACTTTCAGTGCTGCGAGATTCAGTAAAGAAGAACAATGCACGTGCTGCGGGGAAGATAAGGAAACGGCGGAGCATGTTCTGATTGAATGTGGAGACATCCACCCAGCTGTACGTTTGGGCACGAGCCTACATGAAGCCTTGGGTTTTAGAGACGACAATGGAAAGCTGAACACACCTGCGATTTAATTAAGAGACGGTTAGAGTATTTGTGGCAGACAATTAGAGAGAAAGGACAAAAATGAATACTGGAATAAAATAAAGACAGCCTGCCGTAAAGGGCAGAGAACTGGGCTGAGAATTTACGTTTCTTTTCCTGTAGTAAGACATATTTTATCGAAGTAGAGGCATTAGGCCATTTAAAAAGGCACAGTTTCGCCGCGACGGCGAAGCAAAGAATGCGATAGCAACAAAGTGGAATGTAACGCTAAGAACGGAAAGCAGCTCGAAATTGCCAGCGCGTCGCTCGAGCCCAAAGGACGCACGAAAAGAACGCACACAGGACGAGTGCGAACTATCATGCGTCACAGTTTGTTACTTGAAGCGCACTGCTGAAACATAAAACAGGACGCACGAAACGAACGAACTGGTACACACAGGACGAACGCGAACTAAATGTCGCAGTTGTTACTTATTTCTGTTTGAACAGCACGCTCCTTTCGCAAACGCGGCCGCTGCAGCGAGCGAAGTGATCTTCGTACGCACTGTGACTTCAGCGCGGACATCGCGGGGAAAGCACAAAACATAAAACCGCCCGCCTGCCCCCTTCTTTCCTTGAGATAAGCGCACGAAGGCGACCACGCCCTGTAGGGCGAAGAGCCTCGGCGTTCGCAGGAGCGGTGCGACGACCTTTCAAGCGCGCCCAGCGCCCAGCGCGCACGTCGCGACATCTCGCTGGTGAGTCAGAAAGCACGCTGAAGTAAATGGTGTATATAAATAGCTCGCCGTTAGCATGCTTGAAGACGCTACTCTCCGTGGCTTAGCCGTCTAACGCCGCGCGGTTGGGAGCGAGAGGCCGGCCGTTGGATTATATATATATATATATATATATATATATATATATATATATATATATATATATATATATATATATATATATATATATATATATATATATATATATATATATATATATATATATATATATATATATATATATATATATGCCACCAGTACATCAAACCAATTCACATTCACACTTAGAGGAAGTTTCAATTGTGATTCATCTAACGTAGTGTACCTCCTTGAGTGTGGCACCTGCCACATGCAATACATAGGGCAGACGGAAACACCGTTCAGAATCAGGTTCAACAATCACAGATCGCATGCCAAATCCCAACCAAACCTTCCACTATCAAAACATGTCAACATGCCGGGCCACTCATTTAACAATCTCAAAGTGACGATACTAGAATCTGGATTCCGCACTAGCCATGACCGTGAGCTTCGTGAATCGTACCTGATTCATAAATTTAACACTCTCTCCTCTGGAATCAACGAAAGCAAAGGGAAACTAACTTGTCTAGCGCTAGACTAAGAATGAAGATGCGCTTGTTGCACAGTGTAGCGCCTGCATCGCCTGTATCGCGCCTTCTTGGTCTTTTATTTCCTTTTAATAGGTTGGTCTTTTGTTGTTGTGTTTTTTTTTCGCTTTTTTTCCTTTATTTATTGCAATGGCTTGAATTGTAGGCTCATTTATCCCCCTCGTTACACTGAGATTGTACTTATACCGTCATGCCTTGTCATTACACCTGTGCATATGTACATCTTCTAACTACGCATAATCACGGTACACGTCACAATTATCGGAGAGATTCGATCTGTATGTCTTACTCTCTGTATTCGCATTCTGTTCTGTTCTTAAAACACGTGATAATGTGTGATGCGCATTGCTGTTCCAATCAGTGCAGATGGCGCTGACTTGTTTTTGAAAAGTGCTTTTAAAGCCATGTATCAAATGTTCTCGCGTTACTCTGACGAAGGCTGGTCCACCAGCTGAAAACGTTAAGTAAATCTGCTTTCAAAAAAGTTTCGTCGCCCCTTCCTTGCATATATATATATCTATATATATATATATATATGCAGTGAAACAGAGACACGCGTACGAAGCGATTTATTGACGTTTCGGCCGCGGGTCCGGCCTTCATCAGAATCTGATTCTGATGAAGGCCGGACCCGCGGCCGAAACGTCAATAAATCGCTTCGTACGCGTGTCTCTGTTTCACTGCGTATATTTACCTGGACCCAGAATTATCTTTTCTCGATATATATATATATATATATATATATATATATATATATATATATATATATATATATATATATATATATATATATATATATATATATATATATATATATATATATATATATATATACACGGTGCATGACGGCACCGTATGTATAAGATTACAGCACTCGTCCTGTGGGTTTTGTGTCTTCAGTCCCGTCCTTCGTGCTGTTATATTTTGCAGAGGTGGAGGTGTCATGATTGCCACCCACCATCGCCTTCAGTGCCTGGCGGTTGATATTCCCTCTCGCCTAGACTTGGTATTCATCTGTTGTAATCTATCTTACCCGCCTGTTATCCTAGGAACTTTCTACCGTCCCCCTGACGCTGATATTTCGTTTATTGCTGAATTCCACGAAGCACTTCGCTTACTTACGAAAAAATATAGTAATTCTCATCTAATATTATTAGGTGATTTTAACTTCCCAGGTATCAATTGGTCTGATCTCTCATTAACTGCAGCTAAACAAAGCGTAGAAAGTGACTTTGTAAATTCTTGTCTAACCTTTGGCTTATCGCAAAAGATTACCGCAGCAACGCGTCACAGTAATAATACATCAAGCCTGCTGGATTTATTTCTAACGTCTCACCCTAATAATGTCTCTTCGTTTGCTAATCTTGCACCTTTGAGTGATCACGTAGTTGTTTTCTCTACTTACAAGTATCAGCTACCACATCCACCAAAGGTAAAAAAAAACAATAATGCTTTACGACCGAGGTAACTACGATGCCAATAATGATGAATTAGGTGTTTTTTTGTGAATGGTTCCTCTGTGACTTCTCCCAGAGAAATGTCGAGGAAAATTGGTGCCTTTTTAAAAATAAAGTGCAGAAACTAACTAAAACTTACATTCCTACTATTATGATTACGGAGCGATCTGGAGCACCATGCTTTAATTCATCACTCAGACGAATGAAAAACAAAAAACAACGAAAATTCCGCGCGGCTAAGTCACTGAATACGCCTTTAGCATGGCAGAAATACCGCGACATCGAAAAAGAATTTCTGTCTCCTGCCATTAGAGCAAAGCGTACATTCTTTTCTTCTACCCTTCCAAACATGGTAAAAAGTAATCCGAAAAGATTCTGGAAAACAGTAAACCCACAACCAGCCAAATCGGTCTCGCTACGTGATGAATGTGATTGTGTGATACCTGACTGCACTGTACCCGATGTTCTAAACTCTGAATTTTGTTCTTTTTTCACTGATGAGCAAGACGACACCTTGCCTGATACTCCATTTCTTGATCATCCACCCATGTCAGAACTCATTATCACTGCTGAAGGAATTGAAAAAGCTATCGAGTCTCTGAAGTTATCATCACCTGCAGGTGTCGACAACATCAATTCCAAAATACTGAAAAGTACAAAACGTGTATGTAGTGTAATCCTGCAGCGCATTTTTCAGCCGTCACTGACAAGTGGAGTGGTGCCACGGGACTGGAAAGTACGAGAGATCATTCCCGTCCCCAAAAACGGTACTTCTTTCTCCCCTAACAGCTATCGAACCATCTCACTGACGTGTGTATATTGCAAACTGATAGAACACGTCATTTACTCACATGTAGCTAAGTTTCTTCTTTCTGTTGACTATTTCCAGCATAACCAACACGGTTTCCAAAAAGGCCTTTCATGTGAGACACAATTAGCTTTATTTATAAATGACATTAGCTCCGCCATAGATGTTAACGTACCAGTAGATGCCTTATTTCTCGATTTTGAAAAGGCCTCTGACAAGGTCGCGCACAAAAGACATTTTTTAAGCTATCGCGCCTGAATTTTCACCCACTTTTAAATAATGCATTCAAGATTTTTGTCCAACAAAAAACAATTTGTCTTTGCAAACAATTACTGTTCTGCGTCATCTCCCGTTAGATCAGGTGTTCCCCAAGGGTCCGTACTTGGCCCTATGCTCTTTTTGATCTATATCAATGACCTTCCTACAAATATTTCATCTAACATCACATTATTCGCTGACGACTGTGTCATCTGTCGGCCCATTCACAATAGTAACGACACCCTAGCACTACAATCTGACCTAATTCACGTTGAAGACTGGTGCGCCAAGTGGCTGATGTCACTAAACGTTAATAAAACATCTCTGTTTCCATCGCAGGAAAGACTACCAGACACCACAATAATTTCTTAGCAATTCTCCAATTTCCTCTGTTTCCTCGTATACATACCTTGGCATAGAACACACCACCGATCTCACTTGGACACCCCACGTAACCAATGTAGCCAGCAAAGCTAACCGCGTACTCGGTTACCTCCGCCGGAACTTACGCCTAGCACCATCTTCACTAAAACTGCTAAAACAAGGCGTTTAGGAGTAGCACTGGTTTATAAAACAGAGGAACAGTTACGGCAAGTTACGTGCTAATGGCGGAACCAGCCTAAGCGCCGAGACAACCAAACGTCGTCTTCTTTTCGACCTGAGTGGTACCCTCTGCCTTTCCGAGTAGCACTCATATTCTTCACTACATGTTCTTCCCCTCCGGAAAAGAGCCATCCAGGCGACTTAGGGGCAGGATACGACAGACGGGTCGTAATACGGCCTCAGGCGGTCTATGTGAACAGTCTCACGTCCACGGCGTCGTTGATCAGAGGACTTCGCAAGCGGCTCCACTACGTAATTCACAGGTGATGTTTGTTTGACCACACGGTAAGGGCCGTGAACTTGGACAGACCAGGGCTGGTTGATGGAATCCAAAGCCATACAAGTTGATCAGGGGCATAGGATGCCGGAGGCGTCGAGCTATCGCGATGGTGTTTCTGGCGTTGCTGGTCAGCAGTAGTGAGGGAGCGGGCAAGCTGGCGACACTCTTCCGCGTATTTAGCAGCTTGTGACACCGTCGTCGACTCAGCCACATCAGGGCGGTAAGGGAGAATGGTGTCTAGCGTGCAGGAGGGCTCGCGTCATTAAAGGAGGAAGTATGGAGAGAAGCCAGTGGTTGTCTGTACAGCAGTGTTATGCGTGTACGTCACAAAAGTGAGAACACGGTCCCAGTTGGAGTGGTCGGAAGCGACGTACATTGACAGCATATCCCCTAATGTTCGGTTGAATCGTTCAGTCATGCCGTTTGTTTGAGGGTGGTACGCGGTGGTGGTCCGATGAATGACATGGCATTCCGTTAGAAGTGATTCGACTGCGTCCGACAAAAACACGCGTCCTCGGTCGCTGAGCAGCTCACGCGGTGCACCATGACGTAGAATGATGCAATGCAATAGGAAAGAACCGACGTCACTTGCCGATGCAGATGGCAACGGTGAAGTTTCTGCATACCGCGTAAGGTGATCAATGGCGACGATTATCCAGCGATTTCCAGCAGGTGTGATTGGAAGAGGTCCATAGAGATCTATACCAACACGGTCGAATGGCCTGGCAGGACAAGGCAAGGGCTGTAGTGGAGCTGGAGAACGGAAAGCTGGATTCTTCCGGCGCTGGCAAGCAATACAGGAACGGACGTAGCGGCGAACGAAGCGATACATTCCGCGCCAGTAGTAGCGGTGGGACAGACGGGTGTAAGTTTTTAACACTCCCGCATGCGCGCAATGTGGGTCGGCGTGAAAGGAGGCGCATATGTCCGAGCGGGGATGTGTGGGAATAACCAGGAGCCATCGGCGTCCTTCAGGGAGATAATTTCGTCGGTATAGCAAACCATCCCGGATAACGAAGTGCTGTACTTTACGGCGCATACCTCTAGGGATGGGTTGCGAGGGAGGCCTACGCAACAAGTTAAGAATTGAAGCAACCCAGGGATCCTTCCGTTGCTCCAGGAACATGTCGTTGACACCAAGTGCAGATACGTCGTGTGTAGGCGGAGACGGCGACTCGTCACTAGATGGTAGGGGTGATCGGGACAGAGCATCTGCGTCGAAATGTCTTCGGCCAGATCGGTAAATGACGTGAATGTCGTACTCCTGGAGCCGGAGTGCCCAACGGGCGAGCCAGCCGGAAGGATCTTTTAAAAAGGAAAGCCAACATAATGCATGGTGGTCTGTAACCACGCTAAATGGGCGCCCGTAAAGATAGGGTCGGAATTTGCCTATTGCCCATATAATGGCCAGACACTCTTTTTCTGTAACGGAATAGTTGGCTTCCGCTTTTGTGAGCGCACGGCTGGCGTAGGAGACGACGTACTCATCGAATCCAGGCTTACGCTGGGCGAGCACAGCACCGAGACCGATACCACTAGCGTCCGTGTGGATTTCTGTCGGAGCAAGTAGATCAAAATGTCGCAATATTGGAGGTGATGTAAGAAGGCGACGGAGTGTGGCAAATGCATCATCACACACCGATGACCATCCCGAAAGATCGCGGTTGCAGCGAAGAAGTTCAGTCAAGGGCGATATGATAGAGGCAAAGTTGCGGATGAAACGACGAAAATAGGAACATAGGCCGAGGAAGCTGCGAAGTTCTTTTATCGTCTTTGGCTTAGGGAACTCGGCAACGGCACGAAGTTTCGTCGGATCCGGACGAACAGCATCTCTAGAGACGACATGGCCCAAAATTAGGAGTTGCCGGGCGCCAAAGCAGCACTTCTTTAAATTGAGCTGTAGACCGGCGGAACTGAGGCAAGTGAGCACTGTTTCGAGGCGCTGAAGATGTGTTGAAAAGTCGCTGGAAAATATGACAATGTCGTCTAAATAGCACAGGCAGGTTTGCCATTTCAGGCCACGGAGGATGTTGTCGATCATGCGCTCGAAGGTGGCAGGCGCATTGCATAGCCCAAATGGCATGACGTTAAATTCGTATAAACCATCGGGGGTAACGAAAGCCGTTTTTGGGCGATTAGCCTCAGCCATCGGAACCTGCCAATAACCGGAGCGCAGGTTTAGCGACGAGAAGAACTCGGCGCCTTGTAAGCAGTCGAGCGCATCGTCTATGCGAGGTAACGGGTAAACATCTTTGCGTGTGATCTTGTTCAACCGGCGGTAGTCGACGCAAAATCTTATTGAGCCATCCTTTTTCTTCACTAGAACAACCGGCGAGGCCCATGGGCTGTTAGAGGGCTCAATAACGCCGCGCTTCAGCATGTCGTCAACTTGTTCTGCGATGACACGGCGTTCAGATGCAGACACACGATACGGACGCTGACGTAAAGGTGCGTGAATGCCAGTGTGGTGACATACCGTGGAAGCACGGCCCAAAGTTGGTTGCTGGTGGTCGAAGCTTCTGCGGAAGCGCTCGAGGAGGGCGATGATGTCGGCGCGCTGCTGGGCCGTAAGGTTGCTGTCAATGCATCGAGAAAGTTCTTCGGTGAACGATGGCTGAGAGGGTAACGTGGAGCAATCAACGGCGTCGATATGAAGCGGAGTCGAATGATCAGGAACGACATGTGCACACAAGGGATCAACGTCATCGGCAAGGCCTAGCCACTCTCCGCGCAGTAATTTGGAAGGCGAGGGAAACGGATTAGAGACATAAATTGCACTTCATCCATCGTGAATGGTGAGAACGGCGAAAGGAATCAGGAAGCACTTGCGGCGGACAGCGGTTTCAGAAGGCGTAAAAAGAACTGCAGGAGTGTGCTTAACTGGGCTGGTTGGTACATGATTACGGCGAGAGCAAACAGCGCTAAACACGGGACGGAGAAGAAGAACGACAGACAGAAGCGCTGAACTAACAACCACTGGTTTATTGCTTGGATATGCAATATATACGGAAGCACTGCGCAGGATAGCAACAAAAACACAGTAACTGCGCAATGCGCAAAGAGGGATGCGAAGTCATCATATTAGAACCGTCGGCAAAACAGGCTGTTAAGTTTTGGTCAAATAATTAAGTTCACACTTATGCAGATAAATGGAAGGAACGCTGACGCACGCATTTCCGTGTGCATGGATATGGTGCGCTTCACTAATCTCCCGTGTTCTTTGTTGATTGTACCCTTCCAAAACGGTGCACCTCTCAGGAATTGGCTGACAGCCACACGCTTTGCAGTGTTGGGCTAAATGACTGGGCACTGAACCGCTAAGCGAGTATGCATGCTCTCGTAACCGGTCATTTAAACATCGGCCGGTTTGGCCGATCTAGCAACTTCCGCGCGTAAATGGAATACTGTATACTACAGCCTTCCTACATTCGACAAAGTGCTTTCTGTGCTTCTCCTCACACATATCTTTCTTGCCGCCTTTGTTCACTTTTCGGCACAGCGCTGCAAGTTTGTTTTTTGCACTAAATACAACTCGTACACCAATGTTGCCAGCAACCTTTTTCAGTATGTGCGATACCCCGTGAACATAGGGTATAACCGCCGTACCTGCACGAGGCCTTTGACCCTCTTTGTCGCGTGCTGCCTCTCCCCTTGTCAAGCTCACCAAAAGCCTCTCAGCAACAGACACCAGCAGCGCCTGAGGATAACCAGCATCGCTGAGACGTTGCACTTGGTGCTCGAAGCTAGCCGCCACGTGGTGGTGGCACGAACGAGTGAGAGACGACTTTAGGCAGGAGACGGCAATACCCCTCTTAACAAGTTTCGAGTGCGCTGACATGAAGGGTAGGATTGCTTTCTTCGAGCGGGGTGTATATTGCCAACACACATGGTCAGTGTTAAACGACAGCTCAAGGTCTAAAAATCTTATCTTTTTGTCGGAGGGGTGCTCAACCGTCAGAATTAGTGGCTTCATTTCACTCTGAAATATGTCGAAAATATCCTGTGTTGACGACCCACTTGTGTGAAGCACAAGGAAGTCGTCCACGAACCGGAAAACCTTGGTCACACTGGTCAGCGCGAGGTGGGCCATGAGGCTTCTGTCAAATCTTGCTAGCAAGAGGTTGCTAAGGACGGGGGCAATAATAGAACCGATGCACACGCCATCCCGCTGAATGAAAATGGAGTCATTAAAGCTGATGAAGGTCTAATGAAGGTAAAAGGTAAGTAGTTCAAGGAACTTGTCGACATGGATTCCGCAGACATTTTCAAATCTTGTGTTCCCATACCTATCAATACATTCATTCACTTCATTACAGACAAGGTTATGGGGCAAGGAATAAAACAAGTCTTTCACGTCAACCGAGAATCCACCTACTTGCTTCGGGCACTCGGTCTGAAGGTATTCAGACACACTGTTCGGGCTGGAAATGACACACGGATCCTCGATGGGGAGGGCATCTAGGGATGACTGCAGGTAGGAAGCCACGCTCCGTTGCCAAGTTCCACGTTCAGGGACGATGGCTCTGAATGGGCTACCGTCTTTGTGGGTCTTCACAGAAAAGAAGACGTCAAGGCATAGGTTGCGTGCGGCCTTCACAGACTTGGCCAAGACCGGAAGACCCACCTCGTCACAGATCTTGGCTGCCTGCGTTCTAACTTTTGTCGGGTTGACGCCAAAGATCCCTTTGAAGTTCATCGAGATGGCCTCCTCAGCTTTGCAGTCATACTCGTCCTTCGGCATAAGCACGAAACCTCCCTCTTTGTCAGCCTGAAGTAGCCTGGCATTGGCTTTACGCAAAGTAGAAACCACATAGCGTGAGCGTTGTCCCGTCTTCTTTATCTCCTGTGGAAGGCAGTCAACTCCTTCCTGAACAAGCCGCCCAACTTCATCTTCCTTCGCACGTCCCACGGTTTCTCTAACCAGGCCGAGCAGTTCCACCTTATCAAGTTTTGGGTGCTAGCAGTATTTTGGTCCCTTTCTTAACAGGTTTTCCACATCTTTCGGCAGCGGCAGGTTTCCAATGACGACCACGTCCTGGCCAGGCAGCACTTCTCTGCGGCTTCTCTTTGGCAACCAAGGCAAAAGCTGGAGCCAAAGAAACTCAGCTGACTGATGCGCAATCCGAAAGTCTTTGTGGAAGAGCCTCTCGCTAGACTCCCGGGGTGCTTGTTTCAAGTGGGCACAGCGCAACCATTCCGTGAAGAAGCGGATTTGTCGCCAGGCCTCGGAGCGCAAGATGCGACACAGTCTCTTCGAATGGCCCTCTGAAGGTGCGAGTCCTCCGAACAGACGGAGGACATCAGGTGGCACGTAGGAATTCTTCAGTGAAAAGGTATACAGCCGTGCCTTACACGTCGCGGCGGCGAGCAAGCTCACACAACTGATGACTTCAGAAGGTGGGGAAACAAAAAAGAGCCCGATGGACTAGAAATGAACTGCAGGAGTGTGCTTAACTGGGCTGGTTGGTACATGATTACGGCGAGAGCAAACAGCGCTAAACACGGGACGGAGAAGAAGAACGACAGACACAAGCGCTGAACTAACAACCACTGGTTTATTGCTTGGATATGCAATATATACGGAAGCACTGCGCAGGATAGCAACAAAAACACAGTAACTGCGCAATGCGCAAAGAGGGATGCGAAGTCATCATATTAGAAACGTCGGCAAAACAGACTGTTAAGTTTTGGACAAATAATTAAGTTCACACTTATGCAGATAAATGGAAGGAACGCTGACGCACGCATTTCTGTGTGCATGGATATGGTGCGCTTCACTAATCTCCCGTGTTCTTTGTTGATTGTACCATTCCAAAACAGTGCACCTCTCAGGAATTGGCTGACAGACACTCGCTTTGCAGTGTTGGGCTAAATGACTGGGAACTGAAGCGCTAAGCGAGTATGCATGCTCTCGTAACCGGTCATTTAAACATCGGCCGGTTTGGCCGATGTAGCAAAATGTCTGCGGAATCCATGCCGACAAGTTCCTTGAACTACTTACCTTTTACCTTCATTCGACCTTCATCAGCTTTAATGACTCCGTTTTCATTCAGCGGGATGGCGTGTGCATCGGTTCTATTATTGCCCCCGTCCTTAGCAACCTCTTGCTAGCAAGATTTGACAGAAGCCTCATGGCCCACCTCGCGCTGACCAGTGTGACCAAGGTTTTCCGGTTCGTGGACGACTTCCTTGTGCTTCACACAAGTGGGTCGTCAACACAGGATATTTTCGACATATTTCAGAGGGAAATGAAGCCACTAATTCTGACGGTTGAGCACCCCTCCGACAAAAATATAAGATTTTTAGACCTTGAGCTGTCGTTTGACACTGACCATGTGTGTTGGCAACATACACCCCGCTTGACGAAAGCAATCCTACCCTTCATGTCAGCGCACTCGAAACTTGTTAAGAGGGGTATTGCCGTCTCCTGCCTAAAGGCGCCTCTGACTCGTTCGTGCCACCAGCAGGTGGCGGCTAGCTTCGAGCACCAAGTGCAACGTCTCAGCGATGCTGGTTATCCTCAGGCGCTGCTGGTGTCTGTTGCTGAGAGGCTTTTGGTGAGCTTGACAAGGGGAGAGGCAGCACGCCACAAAGAGGATCAAAGGCCTCGTGCAGGTACGGCGGTTATACCCTATGTTCACGGGGTATCGCACAGACTGAAAAAGGTTGCTGGCAAGATTGGTGTACGAGTTGTATTTAGTGCAAAAAACAAACTTGCAGCGCTGTGCCGAAAAGTGAACAAAGGCGGCAAGAAAGATATGTGTGAGAAGAAGCACAGAAAGCACTTTGTCGAATGTAGGAAGGCTGTAGTATACAGTATTCCATTTACGTGCGGAAGTTGCAACATCGGCCAAACCGGCCGATGTTTAAATGACCGGTTACGAGAGCATGCATACTCGCTTAGCGCTTCAGTTCCCAGTCATTTAGCCCAACACTGCAAAGCGTGTGGCTGTCAGCCAATTCCTGAGAGGTGCACCGTTTTGGAAAGGTAGAATCAACAAAGAACACGGGAGATTAGTGAAGCGCACCATATCCATGCACACGGAAATGCGTGCGTCAGCGTTCCTTCCATTTATCTGCATAAGTGCGAACTTAATTATTTGTCCAAAACTTAACAGTCTGTTTTGCCCACGTTTCTAATATGATGACTTCGCATCCCTCTTTGCGCATTGCGCAGTTACTGTGTTTTTGTTGCTATCCTGCGCAGTGCTTCCGTATATATTCCATATCCAAGCAATAAACCAGTGGTTGTTAGTGCAGCGCTTGTGTCTGTCGTTCTTCTTCTCCGTCCCGTGTTTAGCGCTGTTTGCTCTCGCCGTAATCATGTACCAACCAGCCCAGTTAAGCACACTCCTGCAGTTCATTTCTAGTCCATCGGGCTCTTTTTTGTTTCCCCACCTTCTGAAGTCATCAGTTGTGTGAGCTTGCTCGCCGCCGCGACGTGTAAGGCACGGCTGTACACCTTTTCACTGAAGAATTCCTACGTGCCACCTGATGTGCTCCGTCTGTTCGGAGGACTCGCACCTTCAGAGGGCCATTCGAAGAGACTGTGTCGCATCTTGCGCTCCGAGGCCTGACGACAAATCCGCTTCTTCACGGAATGGTTGCGCTGTGCCCACTTGAAACAAGCACCCCGGGAGTCTAGCGAGAGGCTCTTCCACAAAGACCTTCGGATTGCGCATCAGTCAGCTGAGTTTCTTTGGCTCCAGCTTTTGCCTTGGCTGCCAAAGAGAAGCCGCAGAGAAGTGCTGCCTGGTCAGGACGTGGTCGTCATTGGAAACCTGCCGCTGCCGAAAGATGTGGAAAACCTGTTAAGAAATGGACCAAAATACTGCGAGCACCCAAAACTTGATAAGGTGGAACTGCTCGGCCTGGTTAGAGAAACCGTGGGACGTGCGAAGGAAGATGAAGTTGGGCGGCTTGTTCAGGAAGGAGTTGACTGCCTCCCACAGGAGATAAAGAAGACGGGACAACGCTCACGCTATGTGGTTTTCTTCGTTGCGTAAAGCCAATGCCAGGCTCCTTCAGGCTGACAAAGAGGGAGGTTTCGTGCTTATGCCGAAGGACGAGTATGACTGCAAAGCTGAGGAGGCCATCTCGATGAACTTCAAAGGGATCTTTGGCGTCAACCCGACAAAAGTTAGAACGCAGGCAGCCAAGATCTGTGACGAGGTGGGTCTTTCCGGTCTTGGCCAAGTCTGTGAAGGCCGCACGCAACCTATGCCTTGACGTCTTCTTTTCTGTGAAGACCCACAAAGACGGTAGCCCATTCAGAGCCATCGTCTCGGAACGTGGAACTTGGCAACGGAGCGTGGCTTCCTACCTGCAGTCATCCCTAGATGCCCTCCCCATCGAGGATCCGTGTGTCATTGCCAGCCCGAACAGTGTGTCTGAATACCTTCAGACCGAGTGCCCGAAGCAAGTAGGTGGATTCTCGGTTGACGTGAAAGACTTGTTTTATTCCTTGCCCATAATCTTGTCTGTAATGAAGTGAGTGAATGTATTGATAGGTATGGGAACACAAGATTTCAAAATGTATGCGGAATCCATGTCGACAAGTTCCTTGAACTACTTACCTTTTACCTTCATTCGACATTCATCAGCTTTAATGACTCCATTTTCATTCAGCGGGATGGCGTGTGCATCGGTTCTATTATTGCCCCCGTCCTTAGCAACCTCTTGCTAGCAAGATTTGACAGAAGCCTCATGGCCCACCTCGCGCTGACCAGTGTGACCAAAGTTTTCCGGTTCGTGGACGACTTCCTTGTGCTTCACACAAGTGGGTCGTCAACACAGCCCTATCGGAAAAAACAGCGTTTCCAGTGCCTCCCAGTGACTTTCAGCGCACTGGGTGGCACTGGAAACGCTGTACAGTGTGCCCCAGTGTACTACAGCACGCTGGGAGGCACTGGGACAAACTGTACAGCGTGGCCAGTGCCACCCAGTGCGCTGAAAGACGCTGGGAACACTGTACAGTGTGGCCCAGTGTGTTACAGCTCACTGGGAGGCACTGGCCACGCTGTACAGTGTCTGCTCGCGCACTGGGAACACTGGCAGCACATTGGAAAAAACTGGGCGCACTGGGTGGAATTCATATAAGATTTGGTATTGGGTCGCGAGAAGTCAAAAGAAAAACGGAATGTCTTGAAAATATTCTATTGTGTGTTCTGTACATATCTAGCTTCAGTTTTAGTTAAGCGACGGAGGTTTGTATACGCTAAAGCAATCATCTGTCGAGCGCTCGCTTGCGCGCTTTCTCTGAAGTGTGTGATCAAGTATTGTAAATGTAGTTCATATAACCGCATCGAAACAACTTATCATTCGCAACACAATATGACATTAGTATTAGTCTGATAATAACATCAACCTACGATAACAGCCAGTCCTTCCATATGGGCTCGTACCACTGAAAGCCGCACGTCACCGGCAACAGTGAGCCAATGTAACGCTCAATCTCGGCGTTTTTAGCTTCTGATTCATGTAGTCGAAGGTGCTGATATGGTCTCGCTTGAGTCGAGTATGATCGAAACTACATTCGAAAGGTTATTAGATTCTTGGTAATTGAATATCCACGTTCTTCACAGCGATCGTGTCGCACGGAGTACAGCTCTAAGCCTAACGGTCGGTTCGGCTAGGATGCTGTACTGCGGCTGTATAGTACGCGGAACGTAAACAAAAAGAACAGAAAATGTGTTCAAACGGGTGACGAAAACTAAAGCCTTCAGTGTGCAGGTCAGATACACATTGTTGTTTACGTAGGTATGACTGACTGCTTAGCAAGCCAGTGCGATTGCCGCAACACATCTGCGGTTACGCTAATATTTTTGCGGCAAAACGGGCTAGAAAGACGTTTCGATCCTAGGCAGCACACAAAAAACAAATTAACTACCTTCCCTTAGGTTCTCGCGAGCACGAAGAAACTGAAATCTGCGTTTGTAAACGAGAAAAATGAAAATACTGGCTACCGGAGGTAGTTATAACAGGAAGAAAAAAGTGCGAGTGTCTCGTTTTTCAGGTGTGGTGCAGCGGTAACGTGTCAGACTCGGGATGTATGCTGCATCGAGGTGGTGGGTTCGACTCCCGCTCGGTGTGTTTCTTTTTTCGAGGTTTTTCTTTTTTTTTGTCGCAGTGCTCGCGTATTAGCCCTAATTACGATCCGGCTATGACCACAGCTTTTAGAAACAATTTAAAAGCCCGATTTCGGCCCGTAACGGGTGGCCCAGTGTGCAGTGCGCCAGCGTCCAGCGTGCCTCGTGCAGCGTCCCAGCGTCCCAGTATCCAGCGCCACACTGGTCCAATTATCAGGTATGACACTGGGACAGTGCCACTGGGTTTTCCGATAGGGAGGATATTTTCGACATATTTCAGAGTGAAATGAAGCCACTAATTCTGACGGTTGAGTACCCCTCCGACAAAAAGATAAGATTTTTAGACCCTGAGCTGTCGTTTAACACTGACCATGTGTGTTGGCAATATACACCCCGCTCGAAGAAAGCAATCCTACCCTTCATGTCAGCGCACTCGAAACTTGTTAAGAGGGGTATTGCCGTCTCCTGCCTAAAGGCGCCTCTGACTCGTTCGTGCCACCAGCAGGTGGCGGCTAGCTTCGAGCACCAAGTGCAACGTCTCAGCGATGCTGGTTATCCTCAGGCGCTGCTGGTGTCTGTTGCTGAGAGGCTTTTGGTGAGCTTGACAAGGCGAGAGGCAGCACGCGACAAAGAGGATCAAAGGCCTCGTGCAGGTACGGTGGTTATACCCTATGTTCACGGGGTATCGCACAGACTGAAAAAGGTTGCTGGCAAGATTGGTGTACGAGTTGTATTTAGTGCAAAAACAAACTTGCAGCGCTGTGCCGAAAAGTGAACAAAGGCGGCAAGAAAGATATGTGTGAGAAGAAGCACAGAAAGCACTTTGTCGAATGTAGGAAGGCTGTAGTATACAGTATTCCATTTACGTGCGGAAGTTGCTACATCGGCCAAACCGGCCGATGTTTAAATGACCGGTTACGAGAGCATGCATACTCGCTTAGCGGTTCAGTGCCCAGTCATTTAGCCCAACACTGCAAAGCGTGTGGCTGTCAGCCAATTCTTGAGAGGTGCACCGTTTTGGAAGGGTACAATCAACAAAGAACACGGGAGATTAGTGAAGCGCACCATATCCATGCACACGGAAATGCGTGCGTCAGCGTTCCTTCCATTTATCTGCATAAGTGTGAACTTAATTATTTGTCCAAAACTTAACAGTCTGTTTTGCCGACGTTTCTAATATGATGACTTCGCATCCCTCTTTGCGCATTGCGCAGTTACTGTGTTTTTGTTGCTATCCTGCGCAGTGCTTCCGTATATATTGCATATCCAAGCAATAAACCAGTGGTTGTTAGTTCAGCGCTTGTGTCTGTCGTTCTTCTTCTCCGTCCCGTGTTTAGCGCTCTTTGCTCTCGCCGTAAAAAGAACAGGTGAGCCAGTAGAGATGTCGCAGGAAAGCGGTACTAGCGCGTATGAGAAAAGGGGTAACGGTGTGTCGGCAGCCACAAAAACTTTTGCAGGTGAAGGTGGCGAGTCGACTGCAGTAGATGCACACAACGGCGAGAACTCGACTTCGGCACGGGCGCAGTCGATGACAGCATGATGAGTGCAGAGAAAGTCCCAGCCCAGTATAATGTCGTGGGAACACGTCGGCAGCACAACAAACTCGACGGCATAAATAACGTCTGCAATAGCAACGCGTGCCGTGCACGCAGCGAGAGGGCGAATTTGTTGCTCACTTTCAGTGCTCAAAACGAAGTCGTGAAGAGGAGTCGTTACTTTCTTGAGTCTACAGCAAAGTTTCTCATTCATTACAGACACCGCGGCTTACAACACTCTGCTGCGACCCAAGTTAGAATATGCATGTACCATATGGGATCCTCACCAATGTAACCTGATTAAAACATTAGAATCTGTCCAAAATCGTGCAACTAGGTTTATCCTCTCTGACTACTCATACCCTAGCAGTATTACAGAGCTTAAATCTCGTATTAATCTTCCGAACCTTGCTCTTCGCCGCAAAGTCGCTCGGCTCAGTCTTTTTCACAAATTTTATCACGCTACCCCTCGTACACTTGTAATCTTTCCAGCTCATCGCCATTCCAGCAGACTCAACCACACCAAATCTGTTCACCCGCCCTATGCTCGGACCGTAGCGCATTCGTCCTCGTTTTTCGTGTGCACGCCAAAGGACTGGAACGCTCACCATCCCAGCACCGTGCACCACTCCAGTTTGATACTCTGCAATGAAGACGTTGTAAAACTTGTGCTATGTTAATCTACTGCCCACCCCTCATGTAAAACCCCTAAATAGGGGCCTTTGAGGTATTGGAAATAAATAAATAAAGATACACTACCAGCCGTATATTTATTAGTGAACCTCCTAGTTCTTTTTCTCCGCTGTGTGTCCATGCTCTTCCTATACATATAACGGAACACCTTCTCTGCCCATCTACTCTCCTTCATATTGCTTAGCCTTTCTTCGAACCTTATTTTGCTCTGAGATTCCCTCGCCTCAAAACCTGCCCATCCCATATCGCTCTTTACAGCCTCATTTGTCGTGTTCCCGTGAGCACCCAACGCGAGGCCTCTCACAGTCTTTTGATTTACATCCATTCCCGATTGCACCTCTGCCGCGAAGCACCTCCTACCTATTGCATCCCCACAACTCTCTGTGCTTTATTATTGCAGCATTCCTCTTTCCTTTTGCTGCCGAGGCTTTCTCCTGTACATCCATGTATCTATCACTCATTTACCCATACTCCAAGGTACTTGTATTTGCTTACCCTCGGTATTTTTGGCCTTGTATTGACACCGTCTGATCACAGGGATCATTGAATACCATCAGTACACACTTCGTTACACTAAATCCTAGTCCTAGAGCTTCCCCTTCCCTCCCGCATATATCCGCAAGCCGCTGTATATCATCTCGACTGTCCGCAAATAAGACGATATCGTCCGCATAAAGTAAACCTGGAAGCTTCTGCTCAGTCATCACGCCGTCCTGTTTATGTGAGAGATTAAAACCGATGTTGCTATCTTCTAGCGCTTTTTCTATACTCACCATGTACAGTATGAATAACAGCGAGGACAAAGGACATCCCTGTCTCAGCCCCTTGCTAATCTTAACGTTCTCTTTGCTACTCATTCCTTCCCATTCTATGGAAACTGTATTTTCTCGGTATATCTCCCTCAAACGCTGCAGACAGTCGTCGCCTATGCCAATTCCTTTCAATATATCCCACAAAATTTCCTGATTAGCGTTGTCGTACGACCCAGTGATGTCTAGAAAAGCCACGTACAAAGGCCTATTTTCTATTTTAGATATTGTTACGGGTAGCCTGTTTAATAACTATTTATTAAATCGTTAAAACAGCGCAGGGTGGACAAGATGGCGTCAGTCGAGCAACAACCAGAGAAGCGACGTCGTCTTCCTCGTCTTTCATGCAGCCACGCTGCGGCGGCTGTATGGTATCATAACCCCCGGCGGTAGAACCACCGTCTCGGTGCTTAATCTACACAGATGTGGTCGAGGGAGGTTAATAAGGCTTGAGACTAGACACGTGAACGACGTCGCTCGTAGCTGATGATGACGTTGTTGGATCGGCTGGGACGATGTCATACGTAACGTCAGTGATTTGGCGGACGACACGGTATGGTCCAGTGTACCGTGACAGGAGTTTCTCAGAAAGCCCCACACGCCGAGTGGGAGACCATAGGAGCACAAGAGAACCCGGAGAAAAGTGCACGTCTCTATGACGACAATCATAGAGCTGTCTTTGGTGCTCCTGCGAGGCCTCGAGGCGATTACGGGCGAGTTGGCGCGCGTGGTCAGCGCGGGCGATGGCTTCGGCGGCATATTCGGTGGCTGAGGGCAGCAAGGTGTCCAAGGGTAGTGCGGGTTCTCGTCCGTATAGGAGATAAAATGGTGAATAGCCGGCAGTGCCGTGACGCGAGGAATTGTAGGCGAACGTCACATATGGCAAATGAATGTCCCAGTCCTGGTGATCAGCCGCAACGTATTTCGCGAGCATGTCGGTTATGGTCCTGTTGAGGCACTCCGTGAGGCCGTTCGTCTGTGGATGGTACGAAGTCGTAAACTTGTGTTTGGTATTGCAAGACCGCAGGATTTCGTCAACGACAGCTGAGAGAAAGGTGCGGCCACGGCCAGTGAGAAGTTGGCGAGGATCTCCGTGGACTAAAATTATGTCGTACAACAGAAAGTCCGCAACGTCGGTAGCGCAACTCGTCGGTAACGCTCGTGTGATAGCGTACCGCGTCGCGTAGTCTGTGGCGACAACAATCCATTTATTTCCGGAGCTGGAGAGTGGGAAAGGACCAAGCAGGTCGAGACCAATTCGAAAAAAAGGTTCAGCGGGAACGTCGACCGGCTGAAGGCATCCAGCCGGAAGGGCAGACGGCCTTTTGCGGCGCTGGCAGGGCTCACAAGCGGCGACATAGCGTCGAACAGAACGGGCAAGTCCAGGCCAAAAAAAAACGACCACGTACACGGTCGTATGTGCGGGAAACGCCCAAGTGGCCCGCCAAGGGAGCGTCATGAAGTCGGTGAAGGACAGTCGAACGCAGGTGGGCTGGTATGACGAGGAGTAAGTCGGAGCCGAGTGGATCGAGGTTGCGGCGGTATAGGATCCCGTCTTTGACGAGATACATTCGTAGAGGCACGTCGCGAGTCGTTGACTCAAGTTAGTCAATAATGGCTCGTAAAGAAGAATCCTTGCGTTGCTCTTCGCCAATATTGAGCAGCTGCAACACAGAAAAAGCGTCTGCGATGGTGTCAGTATCGGTTGCTTCCTCCACAGGGTAGCGGGATAAACAATCCGCATCCTGATGCAATCGCCCTGTTTTATACGTTACAGAGAACGTGTATTCTTGCAGGCGTAGAGGCCAGCGAGCGAGTCGTCCTGTGGGATCCTTGAGTGAGGCTAGCCAGCAGAGCGCGTGATGCTCGGTGACGACACGGAATAGGCGCCCGTATAAGTATGGACGAAACTTGGCGACTGCCCACACAAGAGCGAGGCACTCGCGCTACGTGATTGAATAGTTGCGCTCGGCGGGAGAGAGCAGTCGGCTTGCATAGGCTATAACACGGTCATGTCCACGTTGGTGTCGCAATAACATTGCTCCTATGCCATGCCCACTGGCGTCAGTGCGGACCTCGGTTGAAGCTGATGGGTCGAAGTGGGCCAAGAGTGGCGGCGTGGTAAGCAGGGTCGTAAGTTGGGAAAAAGATGAGGCTTGACCACGGCCCCAGTAAAGCGGGGCGTCTTTCTTCAAGAGGTCTGTGAGGGGGCGTGAAATGTTCGCAAAGTCCTTAACAAAGCGCCGGAAATAGGAGCACAGCCCCACAAAGCTGCGAACATCTTTTGAGGACTTCGGAACAGGAAAGTTCATTACGGCGCGAATTTTCTCTGGATCTGGGCGCACGCCTGTGGCATCGACGAGGTGGCCAAGCACGGTGATTTGGCGACGAGCAAAGTGGCACTTGAAGGAGTTCAGATGAAGTCCGCCTCTACGGAAAACGTCAAGAATTGCCTCTAAACGACTGAGACGTGAGTCTAATGTGAGCGAAAAAACAATAACGTCGTCTAGATAACACAAGCAGGTGGACCATTTGAACCCTTGGAGCAATGAGTCCATCATTCTTTCGAAGGTGGCCGGCGCATTACAGAGACCGAAGGGCATCACCTTGAACTGATAAAGACCATCAGGAGTGACAAACGCGGTCTTCTCGCGGTCCATGTCATCGAGGGCTATCTGCCAGTAGCCAGACCGAAGGTCGATAGTTGAAAAATAAGTAGCACCATACAGGCAGTCTAGGGCGTCGTCGATGCGGGGCAAAGGCTAAGCATCTTTTTTGGTAATCTTGTTGAGGTGCCGATAATCTACACAAAAGCGCCATGTTCCATCCTTCTTTTTGACAAGGACGACGGGAGAAGCCCAGGGGCTGCACGAGGGTTTGATAATGTCTTTCGCGAGCATCTTCTCGACTTCCTGTTGTATTGCTGTACGCTCCGACGCGGAAAGACGATATGGACGCCTGTGAATCGGATTCGCATCGCCAGTATTGATGCGATGCGAAACGACGGTCGTTTGGCTTAAGGATGTACTGGCAAAATCAAAAATATCGCGATGGCGCTCCAGAACGTGGCAAAGAGCTGCAGCTTGATCAGACGTGAGGTCCGACGAAACCATCCGTTCAATGTCGACGCCCGAGGATGGTGATGAAGTTGAACCTTGGGCTGAGCTGCAGCAATCGTCCACTCTGAAGGGCTCGACATGGTGGTCCTGAAGAGCGGTAATTTGGGCGAGGGAGGTACCCTGTGGAAGAACTTGTGCAGTCAGTGCGAAATTGACAAGAGGAAGGCAGGTGCGGTTTCCAGTAATTGTCAGAATCGTGTGCGGAACAGCGACGCTACGCGTAAGCATCACGGCAGGAATCGGTGCAACCATGTAATGGCCGTCAGGTACAGGTGGCGTGGAGGATATGTCGACGTGTATAACGGCATTAGGCGGGAGGCGTATGATATCCATGCATCTGAGACGACTTTGAGGTGGGTTGGTCGGATCGGAAAGGAGAGGCAAATTAAGGTGAAGAGAGCCGGCTGAACAGTCTATGAGGGTAGAGTGAGTGGCTAGGAAATCCATACCGAGAATGAGTTCATGAGGGCAATGTTCGATAACGGCAAAAAGAATGACAGCGCTGCTATCTTCAATAGTAACTCGGGCAGAGCACATGCCAAGGATAGCGGCAGTTCCCCCGTCGGCGACTCGTAGGGTTCGGTTTAGGGCGGGTGTGACAACCTTCTTAAGTCGGCGGCGAAGAGCAGCACTCATAATGGACACATGCACCCCAGTATCTATTAACGCGCTCACAGGAACATCGTCCACAGTAACGTCTAAAAGATTCCGGTTGGTCGTTAGCGTCAAACGAGGATTTCTTGCTGAGGTCGTCAATGCAGCTCCACCTCCAGAAGCTGCACTGCCTAGTTTTCCGCTCGGAGGCGCTGCGAATAGGTCGGAGAGGCAGCACGACGGCGAGATTGTGGGGGCGAGCGAGATTGACGGCGAGCAGGGGATGGTGAGCGGTCGTAGCGAGGTCTGGTCAGAGGTGCGGCAGGAGCAGAGAATGTGGTCGGCATAGAAGATGCAAGTGTTGAGGACAACTGGGTGACAGAACTGGCCTGGTTTGGAGACCCATAGGGTGCCGTTGGAGCCCAGCGGTTGCGGCAATGGCGAGCGATATGACCAACGCGTCGGCAGTTAAAACATATGGGCTTGTCATCAAAGGTACGCCATTCGGACAGGTTGCGTTGTCGAGAATAGTCGGAAGCAAGTCGAGGAGTGGACGGCCGACGATAAAAAGGCTCAGCAGAGTATACAGGTGGAACAGGATGTAGGACGACGTTCGATAATTCTTGTCGGACGACTGCCTGGATCAAGGAAAGCGTGGTCGCGGAAGGCTCAGGCGTTGGGAATGGAGTGACTACCGGTTGCGCTGCCTCGACTTCTCGACGAATGATGCGGGTGAGGTTGTCACATGGAGGGGTCTGGTGGAAGACGTCATCACAAGACGAAGTAGGCGCTGTGTTCGGAAGGCGCGTGATGCTTTGAGGTACGCGGCGGGCTTTAGCCTGTTCGAGACGGCGGCATTCTTTAAGGATCGTGTCGATGCTCGCGACGTTGTTAAAAACCAGCAGATTGAAGGCGTCGTTGGCAATACCTTTTAGGACGTGGTTAGCTTTCTCGTCCTCCGACATGCGCTGGTCGGCCTTGCTACAAAGAGCCAATACGTCAAGAACGTAGAAAACGTATGATTCCGTAGATGTCAGGGCGCGTGTGGCGAGAGCCTTCTTTGCAGCGAGCTGACGACCAGAGGAATCGCCGAAAAGGTCGCGGATCTTCTCTTTGAAGAGATCCCAGCTCGTTATTTCGTCTTCGTGGGTTTCAAACCATGTCCGCTGAGTGCCGTCGAGGTAGAAAAAAGAACGTTAGCGAGCATGAGTGCGATCCCAGCGGTGCGTAGCACTGACGCGCTTGTACCGGTGCAGCCAGGCGTCAACGTCGGTAGAACCATCTCCGGAGAAAGTGCCTGGATCTCGGGGGGTGGGGGGGGGCGAGAACGTGACGTAGGTTGTAGCTGGGGTGGAAGGGGTCGGCGGTGATGAAGCTCCGGCAGGCGAAGTCGGTGAGGGCTCGCCGGTGTTGCGACCGCTGCGCGTCTCCATGAAGGTACGGGAATCGTCCACCTCCACCAATAATATTACGGGTAGCTTAGTAACTATTTATTAAATCGTTAAAAGAGCGCAGGGTGGACAAGATGGCGTCAGTCCAGCAACAACCAGAGAAGCGACGTCGTCTTCCTCGTCTTTCATGCAGCCACGCTGAGGCGGCTGTATGGTATCAATATTTCTATACACTGAGTGAGAAAAAAGTTATCGCCTAACCTCCTATCGACTCGAAATCCGTTCTGAAGTTCTCCCAAAATATGGTTATGTTCTGCCCATGTTTCCATTTTCATTTTTACTGCTTGCATCACCAACCTGTATAGTACCGATGTAAAGGTTAGTGGTCTATACGAGCGAATCTTTTCCTTTTCTCCCTTGCCTTTATAGATAAAGTTCATTCTACTTTTTCGCCAACTGTCCGGTGTTTGTCTGTCCTTTAAGCATTCTTTTACGGCTGTCAACAATGCTTCTTTAGTCTTCTGTCCTAGCTCTTTAATGAGGCTAACGGGAAGCCCATCTAAACCCGCGGCAGTGCGCTTCGGAATTTTTCCTTCGGCCTTTTTCCAGTTGAAATTCTCAAGTACTAGCTCTTCCTCGGTTGCTCTCTCCGCCACACTTTTACTCGACGGGGAAACCCCCTGGAGGCTCTTTTTAAGCGAATCGGCTGTTACCTTTCGGATGTAACCTAGCGCTTCGTACCCTTCCAATCGATTTTCTCCTTCATCTACAACCTAAGCATTTCGAAAGGGTGGTTAGGCAAACACGCTGATAGCAGAAAGAGGCCCATCATTGCAAAGATGACCTTCTACAAGGTTAAAGAGGGCATCCTGTCAGCTGCGCGAAAGCTTAAAGGGTCCGAGTTTTCCACACGAGAGGACTTCTCCCCTGCGACGCGAGAGGCAAGAAGAAAACTTATTGAATTTGCGAAGGCGACTAAAAAGTTTGTTCAAGCTCAGCGTTGAGAGAATGCGCATAGATGACGCAACCTACGTGTACGACCGCGTCACAGCCAGGGTAGTGCAACTTAACAGATAGCTCAGGCACGGCACGTGCATCCGGGAATTCAAGCACGCACCTGAACCTCGGAATTCACCGTCACTCACCATATCGTTCACTAATATTCGCAGCCTCCTGCGCAAACTCGATCAGGTCTCTTCCTTCCTTGACGATACAGATTCTGATATTATCATCTTCACTGAGATGTGGCTTCACCCTGACATTTCACATAATGAAATTGGTCCCATACAAGACAATTATAATATTTACCGATATGATCGCACGAACAGGAGATGTGGAGGCGTAATTATAGGCATTAAAAAGACAATAACCGCTTATTTGATTGCGTCTGGCATAGGCGGAGAGTTTTCATTTTACCGGAGGGGGCGGGGGCCCGACTTGCTCTGCCACATTACTCTCTCACTATATATATATATATATATATATATATATATATATATATATATATATATATATATATATATATATATATATATATATATATATATATAGAGAGAGAGAGAGAGAGAGAGAGGGGAGTCCAACTTCCAAATTAACGAATTTAATGTAATTTTAGCCTCTTAGGTGCCCGCGATATCATAATGAAGTTATGTAAGTGGAAGACCCTAGATTCGTTTCTCAGTTTACACAACGACATCGATCGTACCTCGTAACTCCTGGCTCGAAGCGAAAAAGGTCGCGTAAGCGACCTTTTTCGTTGACTCGTTGATTGCGCCGCATAAAATCGATTCACGAAATGCGTCGGCTTAGGCTTTACTTTGTTAAAACATGCGCCACACAGGAGAGAGTAGGCTAACGCTATCACGGGAAGCTTTAATTATATGCCCGTGAGTTCAATTCAAGATGGCCGAAAGCAATTCTGAGATGGTAGCAAATACCATTTGCTACCACTACACCTTGTGCGAAGCTGCGGTTATGAATCTGGACGAGTAATGGAGTTTCTCAGTGGTGGCCGAACTTTTAGTAAAACCCTTTACTGATAAATCAAAACTGCGTACAATCTTTTTCTCGGCACTTTTATAAGCCGGCATGTCGAAGGGTACCAATATGTAGGCAACCAAGAAATTACCCGTTTTTTTATTGGCGAGTAAGTTTGTGCGAAAGCGTTCACTGACTGACTCTGTCGGGATTGCTTTGTATTCGCAGTATCATTTTTGTGTTCTCAAAACCATTCACTACGGGGTTCAAGACAATTATAGCGCAGCTCTTAGGCGTTCCTGCGTTGAGCGGCATCGCCGTTGGCTTCGGCGGCATAACCGATAGCGCGAACGAGGACGAAAGTGAGCGAACGCGGAGTCTGTCGATATCACGAGATACTGGCCTCTAACCTCGCTTTCTTCCTCTGTGGCTCGTGCGCATGCAGGGCTGGCACGTGCACTGCGGCTGGCTTCGCTTATCGTAACGGGGCGGTGGGCGTTTCACTTGGTTCGCGACAGCTGCAATGCACAGAGTATATAGTGTGCGTAGCACTCGAGCGCTGGCAGTTTCTGTGGCAATATGTATCAAATGTTACATTGACAACTGCGGATAGTCAAAACACAGCTGGCGTTGCCCGAACACGAGGCTGGGCTCAGCGAATTAGGCAGTATCGTAATCGCCGGTGAATTTTTTTAATTTGCCATAGCTTAAGCTGTCGCTTAAGTTATTCATGAGCACAACATATTCTGCACATAAAAATCCGTTTGAGGGGCATTTTTCCATTGAATGTTTGACTTGTCACTGGCCCATGTGCCGAACTTTAAATGGCTGAAATGAAAAAGATGAGGGCATAAACAGCCTCCTGTGAAATAGCTGCCAGACAGGACGACCCGGGGACCTAAGCCAAGCTCTTAAAAAATATCCTGGGCCGGCGCCAGGGGGGGCTCCACCCCCCCCCATGAGGCAGTGGAGGGGGGGGGGGGGGCAAGCCCCCCAGCCCCCCGTACTCTCCGCCTATGGTCTGACACGAATATAGAAATTGTATGGGTTGTGTGCATGACTCGCTTTGAGAAATTATTATTTGGTTGCTGCTATCGTCCTCCAGATTCGAATTCATCATTCGTAAGCGACTTGCAAAGTAACATGCGCTGTTAGGCATGTTCAACTGAACTCGTTTATCTATTCGGCGACTTTAATTTTCCTTCCATAAAATGGACGCTGCTGTCATCGACGTGTCACCTCTCCACTGAGTTCATTGCCTTAACATTTCATTTTAACCTAGTCCAGATCATAAGCCAACCGACTCGTGACTATAATATACTGAACTTAGTATTAACAACGGCATCAAATACTATAGGAAATATAACGTACTTAGACGGTTTCAGTGATCACCGTTTATTGTAAATGATCGTGAATGTCCTATCTCATAAACTACAGTGTTATAAATGATGAACTGTGTGCATTCTTTGAGAGCGTGTTATTACCGTCCTTCCATAATCGGTCCGTTCAAGACAACTGGACTCTATTTAAAAACAAATTAGCTTCTTTAGTAAGTGCACACATTCCATTATTCAAAATAACAAATGAAAAACGCAATCCGTGGTTCAACAAGTCACTAAACAGGTTGAGAAATAAAAAATTCGGCAGATCCCACGTACCTTGGGAGTCGATGTTATGCGAAGCATGCGGCAGGTAGGTGACTGTGGCGTAACTTTTTTTACTGAGCGACACGTTACAAAATGACGCTAAAGATTTGTATAAATTTCATACGAACACATAAATATGTTGAAGAGCAGCATATGTGTTATATATCCAGTTGTTTACGGTTGGGTAACGCTGCCAATGGCACCGTGGGTATTACCAACACCAGAAGCGGTAAGCTGATATGTAGTGCTTATACGTGTCCCGAGAACGCACGCACGTTTCACAAACCCGTGTGCATGTGTGCAAGAAGTTCTTCACAGTTCTTGAACAAGGGCATCATCACCGTGATCAGTGAGCACCAGCAGCTCGTCACGACTTGTTATCGGATCCGGTCGTGATCACGGAGACGAGGGGTTCATGTGTAGCGAAGTATGAGGTATAGTACAGCTGTTGGAAATCGTGGATACCTCGGTCACTTCGTCGACAAATTGCCTGTCGATAGAGCCGGCGACATGTCGGAACCTTAAGTCACCCTTCGCGTTGGTGAGGTATATACCCAGGCAGCACGCCGCCATTGGACCGATCTCGGCCCAACGTCGGCAAATGACGGCAGCCATATTGGCCCCACGTCGGCAAATCACGCTCGCGCTACTTTCACCCGCATCGGCCCGACGTCGGCTAGCCGCCTTTGGGCCGATGCGGGCTTGCCGGCTTCGGGCCAACGTGGGCTAGCCAGCGTCGGTCCGAGACGGGCCTGCCGTTATTCAGCCGATGATGGCAAGCCGTCATTGGGCCTATGTATGCTAGCCGATGCTGGCGCGGTGTCGGCCCCGCCGACGTCGGGTAGCCGCCGGCGTGACCGTTTACACCCGTTATTATGTTTTAGCAGGGGTGGTTTACCGTGCGTTAAGTACGATAGTACTGTACCGTCGTGGTCGGCAGGTAGCTAGTTTATAATGGAAACACCGGCCGTAGTTGCTCGATGCGTAAAGTAACCTGATCAGACAGGCTGATACATGTGTTATAAAGTAAAATGGCTGCGTGCCGACCACGGCAGTTCGGTATTACTGTGGTTACTGTACTGTAAGTCAGCAGCGCTAAAATAGACTATTCGCGGCCCAACGACATTCATCGACTGCCATTGGTGCCATATTCGAAAAATGCTTCCTAATTAGAACGACTGCTCCACTGATGTCTTAGTGTGCGATTAAGACCCACAATTATGTCGAACCGTGCAAGGCCGAAAACGAAAGTCAATATTGTTTCTAACGCAACTAAATTGATGAAAGGCCTGCTGCACCAACTACGCATGCATCTGAGAAATTAAGGAGCAACATATTTGCAAGGTGATAAACACAAATTTATTCACAGATATTAACACACGCCAGCAGTTCCGGAATAATTATGCCATAAAGGAATATCTAAACATCTATAGATACCGTAGCCAACATCTAAAACAACCCCATAGCCACCGTATTCCTCAAAAAAAAAAAAAAAAAAACAAGACAATCCTAATCGAGAATGGGATCAGGCGCAAAATCATAGGCGTGAGCAGGGTTCCCCTTCAGAGGGGAGGGGGGGGGAGGCAAAGGTTCATTGGGGCGCCCCCCCACTCCCTATTAGTCAATGTGTTTGGCAGACCTTGCGCCCACCTCTTCTTAGGTGACTACTGGGGCCAGCCGCCCCCCTGCCCCACTGTGCGCACGCCTATGCGAAGAGTTACAATCTCTTTAACGTTATGCGCGGCACATTCACTATAAATATTGAAAGAACTAGAACGGGCAAAAATAGGAATAAGGAATATCTTAGAATATCTTAGCTACTTGCGTTTTGCGGACGGTATAGCGCTTTTCAGTAACGACGGTGCCGAATCACGAAAAAAATTCTGGAGATGTAAACGAAGGCAGCATTAAAGTAGGATTAAAAACGGACCCGAAGAAAAGAAAAATAATGTTAGGCGGCTTGCTGAAAAAGCGAGATTAAGAGTGGCAGCTAGACTAGAAGATTGTGTATAAGCGTGAGCTAATTACGAGCAGAGGAGCACCCCCCCCCCCTCCCCACGTTTATTAAGTTCACCAAGGAACGGTAGGCATTCGCAACACATGACTGGCAATTAAATTAGCGTTATCCTTTAAGCGGGAATTGCAATTTTTTCAGTGATATATAAAGGGCCAAAAAGATGGATAAACTGCTGCACGCGACGCGAGAAACATTGCGAGCGGTACCACAAGATCCCATGAACTCTACATGTAAACAAGATAGACACGCAAGCATTCCTAATCTAAAGGTAAGATTGTAACAGAAAGGAATCGTGCATAAAAACCACTCACGTGTGCCCGTTGGATCGCTAAAAACACGAGCGAATAAAATGTGCAAGCGCACCATATCAGAATACACAAAACACGATGGTCAATAGAGAATACGCGATAAGAAGAGAACAAAAATCTGATGACTCGTAACAGCAGTGAACACACGGCCTTATATGAGGTGAGCGAGTTCAACATTGAGGCAGGGGGCCACTGGTTTCTCGCTGCGGTGATCTCTGCCGAAAACAATGCCGGAATCCTGCCGCGTATCCGTCTCGTGCACGATTTCGACTTTCCACCACACATGTCCACACACCGCACTTCTCGAAGAATTCTGCTGGTCGGAGTGAAAAAAACCTGCTCCCGCAGCTACGATTGTCCGTCCGTCTGGACGGCTACCCTACCCCGCCTGGTCAAGCGAGTTTCCCGACAATGACGCTGAACGAGGGGAAGGGAGGGAGGGGGGGGGGGGTAGAGGTTGAAGAAGACGAAAAAAAAAGCGAATTCTCCCTTCTTGAAAGCACGGCTCAGCCTACCACAATGGTGTGCGATCCCCCCAGCATGTCTATGGGCATGCCGTTTGAGAAAGCCGTTCGTCGAATTTTCAATGCATCACTTCTTGCCACATGTCTCTACATGAAAATTTTGCGTACACCACGTTGAAGCCGCATTTTTCATCGTATTTCACGGGCCATAATAATAATTTTATGCGACTGTTTCTGAAAGCACGTGGGAAGCAATCGTTGAGCGAGATTTTTACTTGAAAAAGATATGTATGTCACAAAATGGACGGCAACGAAGTGCAAATACTAACTGACAAACACGTGGCAAGCACGTGTTTGTCACTTCGTTAAAGATGGTCAGCGGGCTAGTTGATTTGTAAACATTCAAACGACAAAACGTGTCTTCACTTCGCCCGGTCTTTTTTGCACCATACCTATTTTTCTCAAGTAATGAACCAACTAGCTCAGCAACACGCCTTGCTGAGCTTTTTACTATTTTCATAAAGTAAAATTGTGTGACATCACTGAAGCAAATGCGCTTGTTACGCTTGACCCAAACACGCGCGTGAGTAAATATGTTTAAACACAGAGATCGGAAACTGTCCGTGTAGTATATGAGCGCTGGCGCCACACATTCAGCGGCTGAAAGGATATAGCGCTATAAATATGATGACAGGCTCGATTTATGCACAGAATTAGTATTCACATAAAACTTCTTCCGCTAAAAGCATTCGTGCGGGAATGTTTGGGTGAATTTTGATGCTGGATACATTAGTGAAGTCGGCCGACCAGTGGCAAAAACATTTACGAAACAGAAGTACTTCGAATTTGGCCCATGAAGTTAATGGTATGTGTTATAACATTTCAACATTTTTGATAGCGTTGAACAACTGGTCAACGAAGTGGCCATCTAATTTCAGTCAATTATTCTTCTAAAGACCACCTTTTTTTGGTAGAAAAGTGACTGTGCTAGTGATAGTTGTTAGTCATTGTCATAGCAGAAACTAATAAGAGAATGCAAGCTACTTAGTCGGCGATACTTCGCGCCCCGAGTCGTACGTGCGGCATTAGCACGGTACAATATTTGAACTTTGTTATTTGTGCTAGTACAGCAATCCATGTAGCGGTATTCTACAGCTTAAGCTACAAATATTCAAGCGCCTAATGCTCTATTGCATTACCCCAGGCAGCACACAACGTCGGGCCGATATTGGTTTAACGGCGGCTGTGCGCGGCCCCACCTCGGGCCAGCATTGCCAGCCTGGCGCCGATATCGGCGGAGCCGTTGACTTCTGCCGGCAAAATTGGACCGATTTTGCCGCCTTTCAGCCGATGTTGGTCTTTCACCGGCAACATTGGGCCGAGTTATCCGGCCTTCTGCCGTGTTCCCGCCGATATCGGCTTAGCCGATTTCTTTCACCGGCAACACTGGGCCGAGGTTGCCGGCGTTTTGCTGTTCTTCCGCCGATATCGGCTTAGCCGATGGCTTTCACCGGCAACATTGGGCCGAGTTAGCCGCCGTTCTGCCGTACTTTCGCCGACATCGGCCGAGCCGATGGTTTTCACCGGCAACATTGGTCCGAGCATGCCGTTATTCTGCCGTGCTTCAGTTGACATCGGCGGAGCCGATGGCTTATCGACGATGTTGGAACTTTGTCTCCCTTCAGACAGTTATACATGCCCTGTTGAGAACGTCCTCCTTAGTCGCGGCGCTCCAAAAGTACTCGTCACCGACAGAGGTACGGCTTTTACGGCAGAGCTAACGCAAACCATCTTGAAATAGAGCCACACAAGTCACCGACGGACATCACCCGCAGGCGAATGGCCTCACCGAGAGGTTAAATGAAGCCCTCGCCGACATGCTGGCAATGTACTGTACGTCGAACACATGACATGGGACGCCATAATATCTTCCGCACATAACCTGAGGTTAACACGGCAGTGTAAGAAATGGCGCACATATGACGCCGTTCAAACTAGTTCACGGAAGCCCCTCAACGACGCTGGACGCCGTGTTGCCGGCCGTCAGTGACGAGAATAACCTGGACGTTGCGCTCTACCTTTAGCCCGCCGAAGAAGCCCGGCAGCTCGCCCAGGATACAATCGTAATTAGGCGTTAGGCATCGAGCATTAGGCGCTTGAATATTTGTAGCTTAAGCTGCAGAATGCCGCTACATGGATTGCTGTACTAGCACAAATAACAAAGTTCAGATATTGAACTGTGCTAATGCCGCACGTACGACTCGGGGCGCGAAGTATCTCCGACTGAATAGCTTGCATTCTCTTATTCGTTTCTGCTATGACAATGACTAACAACTATCACTAGCACAGTCACTTTTCTACCAAAAAAAGGTGGTCTTTAGAAGAATAACTGACTGAAATTAGATGGCCACTTCGTTGACCAGTTGTTCAACGCAATCAAACATGTTGAAACGTTATAACACATGCCATTAACTTCATGGGCCAAATTCGAAGTACTTCTGTTTCGTAAATGTTTTTGTCACTGGTCGGCCGACTTCGCTAATGTATCCAGCATCAAAATTCACCCAAACATTCTCGCACGAGTGCTTTTAGCGGAAGAAGTTTTATGTGAATACTAATTCTGTGCATAAATCGAGCCCGCCATCATACTTATTGCGCTATATCCTTTCAGCCGCTGAGTGTGTGCCGCCAGCGCTCATATACTACACGGACAGTTTCCGATCTCTGTGTTTACACATATTTACTCACGCGCGTGTTTGGGTGAAGCGTAACAAGCGCATTTGCTTCAGTGATGTCACATAATTTTACTTTATTAAAATAGTAAAAGCTCAGCAAGGCGTGTTGCTGAGCTAGTTGGTTCGTTACTTGAGAAAAATAGGTATGGTGCGAAAAAGACCGGGCGAAGTGAAACACGTTTTGTCGTTTGAATGTTTACAAATCAATTAGCCCGCTGAACATCTTTAACGAACTGACAAACACGTGTTTGCAACGTGTTTTACAGTTCGCATTTGCACTTCTTTGCCGTCCATTTTGCGACATACATATCTTTTTCAAGTAAAAATCTCGCTCAGCGATTGCTTCCGACGTGCTTTCAGAAACAGTCGCATAAAATTATTATTATGGCACGTGAAATACGATGAAAAATGCGGCTCCAACGTGGTGTACGGAAAGTTTTCATGCAGCGACATGTGGCAACAAGTGATGCATTGAAAATTCGACGAACGCCTTTCTCAAACGGCATGCCCATAGACATGCTGGGGGCATCGCACACCATTGTGGTAGGCTGAGCCGTGCTGTCAAGAAGGGAGAATTCGCATTTTTTTTTCGTCTCTTCAACCTCTACCCCCCCTCCCTCCCTTCCCCTCGTTCAGCGTCATTGTCGCGAAACTCACTTGACCAGGCAGGGTAGGATAGCCGTCCAGACGGCGGGACAATCGTAGCTGCGGGAGCAGGTTTTTTTCACTCCAACCAGCAGAATACTCCAAGAAGTGCGGTGTGTGGACATGTGTGGTGGAAAGTCAAAATCGTGCACGAGACGGATACGCGGCAGGATTCCGGCATTGTTTTCGTCAGTGATCACCGCAGCGAGAAACCAGTGGCCCCATGCTTCCATGCTCACCTCATATAAGGCCGCGTGTTCACTGCTGTTACGTGTCATCAGATTTTTGTTCTCTTCTTATCGCGTATTCTCTATTGGCCATCGTGTTTTGTGCATTCTGATATGGTGCGCTTGCATTTTTTTTTATTCGCTCGTGTTTTTAGCGATCCAACGGGCACACGTGAGTGGTTTTTATGCACAATTCCTTTCTGTTACAATCTTACCTTTAGATTAAGAATGCGTGCGTGTCTATCTTGTTTAGATGTAGAGTTCATGGGATCTTGTGGTACCGCTCGCAATGTTTCTCGCGTCGCGTGCAGCAGTTTATCCATCTTTTTGGCCCTTAAGATATCACTGAAAAAATTGCAATTCCCGCTTAAAAGATAACGCTAATTTAATTGCCAGTCGTGTGTTACGAATGCCTACCGTTCCTTGGTGAACTTAATAAACGTGTGTGTGTGTGGGGGGGGGGGGGGGGGGGGTGCTCCTCTGCTCGTAATTAGCTCACGCGTATACACAATCCTCTAGATCTCGCTTTTTCGGCAAGCCGCCTAACATTATCTTTCTTTTCTTCGGGTCCGTCTTTAATCCTACTTTAATGCTGCCTTCGTTTACATCTCCAGAATTTTTTTCGTGATTCGGCACCGTCGTTACTGAAAAGCGCGATATCGTCCGCAAAACGCAAGTAGCTAAGGTATACTTCGTTAATCCTTATTCCTTTTTTGCCCGTTCTAGTTCTTTGCGCATAACGTTGAAGAAATTGTAACTCTTCGCATAGGCGTGCGCACAGTGGGTCAGGGGGGGCGGCCGGCCCCCGTAGTCACCTAGAGGTGGGCGCAAGGTCTGCCAAACACATTGACTTAATAGGGAGGGGGGGGGCGCCGCGATGAACCTCCCCCCCCCCCCTGAAAGGGAACCCTGCTCACGCCTATGATTTTGCGCCTGATCCCATTCTCGATTAGGATTGTCCTGCTTTTTTGAGGAATACGGTGGCTGTGAGGTTGTTTTAGATGTTGGCTACGGTATCTATAGATGTTTAGATATTCCTTTATGGCCTATTATTCCGGAACTGCGGGCGTGTGTTCATATCTGTGAATAAATTTGTGTTTATCACCTTGCAAATGTGTTGTTCCCTAATTTCTCAGACGCATGCGTAGTTGGTGCAGCAGGCCTTTCATCAATTTAATTGTGTTAGAGACAATATTGACTTTCGTTCTCGGCCTTGCACGGTTCGACAGAGATTGTGGGTCTTAATCGCACACTAAGACATCAGTGGAGCAGTCGTTCTAATTAGCAAGCATTTTTCGAATATGGCACCAATGGTAGTCGATGAATGTCGTTGGGCCGCTAATAGTCTATTTTAGCGCTGCTGACTTACAGTACAGTATTTTCTTCGTTCAGCGAACTGGGAGCGCGGAAAAAACACAAAGGACGAAGCGAGGAACCACATAAGACGAGCGCTCACGTTCCGCGCTCCCAGTTCGCTGAACGAAGAAAATGAATTACCAACTCGCCCACCTTTCGATCCTCCTTACAGTACAGAAACCACAGTAATACCGAACTGCCGTGGTCGGCACGCAGCCATTTTACTTTATAACACATGTATCAGCCTGCCTGATCAGGTTACTTTACGTATCGAGCAGCTACCGCCGGTGTCTCCATATCAACTAGCTACGTGCCGACCACGACGGTACAGTAATACCGTACTTAACGCACGGTAAGCCACCACTGCTAAAACATAATAACGGGTGTAAACGGTCACGCCGGCGGCTACCCGACGTCGGCGGGGCCGACACCGCGCCAGCATCGGCTAACATACATAGGCCCAATGACGGCTTGCCATCATCGGCTGAATAGCGGCAGGCCCGTCTCGGACCGACGCTGGCTAGCCCACGTCGGCCCGAAGCCGGCAAGCCCGCATCGGCCCAAAGGCGGCTAGCCGACGTCGGGCCGATGCGGGTGAAAGTAGCGTGAGCGTGATTTGCCGACGTGGGGCCAATATTGCTGCCGTCATTTGCCGACGTTGGGCCGAGATCGGTCCAATGGCGGCGTGCTGCCTGGGACGATTGTATCCTAGGCAGGCGAGCTGCCGGGCTTCTTCGGCGGGCTAAAGGTAGAGCGCAACGTCGAGGTTATTCTCGTCACTGACGGCCGGCAACACGGCGTCTAGCGTCGTTGAGGGGCTTCCGTGAACTAGTTTGAACGGCGTCATATGTGCGCCGTTCCTTACACTGCCGTGTTACCTTCAGGTTATGTGCGGAAGATATTATGGCGTCCCATGTCATGTGTTCGAAGTACAGAACATTGCCAGCATGTCGGCGAGGGTTTCATGTAGCCGCTCGGTGAGGCCATTCGCCTGCGGGTGATGCCCGTCGGTGACTTGTGTGGCTCTATTTCAAGATGGTTTGCGTTAGCTCTGCCGTAAAAGCCGTACCTCTGTCGGTGACGAGGACTTTTGGAGCGCCGCGACGCAGGAGGACGTTCTCAACAGGGCATGTATAACTGTCTCAATGGAGACAAGAAAGTTCCAACATCGTCGATAAGCCATCGGCTCCGCCGATGTCAGCCGAAGCACGGCTAGCACGGCAGAATGACGGCATGCTCGGCCCAATGTTGCCGGTGAAAACCCTCGGCTCGGCTGATGTCGGCGAAAGTACGGCAAAACGGCGGCTAACTCGGCCCAATGTTGCCGGTGAAAGCCATCGGCTAAGCCGATATCGGCGGAAGAACAGCAAAACGCCGGCAAACTAGGCCCGATGTTGCCGGTGGAAGAAATCGGCTAAGCCGATATCGGCGGGAAGACGGCAGATGGCCGGATAACTCGGCCCAATGTTGCCGGTGAAAGACCAACTTCGGCTGAAAGGCGGTAAAATCGGCCCAGTTTTGCCGGCAAAAGTCAGCGGCTCCGCCGATATCGGCGCCAGGCTGGCAATGCTGGCCCGAGGTGGGGCCGCGCACAGCCGCCGTAAAACCAATATCGGCCCGACGTTGTGTGCTGCCTGGGTAGGCCGTCGAGGCTGGTAGGCCTGGATAGTGCTACGTAGACCAACATCAGTGGATGGTGTTTGTTCTATTCGTAGACTACCTGAGCGTATGTGCCCTACGTAGCCTAGTCTACAAAGCGGCTGTCAATCAATCTGGCATCATCCTCGGTCAGCATGAGGCCATCGCCCAGCCTCGTGAGAAATGAAGAGGACACTGCGTCGTTCCGGTGGACGAAGTGCACTGTACGGTGCGGTGATGTGGATATCATATGTAACTTTCGTTAATGTATTCCTCCGGCATCCAGCAATGCTTCAATATAGCTTGCTGAATCATAGGAATACAAACGTAATGTTTATGAGACTGCTATAAAAGCGGAGCAAACACTGCAACTACAGACCTTAATCTGATATGACGCCTGTATCGTAGGAGTACACATCGTAGGAGCATCATGTAGTGTTTATTGCTTTCTTGTAAAATTAGATAGCCAGCACGACAACCATAATTGACGTTGCACCTATTTACGCCTGCGTAGGCTTTTTTTCCAAACCAGTTTATAGACCTGCCGTGGCTCAGTGGTAGAATGCCTGATTGCCACGCAGAATGCATGGGTTCGATTCCTGCTGGGATCCTAATTTTCATTCTTTCCATCCTATGAGTCAACGCTGCCGATGTTGGTTTTCCTTAACGCTCTAGATTTAAGTAGTTACCAATGTCTGTTCTCGCCATTCCTGGGTAGATATAAACTGTCAATCACCTGTGGCGCATACCCGTACACCGCGGCCCGTGGTAAACGGGTATGTGTCACACGTGTCTAGTGGAAAGGGTTTGACAACGTACGCGACAGAATTTTAACGTTATTCATGTGATGACCCGCAATCATATTGGTCAAATCCTCTTACCCTTCCATGCAAATTTTGGTCTACACCAAGTTAAGGAGGCCATCATGAGAGCACTCAGACGTAGGCGGCTAGATAGATAGATAGATAGATACGTAGATAGAAACGCTCAAAGTGGCAGAGGTACGCTAAGAAATGCTTCGCATTTAAAAAAAAAGAGATTATACGTAGCAGCAAAACGCGCGCAGAATGTCGCATCGTGGAAAAAATACAGGGACATTTTAGAGAACTACTGCTCTGCGATACGCGCTGCCCGGGATAAATATTTTTCTCACGGTCTAGCGTCTTTGCTCAAAACTACGCAAAAAAGTTTTGGAAACAAGTCAGTCCGAAACGCAACGTAACATCACCTTGCACAATGACGACCACATTCCCATTCCAGACCACGACTGTCCTAACGCTTTCAATGCATTATTTTCATCAGTTTACACCATTGAAGACCCTACAAACGTACCTGAAATAGCTCATCTTGACTATCCTATTTTGCACCCCATTGACATCACTGTCGACGGCATCGCATCTATTATAAACAATCTTGGTAAAAAAGAGGTCACTGACCAATGTCAAAAAACAACAAAATGACGTTTCGGGATCCGTACGGATCCCTTGTTCACAATGGAATGAGGGCAGAGCAGCAGGTTCTTAAGTAGCGTTGAGCGCATGACGCAAAGTCCGGAGTACACGTGGTTTAGTGTGCCAGATGATGTATTGATTGTGTTACTTGTGGTCTGAATTATTAGTGATTCGAGATTGAGCCTCGTCGTCCAATTCTTCTCCGTGGCCATGATGCGCGCGTTGTCCCAGCTTATCTCGTGGCCCGTCTTCTCGGAATGCTCTGCGAGTGCATTTGTCATTGTGTGGCCCTTGGCGACGTCGTTCTTGTGCTGCTTCAAACGCTTGCAGAAATTTCCGCTTTCGCCAATGTACACCGATTCGCAGTCGGCGCAGGGGATCTTGTAGACCACACCAGGAAAACGTTGCCGAGGGAGAGGATCCTTCACATTTAGCAAGTCACCCTTAAGCTTGCTTGCTGGCACATGCGCGATCTGGACACCACGTTTTCTAAACACGCGAGCTAGGGCTTCGCTTACACCTTGAATGTAGGAATCGCTGCGCGCTGGCGTGTTCACGCTGTATTATCAATGGCTTGACTCTTTTGTTGCTGGTTATGCACGATCAACTTAGTTCCTTTCTTAATAAAATGTTTAGGGTATCCATTCCTGATGAGGTCATTTTCAATGGTCTGGAGCTCCTCCTGCAGGCTTCTTGCATCGGAACAGGTGCGAATGGCTCGTTGAACTAAAGAACGCACCACTGAGCGTTTGTGGGCTACCGGATGAACTGACTCGTAGTCAAGGTATCTACCGGAGTGAGTTGGCTTTCGGTACACGGCGAAGGCGAGGCCTGTGGGAGCACGCTTTACAAGTGCGTCCAAGAAAGGGAGGCAACCGTCTTTCTCTTCTTCCACCGTGAACTTGATGGAAGGCTCGATGTCATTTAGGCAGTCATGGAAAGGTTGCACGTCCTTCTTCTTGATAACGCAGAAGCAGTCGTCGACGTATCTCAGAAAGACCCTGGGTCTCGGCTGAAATGATTCCAATGCCTTGTTTTCAATTGCTTGCATTGTTACATTTGCGGTCGGGACTGAAATGGATGCTCCCACAGCGGTACCGAAAACTTGCCTGTAGAATTCGCCCTTGTACGAGGAGTAAGTGTTGGACAGGCAGACTCGTAACAAGGTGCAGAGCTCAGTGACGTCGAATGGCGTGCGGTGTGCCAATGTCGTGTCCTTGTGGAGCAACTGTCTTGAAGTTTCTACAGCAAGGTCGACGGGAACACTTGTGAAAAGGGAGCAGACGTCAAAAGAAACCAATACTTTGTCTGTGTCCACAGTGATACCCTTCATCTTGTTTATGAAGTCATTAGTGTTCTGGAGATGGGTTTCAGTCTTGCCTGCCAGGGGGGCCAGAATGCCATGAAGATACCTTGAGAGGCTGAACAGGGGTGACCTTGTGAAATCTGCTATGGGCCTGAGAGGCGTCCCACTTTTGTGAATCTTCGGTAGGCCGTAGATCGCTGGAGCAGAACCATTAGTGCACAGCAGTTGGTAGTACAGTTTTTTTGCTGATGCAGGGAGCGTCTTGAAAATACCAGAGAGCGTCTTTTGCAGGCACGTTTGGACCTTCGAGGTTGGATCCCTGTCTATCTTGGCGTACGTCGTGTAGTCCCCCACTGTCTCCTCCGTCTTCGACTGATACGCCGAACGGTCAAGCACTACTGTCACGTTGCCTTTGTCGGCAGGAAGGACGGCAATCTTCTTGTTTTCGTGCAACGATTTGACCGCTTTTCGCTCGTCTTCCGAGAGAACTTGCTGACAGCCAGACTTGCGAATCCTCGCTAGTATGCCTACAGCTCTCGTGCGGACTTCGTCTCGTTCATTCTCTTCAACTAGGCCAATAGCGTTTTCAACAGCACACACGACTTTGCGGGTGTCCGGTTGCTTTCCTTGGTTGAAGTTGAGACCTCGGCTCAAAACTTGGCGTTCCGCAGCAGTTAGCTCGTAGTAAGACATGTTCCTGACCTCGAACTTAGGTCCCGTGGGTTTCCTGCCTTTTTTCAGCAAGGCGTTCAATTTGCGCTCTTGTGACGCTTCCTGCTTTTCCGTTCTTCGCCGTGATGCTTGATTCGCAACGAGATGTATTTCAGGGAGGACTTGAGGCATTATGAATTCCAACTGTCGTGCCGCGAAGAAAATCTTAGTCTCAAGGCTCTTCACATGCCTTTGCAGTCTTCTATCCGAGCTTGAAGAAGCCGCCGTTCTGCTCTCGAAATCACTTGATGGCCGAATGCCGACTTCACAGGGTGCTTTAGCTGCAATGATTTTGGTATGAGCTGCTTCGACTTACAGGTTAGGTTGAAACGCAGGTGCGTCTTGAAGGCTGCCAGTCGCCTGGATGCGCTCAGGAACTGTCGAATCCCAGTGACAGCCGGTTGTCCATACTTGTGGCGGATGCTAACGTAGTCGAGAGTTCGACGGAATACCGTCTGGTCAGGTAAAGGCATGGTAAACTCTCGACTACGTTCGTGATACGTGATCGCCCGTTCCCTTCGTAAAGCTTTTGAGAATTACATTTGTTGCCACCGGGAGAAAGCAACAAATGATGCCAGAAAAAGAGGAACTATGCCAAGTGATTCTACCATTTCAGAGCTTAAGCCAGTTGAATCGTGGTGTTACGAAAAACAAACAAAAACAGCTACATACAGCTACAGACCAATTATCCCGCCTAATTACTGTAAGCCACCTCTACCGAGCACCAGCGACAGCTGGAATTTCATGGAACGACGGCTGAACAGTGTATTAAGGCGCAAGCCTTAGATGCCTCATCAAACGCGAAAATTGACCGTCGCCGGCGTCAGCACGAGTGATGCAAAAAATAATTACGTGATGACGTCATCATATGACGTCATACATCATAATATTGTAACGTACAAGAGCAACTCAGACAAACACGATCCAACACAACTCCATCCTTTTTGTTCTCTTTCACTAGACTCCCCTTCACGCGCCAGTCACTTCGTTCGTATGATCCACTACCCAGTCACTTCGTTGGTATGATCCACTACATTCGCCACCCCCTCTCCCCCAGAGTCGGAGCTTGAAGACGAACAGGCGGGAATACAAAAATCACGCGGCACATAAAGTTTCAACTGTCTTGCATGGGCGGGAAAAACACGGTTTCGGCTTTTGGTGCCCAGTTCTGGAATAACTTCCAAGCGGAACGTAACAGGGCCGAGGGCTTTCACCACCCGAAATGGACCCGAAAACTGGGGAATAAACTTCTGGCAGCGCTGTGGAGCACGCTGGGTGCGTCTAACCAGCACTAGGTCTCCCGGTTTGAAAGGGGTGTAATTCTCAAGGGAAGGCGAGCGGAATTTCGCCGGGTGATGCGCTATGGCCAGGTGCGCTCTAAAGCGAGCCTTCCGAAGGAGCTCCGCAGTACTGGTGTCGTCCTGACGGTGGTGCGCCGTTGTGTTCAAACCAAAGAAACTCTCTTGCGGAAGCCTTGGTGTCCTTCCGTAGACAAGTTTGAACGGTGACTCCCGTGTGATTTCCTGCTGTGACGTATTGAGGGCGAAGACAGCTGCGGCAACGTATTCGTCCCAGTTGTCATGACTAGGACTCACGTACGACGACAGTATGTCCTTTATGGTACGGTTTGTACGTTCCACCAGACCGTTTGTTTGTGGGTGCTGAGGGGTGGCCGCTGCATGTTGCATTCCATGGTTATTCAATAGGTTTCTGAATGCACGCGACGTGAAGGCCGTGCCGCGGTCGGTGATGAGCAAGCGTGGTGTACCGTGTCGAAAAACGATGCACTATTTTATGAACGTGAGGACGTGCTGCGCCGAAGAGTTAGGGACGGCCCTGATTTCGGTCCATTTCGTGAGATAGTCCGTGGCAACGATGAGGAACCTGTTGCCGCGCGACGTACGTGGAAATGGGCCCATGTGGTCAAGTCCCACTATCTCAAAAGGCGTTTCCGGAGGATGAATAGGTTGCATGGGGACCGGTGGCGGATTTGTGACGGCCTTCCGTGCCTGACAGACCGTGCACGACAAAACGTAGCGGGAGACGTCAGTCTGCATGCGCCGCCACCAAAACCTCTCTTGGATGCGTGCCAGCGTCTTGTGAAGCCTGAGGTGACCGGCAGTCGGGGTGGCATGGCACATGAACAGCACCGATTGTCGCATGGCTGCAGGCACGACAGGCACACACGACCCATCCCGATGATTTCGGTGAAAAAGTTATTCCATCTCGGACGACATAAGACGCAGCGAGACTTTCACGACGACGCTTGGGAGTGCGTACTTCCCCGGACAACCGCTGGAATATATCGAGGATTTCTACGTCTTTTGGCTGTGTGGGCGTAAATCAAGTACTGCGGTGACTGGCGAGGTGCCGTTAAGAGCTGTCGGGTGGCGAGAAAGGTAGTCAGCGTCCTGATGTCGAGCGCCACTCCGATGGACAACGGAAAAAGTATTATCTTGTAGCTTTAGAGCCCACCTGGCTAACTTAGCGTTGAGGTCTTTTTTTGTTTGAAGCCAACGAAGGGCGACGTTGTCGGTAACGACCGTGAAGGTTTTACCATAAACGTACGGGCGAAATTTTTCGACTGCCCAAACTACCGCCAGGCACTCAAGTTCGGAGGCGTGGTATCGGCTCTCTGGTTCACTGAGCCGGTGGCTAGCATAAGCGACCGGCCTCTCCTGGCCGTCCTCGTTAAGTTGCAAGAGAACAGCTCCGAGGCCAAGCCCGCTGGCGTCTGTGCGTAGAATAGTCGGCGCATTCTCGTCATAGTGCGCGAGTGTCGGTGGCGCCTGAAGGGCAGTCTGGAGGTCGCGGAAGGCAGCTTCTTGATCGAGACCCCATTTCCAGCGAACTTCTTTCTTCAACAATTCGTTGAGAGGTGCTGCGCGGGAAGCGAAGTCAGGGACAAAGCGCCAGAAATATGAAGCAAAGCCTAGGAAACTTTTAAGCTGCTTAGCCGTGGTGGGAGGCGGAATACAGGCGATGGCTAGGAGCTTGGTCGGATCAGGGCTGATGCCTTTGGCGCTGACTACGTGTCCCAAGTAAGTAACTTCCGAGAAGCCGAAGAAGCACTTTGAAGGCTTAATGCAAAGGCGGGCGTCTTGTAGAGCACGCAGGACCATTTCCAAGCGCCTGAGGTGTTCGGGAAACGTAGGAGCATAAACGATGATGTCGTCTAAGTAAAGCAAAGCCATCGACCACTTCAGATGCCCAAGAACCCGGTCCATTAATCGCTGAAATGTAGCGGGGCGTTGGAGAGGCCAAATGGCAGGCGGTTAAACTGGTATAGTCCGTCGGGAGTTGTAAAGGCGGTCTTCTCAGCGTCATTTGGGTCTAGTTCCACTTGCCAATTGCCAGAAAGAAGATCCAGCGTAGTGAAAAAACTGGCACCATGCAGGCGGTCAAGGGCATCATCAAGACGAGGCAGTGGATACACGTCCGGTTTGGTGACACTGTTTAGTCGTCGATAATCAACACAGAAACGAATCGTGCCGTCTTTCTTTCTGACGAGCACTACGGGGGACGACCAGGGACTGGACGAGCGCGATATGATACCACGTTTAAGCATGTCATCCACTTGCTTAGCGATTTCTGCACGTTCAGAGGCAGAGACTCGCCGCGGGTGATGTCGAATAGGAATTTCAGACCCGGTATCGATTCTGTGCTGCACCAAGGGAGTGTGACAGAGCTCACTGGGTGACATGGCAACGCAGTTACGGAATTTTCGTAGAAGCGCTTGAATCTCCGATTTCTGTGACGGAGTTAAGTTGGGACCGAACTTGAATTCATTCCAGTCTAGGGCGAAGTAGCTGGTGGGGAAAGTGCTCCGGGCTGCACTACTGCCACGACAGACGGGGCTTCAAGGTAGGTACAGGTACCGAGAACGGTGTCTGACGGCACGCGCACGTTACTGTCGGACAGATTGAAGACAAGCACTGCAAAGGTATTGCCGGAGCAGTGATGAAGGGCCCGCGGCATTGCGAATTCACCTCCAGGCCGCGAGCAAACGGTGCTTTCTACAAGAATGTCCGTGTCGGCAAAAGACCTCGTGTGGCTGTAAACGGGCACCCACGCAGCAGACGACAAGGTATGGTAACTGAAGTTGCCGTAATCACAGGATGCAAAAGAGGTGATGATTTTCCAACTTCGGGTTGTTCACTTCTGTTTCCACCAACGGCCATACACGTCCTCGTGTTTGGAATGCCGAATTGCGAAGAAAATTTAGTAACCAGACTTTTATCATGCGGTAGTTGGCAGCGAGCACGGAACAGACTTTGCGAACAGTGCTGTAAATTACTTGATGTAACGGGAAATACAACTGCCAAGGACAAGCTTTATTGGAGGCTTCAAGAGTTGCTGGCGATGGTATCGACGTGGTAGATATCAGGTCAATGGTGCAATCAGTGCCGCTAAACTGCAAACGAACGCCAAACGCTGCACACCAATCACAGCCTAAGATCACTGGCACACACAGGTTTGGGACGACAAGGAACCGATGTCTCGCTTTCTTCCCAAGCGTAACGTACAAGAGCAACTCAGACAAACACGATCCAACACAACTCCATCCTTTTTGTTCTCTTTCACTAGACTCCCCTTCACGCGCCAGTCACTTCGTTGGTATGATGTTGGTATGATCCACTACAATATTTTGACATCATCGTGACGTCACCTCACGTAACGTCGTCATATCACATCTTCGCTTCGTCAAAATGGGCCAATCACGGAGGCAGTGCACGACTCCGCTGATGTGCAGAAAGCTTGCACTGCCTCCGATCCTTGCGGCTGTAAGAAAACCACGTTAGGCGCAGAAATATCTCGGAGGGAGGCAGGGAATGTTCAATACATTGACTGGAAGAAAAAGAAAGAGATGGCTTTCGCCCTTCAGTCGTCTTAGATGAATGTATAAGGCACTCTGTGAGATTTTTTTCTTTATCAATAAAGGGAAATAAAAAAAAGACATCGTGATTTCTTTCAGTTCTATTTGCAGAATGGAAGACAACAGTATGTCATACTAAGGCATTGGGAAGGTTGCAATAGCCTTAAATAGAAAATAAAACGCGAATACTATGAAACTCGAGTGCAAGTATCGAACCGGCAGCACGGACTAACCGACTGCCTGCGGAATACGCACAGCGGGGATGGAAAGACACGCGAGCATGCGGCATCTGCATTCTTTGCTGTTTCGCATTTATTTTCAAGTGGTTATAGCCTGGATGATTGATGAAAAGACGACGTCATCTATGACACAAAAAAAGCCCATCTAACATCTTTTTATTGCCACCACGGTTAGAGCGTGACTAAGCCAGTGCGCCGCTATGTTCGCGTTTCTTTCCATCCCCCTGTACCTGTGAAAGCTTGCAAGAAGCACAAATGCAATTAAACTCGGATGCAAACACGAATTCGTGAGCTTCGTGATACGCGCGGCCGTTCAGCGCCAGCTTCCCGTAGTCTACTTGCACAGCGCCACCACGCGGCAGCGGCGAGCGGACGCGGAGCGCGCGCGCGACAGCCTGCGGAGAGCGTTCGCCCAGGCACTGAAAAACAGAGGAGGCGCTGGTCTGGCACAGGCGGCATGGCTGGTGGTGGTGGTGGTGGAACAGATGAGGTAGAAGCCGCCGAACCGTTGTCATGAATTCCCGGGCTTTGTGGTGGAGGTGGTACGGGTTCTCTTAGGAGGTGGCCGAAATTATGCAGTGCGGCACAAGCTGTAATGAAGATAGGAACAGAAGTTGTTTTTATCTGAAGCGTCATGTTCAGGCAGGGAAAGCGTCTCTTCCACACTCCGAACGTCCTCTCGACACTGCAGCGAGTCCTTGACAGGGACTTGTTGTACCTAAAGAACGCAATTTTTTTTATTTTAGGCATTCTTTCGTACACGCGATAGTATTGATGCAACTCCAGCTCACCTGCGCTGAGGGCTGCCTTTCGTGCCTCTGTCCCTAAATGGAGTCATGAGATAGGACCTGCAGGGATACCCCTTGTCGCCAAGTAGAATACCAGGTATAGTTCCTCTCTCATATTGCACTCTGGCAAAACTGTTGTCGAGTATCCTGCTGTCGTGAGCTGAGCCCGGCCAGCTGGCCACCAAATAAAAAAATTGAAGTTGAGGCCCTGTGATTGCCTGCAACACAAGACAACTTTTTTCATGTTGAGCAGCCCAGAATGCTCCTGAAACCTAGTACAACTCATGTTGTGAATACAATGTTACACTGCTAGTTATGAAAACATAATCGATCGGGCATTCCCATATTTGTTATTTATATCAATGGCAGTGTTGTAAACATACCTGGACATTGATTGAGAAGTACCCCTTTCGATTCCGAAAGACCTCTGCGTCTTCGCCACCAGGATTTTTCATGGCCACATGAGTGCAGTCTATGCACCCACTTACACCAGGGAAACCGGCAATGGCATAAAACTCCTCCATTACCACGGCCGCTTCAGTGGCGTTGGGCAATTTCACAAGCTGAGGGAACAATGTGTGGCTTCTTGACATGCGCTCGTTGATGCGTGATACGCTTGCTTGCGACACATTCACAAGGTCCCCGGTAACTACTTGAAAGGTTCCAGCGCCGTAGAATCGCAGCGCGATGAGGAGCTGAAGGAGGGGCGGAATGTGGTGGCCGCGTTCGCTGTCTCTGGAGGCAGCGGCAGCATTTCCAGGAGGCGTATCACCGCTTGCTTGGAAAATCGGTACCGGCAGAGAAATTCCGTGTCGTTGTACGCCTCCATGGGATTCTGGCGATCCCTCAGAACTGGGCGTAACGGCGGCGCATAACGGTATGCTTCATCCTGTGAAACTGCTTCTACACGGTCAGCAAAATCGGCCAAGTCAGCCAGACTACCGTAGTAGTCGACCATTTCGTTTTACGGAAAAACACGAAAGTGGTACTTCGTATCACGAAGCCATCGCGAAAAGGGCAGTGAGGAAAGTACGAGGAAAGTATAAGTTTAAGTTAAGTGTGTGGGCAAAGTTTCACAAACTGCACTTCAGGCTCACTTATGAAAGTACCACTTTTCTGGTTAAGTAAGGCTCCTGAGAACGAGGCTATAGAATAGTTCATACTTCAATTCACTACATTAAGTACAAAAACGACAATCATTTAGCGCAACACCGGACGTAAATGTTTCAGTAGTTATAAGGTACATTTCGTAAGAAACGGAATAAGCATTTCTTTTTGTCTGTCGGTTTTTCAGCTTTCGGCTGGCCACAACACACAGCCACCGCTCAGCGGCCGTCGCTATAAAGTGACCGTCACAACTCACGGTTATCGTGTCATCTACAGATGTTTTTGCTACTGTGTGGATATTGCGTCCTATATGAGCGGCTCTTTTGTCATCTTGCGTGCATTTCGCTCCTTGCATTCTTCTTCTACTTCTAAATATATGGCATATCTAGCTAGCTTCTTAATTATGTCAGCGTCCATATGCGTTCCAATTTATTCTGATGAGGGTAGTGTGCCCTAACGGGATGAGCCAACAGTAATAAAAAAGAACACATTTTTGACAGCGTGAGTTTTTCGCTTGCTTTGTATAGTTTCTAAGGTGCGTATTTGGGCCGGTTGGTGCATATTCCGATACGAGAAACAGCGCGACACACGGGACAGTGAAAGAGACGCACCAATCTGTCTAGTGGGTGATGGTTTTATTTTTTCAGAAGCTTTCATAGAATTGGTGAACAAAGTTCCACGTCACTGTTCTCCTCTCCTTCCTTTCATGTTCCGTGTGCTATATATACCCCCATGTACGGAATAAAACCTTGGTTGTAAGTCAGCGCTTGGTCCGTCTCCTTCGCTGTCCCGCGTGTCGCGCTGTTTCTCGTATCGTTGTATAGGCGATGTGCAAAGCGCCGACCACGCCATCTGCCGCCATGGCTCGGAAGTGCTTGCGGGGCCCGGCGAACAGTGTTTCAGCGAGCGTCTACGCGAGTGCACGGATGGATGTGTTTTTCAACGTGATTTAACGACTCTCTCGGGCTTCAGCGATGTCGAAAAATAACTTCTGCGTTGTCGGCTGCTCAAACACATACAAAAACTCGCCAGGAACGCACTTTTACAAGTTTCCGGTGCTATTTCATGAGCGAGAGCGACGGCGACGGTGGATTGCGGCTGTCCGACGCAAAAGATAAGCAATCGCGCTTTGTTTAGGCAGTGTTAGAACAATTACCGTGTTTTTATTTCTCCAATTATGTCGCTACGTCTTCAGCGAACGCTACTACGCTTGATGATGGCGCTGGAATGCGATGGCACTGGAATGCGATGATGGCACTGGAATGCGATCACCGGTGCAGAATGTTCGCTGTGCGCTCGCCTCAACTGTATGCATATTGGCTGTAAAACATGGCACCTATTCGCACTGGAGGCTTTTGACAGGACATTCAACCGATTCAACCTCCCTTTGAATGCCTCGTAACATGACTTCATGCTAATAAAAAACACCCTTGATGTATCCCACTGATACTCATTCGCTTTACACAAGCTGTGTTATGAGTGGGGCCATAGGCGTGCTCACGGGGCGTGGGGGCTTTCCTATTTGCCTAAGAGGGGGGAGGGGGCGGCGCAAAATCTGCCCCTTGCATTAACTTAGTGGGGCCTGGGGGCGCTGACATGATCCTTTGCCCCCACCTTTGATGGGGAACCCTGCGCACGCCTGAGTGGAGCCGATTATGGAACTTACGTGTTTTTTTTTCTTTATTCTTACTGGTGGTGCTAGCTACTGGTTGCGGTTTTCTTTAGCATGTAATTGGTGAGTATATGTTGGTGCTGCTTCATTGTAGTTATATCACACCTGAAAAAAATTTTGCGTGCCCAATGCGTGGGCTCGACCCTCAAAGTTTCGTGTTTTTTTTTTATTCTCGCTAGTAGTGCTAGCTACTTGTTGCTTTTTTTGTGTGTGTGTGAAGGCAGTAAAGCACTTGGCCCTTCTTCGCCGCTGAGCAGCATTTGCGCTCTCCTTCTTCATGGCGTTACCCACCTGCAAACGCCAGTCAGAGGCGCCATCAAGCGGCTTCAGCGCAGTGTCAGAAGGCGAAGAGCTGCGCGCGCGCCAGCGCCAGTGTGTCTGGCGAGGCTAGACGCCACTCCTCCCGAACGTGCAGACCAGCAGCGGCGAGCCGCGCGCGACAGTGGCGGAGTCTGCGCGCGCGCCGGCGCCAGTCTGTCTGGCGCGGCTAAGACGCCACTCCTCCTGAAGGCGCACGCCAGAAGAAGCCTCATCCATCAGAGAAACCGACATTTTGTGCCAGAACTGTTTCAACCGCTTCAAACAGATCGCCGTAGTCTCTGTATGCATCTCGTTCTTACAAAAATTTTGTTCCCGAACAAATTGCTGTCGAAGAGCTAAACGTATTCGTGAAGACAACAAAATATATTTTTTTTCAGCGAAATTACAGGGGGTCGACGGACATGCACCGACGTTCTTCTCTGAAGACACCCAGCAAATACGTAGCCAAGCTGCTATGACAAGCTAGGTGACCACCACCTCCGCAGTGACTCAGTCCCACGCCACTAGCGCAAGCTGCCGAGATATTTTTTCGCAAGTTTATCGTGCTGGTTTCAAAGTTTTACCAACGCTGACCCTTCGCGTGGCCGCACCCGTGAAATCCATGCGCCGGCATGACAGCGCTCCCTCAAAATCTGCTATATAAACACATGGCACGTAAACGAAGCTACTGTGTAGAGAAAAAACGTTGGCTCATGCGCCAACGCATGCAGGCATTAGTGATCGGGACGTTGTAAAGTAAGCGGAGTACTTACGATGAGCTCCACTTCGTAAGGAAGCTTGTTGACGCTTGTCTGTGGCAAACACTTGGCGCGTATAGTGACATTGTCGTCCCACACAGCTGTTACATCGGACACATGTCCACTATTATAAAGCGCGGCGCCTTTGCGCACACTATCGCCGCAAAAGTAATAATTTGGTACGTGCACAAGCGGCACATCGCACGCGCGCAGTTCCGTCATGCTTGCAGTTAAAGGAGGCGTCCGCTACACGACCCGCATGCGGTTCCAACGGCCGCCGCTAGGCGGCTTTCAGTGGCGCCCCTATAGGCGCTGCGCATCGCGGATAGTTTCGTTGGGCGTCCGAAGCAATTCTGTGGACGCATGCTGCTAAAAGATTTGGTTGGGCGCCCGCACCAGCTTTACGGACGCGCGCTGCCAACCACATTGATGAAAGCCCGCTTCTGCAGAGCTGCGGACGCGCAACTAAAACCGCTTAATCAAGCGAAGAGCCTCACCTGTCAAAAATATTTCACGCACGTCATCAGCATTCAGTGGCGGAGGAGGTTACTCGCGTCCATCGACATCTGTGCCCAGCGGCAGCGTTTCCAACAGGCGCAACACCGGTCGCTTAAGAAATAGATACCGTGGTAGGAATACCGCGTCGTTATACGTCTCTGTGGAATCCTGCCGACCCGTGAGAACTGGACGTAACGGCGGCGCGTAACGATACACTTCATCCTGAGTAATTTCTTCCACAGGGCCAGCAGAATTGCCCAAGTCGGCGACACTGCCGTAGTAGTCGACCATTTTGTTTGACGAGAAAACAGCGAAAGTGGCACCATTAGTATGACTTAGACGTAGGCCCCTTGTGACGTTGCAGAGGTAAAGCAAGTGTTGTCGACGTCACAGACAGAAATATGCGCGGTGCACTGTGGTATTATGGTGGCTAGAGGGGGAGGTGTCAGCATCGGTCGGGCTGCACCGGGCAAGCCGGTGCGGCACATTTTCATGACGCCGACAGGTGGCGCGCTCGTCGTCTCCGAGATGCCTACAGCGAGGTCTGGCGAAGTGGTCTCGTGGATTCTCTCCGGCAAGGCGCATGTTATGTGACCTGTTGCTTCGCCTGCTCGGCTGTTGTTTGTGGGTATTGGTGCCTGATGTGAAAAGGCGTTGCCGTAGCCACCGGCGCTTCGCGGGAAACCTGAATTTCCTAGTCAGCGAACGCGTCTATGGCACGCTGTCTACTAAAGCGAGAAACGCATGTCGCGTTTTTCGCGACCGAGAAACGTACGTATGTCGCGGTTTTTGCGAGCGAGAAAAGCATGTCACGTTTTTCGCGACCGATAAACGTATGCCGCATGTCGCGTTTTCTCGCGAGCGAAAAAGACAATTGTACGGCGAACGCTGGTATTGCTGCCGATCTCGTCAGCACGCAAAACATTTTCTGTAGGGGTGTGCGAATAGCGAAATTTCATCTCGAATCGAATTCGAATCGAATAGTGCCGAATAGTGGCCGAAAATATCGAATATCGAATCGAATATCGAATAGTATATTTACACGAAAAGTATACCGCCAGTTACAGCAAGAAAAAGAAAAAATCAGGGACGCTACGGCGTATGACAACTTTATTAAGCGCTTGTTCGGGAGGGATCCTTTTTTTTTCAGCTTTTATGGGTGCGCGGGCAGGTTGATACAAGAGCCACCATTTGAGCCACCAACGGCACTCCTAACCTCTTAACGGCTAACAGAGCCAACGGCTAACAGTACGGTAGCTATTTTTTTCCCTTATCGTTGCTCAATACGGCTTATTTGACAACGGTAATGTGCTTCATCCTCATGAGTGCTCCGGGCCCAACAAACTTCGGGAGTCCGTACAGCAGCGTTTTAACTGCGCGCCGCAACGATGGGAGTTTCTGAATGAGTCGTGCGGTGCGGCAGTGGCGATTGCACAGCGTGAAAAAATTTTCACATGTGAAGCCAATCACCGCGGGTTTCGCTAGCCAAAGTCGGGGCGTTTTACGGCGCTTGTGGCGTATGCGACCGAACTATGCAAGAAGTCCGAGCATTCGTTTCGGACGCGAAGTTGGGAAGGGCTTGCCATTTTTCTCTTGTGTGTTTTTTTACGTGCGGAAATGACATAATCTCATTTAAAAGAAACATACGATCGCTTTTGAACCAGGATATCGGTGGAAGTGTTAACGATGGCCTACTGTACCGCCGTTAGCGTTAGTTTTAGCCACCCTACGCTAACCAGATTGCACCATTGGCCTTTGTCACGTTTTAGACATTCGTCCAGTCGAATTATTCGAAACTTGGAATGCTAGCTATTCGAAAGTCGAATCGAATTATTCGATTAGGTATTATTCGATTCGAATTCGAAACTAGAATATTCGCACACCCCTAATTTTCTGTCGTGAAGTTGCGTTGTCCCGTCGATAGATTAACCATTGCCGTCACCGGACCAGCGGACGCGTGCCTTGGTTACTTAGATGCGGTTCCAGCTTTGTTCCCCAACGTCGCTGCGTACCTTTCCAAGAAATTGCGAGCGAAACGGCGGGAAATAGCCCCCGCGAACGACCACCCACTGCATAAGCCGAGGTGCAGTGTTTTCCAATCGTTACACTCCACACAAAGCTTCAGCAGTACGAAGAAATTACCAAAGCTCTTGTTGGGCCAGCTTCATTGATATGTTTGCCTAATCTCGAAAATTATTTGGTTGTATGGTTAGTGTGCGCCGTAAGAAGTCGTGGACGGAAAACGCGCCTCGCGTCCGTACCAAACCACTCCGCAAACCTAAGCCAGCGCGCGGATGAAATCTCGGAGCCGACACAGGCCGACAGACGCGCCCATGCGGCGGCAGGCAGCGTGAGCTCTCCGTGTGTGTGTTCTCCAACTGGCAGTTCAACAAGCGCTTGGCTGACGTCACCCAATACTGAGCGTACGTCATCACGCGTTCCCCGAGGCGCGACCGCCGCGGCGCGGCGCTAGTTTCTTATCCTCCTTCGGCGCGCGTTTTGAACCTACACTAAAAATGACCATAACTAACGCTGCTAGGATTAATTAGAGATCACGTTGGAGGATTTACGGTGTCATTCCGTGGTTACAAGACATAGACCTACTTATTACAACATAAATGTCACAAACAAAAAATCGGCTGTCAGGGGCCCTTTAAGGTAGCTATAGCTGCACTTTACTTTTCGGCGCCTGAGTGCCGATTTAAGTTCACCTTAAGTACAACATTGGTTTGTGAAACGCGTTAAGCGTCGATCGGCTACTTAAGTCATACGTAAAGTATAGAAGTTTCGTTTGTGAATACGGGCCTTAAGGTAGCTAGTAGATGTGCTTTACTTTCCGGCACTTAAGAACCGATTTAAGTTCACCTTAAGTACAAGATTGGTTTGTGAAACGCGTTAAGCGTCGATCGGCTACTTAAGTCATAAGTAAAGTATAAGTTGCGTTTGTGAATACGAGCCTATGTTGCTCGCAGAGGTCTAGTAATACTTTCCCATTGGTGCCTGAATATCCGTCAAGATCATGTATGTGGGCATTCATGTTCCCTAAAAGGATAATTTCGGCCCCATTACCAAATTCCTTAATATCTGCATTCATGCAATCCACTATCTCCTGATTCTTTTCTCTGCAGTTATTCCCCGTCCACAAGTAGGCTACCCCTAGCCACGTTTCCTTTCCACCTACTGTGCCCAAAACCCAGAGGTGCTCTGATTACGTCTGTTTCACTCTAACCCATTTGGCGAAGCGGTGAATTAGAATTCCTACACCCCCGCTTTTCCTTTCTGGTATGATCCTGTTACACCCTTCCCAAATATAATTTTCAATATATGGTGGCTCTTCGAAATCTCTAAGGTGTGTTTCTCTAACCTCATAAACGCCTATCTGTTCTTTGTTTAACTGCTCCTCAATTTCTAACCATGTTGCCTTTTTCCTGCCACCCTGTATGTTTATGTAACCAATAGCAACACGCGCCTTCTCCCTTTTTCTTTTACCTTTTTTCTGGTTTTTCCCAATACTACCTGTCAAAGAGTCCTGGTTGTTTTCCCTCTTACTAGCTACCCCTGACTCCGAAGGGCCAGTGTGCCCCCCAAAAAAGCTACTGCGCGTTCTGCCAGTCGCCGGCCCGCCTCATGACCAAGCCTCTTATCGAAGTGAATTCTCCCTCTTTGGAAACCATCCCACCTGTGCACCTCCCTGTTTATAACCACTACCTCGAAACCCTTCTCTCGACTAATTCGCCATATCTCTTTCTTTGCGTCGACAACCGCTCTTTGCAAGTTGCCGTTGCGCACTGGCACTTCCGGTATTGTGCATACTACAATTTGCACCTGGGGGGACACGGCGCGCATGTCCTCGACCCCTTTCACCAGGGTCGTCGATAGTCCTGACGATTCTTTATTCAAGACGTCATTGAGCCCTCCCGCAATTACCACGAGGTCACGCCTGTTAGCTTTAGCTGCGAGTTTTTCACTCGCTTGCCTCATGACTGACCCCAGCGTATGTCCTGAGAACCTCCCTATCGAAACTCTCTTATCGCCTCTCACCCTCTCCTTAATTGCCTCTGCGCTCCGGACTAAATTTGAGTCACCGGCGATAATTACCTGTCCAAACATTCCTTCTGAAACATGTACCTCGCTGCTGACTAGGTGACTGGCGCGGCTCACGGCTGCTGCTTTATCCCCTCCCTCCCTCAAAACTACTTCCCAGTAGCAGGGCTCTGTGGCCACTGTATCTGCCTTTGTCATGCCTGATGTTCCCTTCGCCTCCGCCCCACGGGGGGTCGTCGCCATAATGCTTCCGCCGTCACCTGCGTCTTCTTTGTTCACTTTGACGACCTTCGATAGGCTATCCTCGGCTGACCTGAGCCTTTCTCCCATGGCCGTCGTTTTTTCTCGCTCTGTCGCCAATGCATTTTCCAGCTCTGCGATTTTCGCCATGAGCCCACTCTGGGCCGCCATCATGTTTTCCATTTTTTCTCGAACTCGCATTTTCTGCACTTGGCGTCACCTTGTGCTTTCTCATCCGCACAAACTTCCATCTTCTAACCTACCCCGCACCCTGAACACTTTACGGTCTTTTTGACCATGGCTAGATCAGTTCACCGATGCCCACGTGTTGCAAAACTGCCACAACAAATAATCACGGCGTACTAAAATACACTGTTCTAAGGCAAAAAGAACCACAATAATAAATAAATACGCTACACTTCAAAACACCTGCGCATGCACGTGGTCGGTCTACGCGCAGACCTCAGCCACGTGGTGGCAGGAAAAAAAAACGACAGTACAAAATACTACAAAAAAAACGTGCAACGTAATAGACCCAACCAAGGTTTACGCTAGCACCTTATGAACTCATAAACGCACAGACAGAGGCAAGCTGGAATCATGCGAATACACTTATATGTCGCCGCCCTGTGACGACAGGGCGGCGCTGCAGGTTGGCAACTAATCTCGGATATCTTGGTACAACTGTCTGTCGGATGCCGGCGGTCGCGTTTCACTTGCGCCTCCCATTTTTTTTTCGTTAGTGGTTACGAGGGAAACGAAACATCCGTTGGCCTTTCGCATGTGAAACAGTACAGAGTGACACACAGCAGCGGGTCACAGCGGTCGAAGAACTGATCTAATAGCTTAAACACCAACGCGTTTGCAGCATATTCCTCGCGCTACACTCACAGAAAGGCCTAGTAAAAAGGGCGCCTTTTTGTCCCACAACAATAATCATCACCCGGCTTGCTTGCATTTCCTTTCTTGAAAACTCGGCGCTGGCCACTTTTCTACCAAGAACACTATGCCACGCTGGTAGCACACATGCCGTTCGTGACGAGAAAGTGCTGGGCGCGCGGCGATAATGCAAGGAAAGGAAGGAAAAATAAATGACGATTATTGTTGTGGGACAAAAAGACGCCCTTTTTACTCGATCTTCTCTGTGTGTGTAGCCACTGCAGTCCGACTGACACTTTAGAACAAATATGGGTCCCCGCGAAGAAACGGCGGCGCGGAGCGGGTCAAAAGGTGTCTCCCTCCTGGAAGCGGAGGCGCGGCATTGAGGCACCCCTGCGGTGGCGCCAGCAGCGCCGCCTGGAGGGAGCGAGGTTGCGCCGGCGCGCGAGGAAGGGCGCTTTCTCATTTGGGGCTCGGGGAGGTCCGCGGGTGCCAACCGCGGCTCAGTCCCACGGGCCCCCTCGTGGTGAGTCGAACGTCGGCGACACCGCATTCGCAGTGCATTGTATGTGTTATACTGTTTTTTGTGTGCTCTATTCTCTGTGTATTCCCAGGTAGCACAACACGGATAATTGACGTTTTATAAACGTTTATCCGAGACGATAAAAACGTTTAGAAAACGTCACGGAATAGAAGCTCAAGGTCTAGAAAACGTCTCATATCTCGTCTAATGTCCGGCTAGAATCCGTTTTTAAGACCATTTAGAAAACGTTTTAAAAACGTCACAGAAAATCCCATTTTATAAAACGGATTAAAATGTCTCATTGCATTGCCTTTGAAAAGATGTTTCTTAAACGTTTTTAGGACGTCATGCAGGATCTCTTTTCTTTTACCTGTTTTGTTTTTGTGCATACAATTATAAAAGGGCACGTTTTTAGGAAGCCCTCCCTGCTATAGCAATTACAGTTAATAATAATAATAATAATAATAATAATAATAATAATATATGGGGTTTAACGTCCCACAACTACGATATGATTATGAGAGACGCCGTAGTGGAGGGCTTCGGAAATTTCGACCACCTGGGGTTCTTTAACGTGCACCTAAATCTAAGTACACGGGCCTCAAACATTTTCGCCTCCATTGAAAATGCAGCCGCCGCTCTAGTAATTACAGTTACATTATCCAGTAATTACTCTTACAGAGTGAGAGCTCAACAGATTCACAGACAAAAGTGGTCATGTCATAATTTAATATGTAAAACAGCAACGATTCCTGTACAGCATAGAAACGTAAAAACCACGAAATGAGATATAGCATGCGACTAGATAACATTATTCAGAAGCGGCAAAAGAACGCAAAATATCGCGGCAATTAAAATGCAGCTACATAGTATCCAACCTTCAAGAACTCTTTTTGTTGCACGATTCATCATTAGCAAAATTGACGCCAAACAATTAGCAATGCCATATGACAAAATGTAGGATCTGGCACAAGCATTCTGCAAAGTGTAAGCGTCGTCTCAATTAGCTTTACTGAAATAAACGCAAGGATTAAGTGAAGAGAAATTGACGAAAATGGAATGTCGCTGAGGCCAACGACTCGACAAGGAAACAGTTTCCGTCAGGGCCCTGATGAAGACAAGCGTCCATGATGGAACGTTTCCTCAACGCTTCATCTTCCGCTGAACGTTTTTCTTGCAGGAAGGAGAGAGAGACAGAAGGAATACAGGATAGGCAGGGAGGTTGACTAGCGTCCACCTTGCTACCCTACTCATTGGAGGAGAATGAGGGAGTCAAACTAGAAAGAGACACATTTCACAATACGCAAACAGAAGAGCGTATCACAGGCGGTCACTCAATTTTGGTGCCTTGAAGTACTGCGGGAGGGCTCGTGTGGTTTTTTAGGCTGATGTGCTATGAAGACAGACTCCTAAGATTTTTCCTTCAGTAAAAGGCCAACCATCAAGTCTCCTGAAGGTACATTGGCACATTGGAGAGTCTGGCGATGTGTTTGAAATTGCGGACAGCGGCACAAATGATGATCGATAGTCTCTACACAGTTGCGGTTATCGCACATTGATGAATCTACCCTACCATGCCGATAGGTGGATGAGTTAGAAGACGCTACACCGAGCCACAGCCAACACAGCAAAAAGACGTGGACAGTAGAAGTGGACAGGACAGCGCTTACTCCCGTCCACTTCTACTGTCCACGTTTTTTTTTCACTGTGCTTCAACCTAATTTTCCGAACATGAACGTAAACCAACGGGCCCAACTCCCCATCTTGCTCCAACACAGCATTCTAAGCAGGAAAGGAGGCATGCATCAAACACCTGGTGTGTGACTCCCTTCGTTTCAAAACAATCGTTCAGTAGCGCGACTTAAGACGACAGTTAGTGGAAACCGACTCCAATGTGTTGAAATCACTAATAACAAAACAAAACTGCAAAATACTACATTTGGCCTACCCAGCCAAAAATACGTAATAAAAAAAGAACGTAAATTGCTTACGAAACCACTGTTGCTGAAGTGTATTGCTCACAAAATGGAACTTTTAGAAACTTTCTTACAACATATGCCTCTGTTGGGACATTTCTCACTGAATAAACGGTGGCAAAGAACACTGGCGTCATTACAGAAGTAAGACTAGACGTTCGGAACAAAAGGCGGCCATTTTAGCTGTTAGCTAAAAATACTTGTGCATGCAGCATCCTTGTTTCAAACAGCGCCCACTAAAGAAGTAACGGTTTCAGGCTTCGAAATGCAGCGCAAAAAACTTATCCCAGGAATTATGGTGTGACATCCCTAGAGAGCACACAGTTAACTTTAAATGTGCAATGGCTAGCAGAAAATATGAACACTGTAAATTACAGCAACATATAACAAAGAGTACAACTAAACCAACTGTAGCACGAAAACAAAATGTGTCAACAAAAAAATGCAAACGACCACAAAAATTACAATGAATGGGTCACTTACTAAAATGAATAAGAAAGTTTAGGAATATGAAAATACCAGCCTGATAAAAAACAACTTTCTTTTATTAAGGCCTGCATTAAAAAACATGGCTGATCCCTCTGTCATAGGAATCGGTATAGCACGAAAGTGCAACATGTCTTCACAGACGTAGTTGAGCATTTGTTGTGCATTCTTTCGTCCCAAGCGCGAAGGAATGAATGCTACAGCATCAAATTGTAATGTTACGCGAAGAACGGCAAGCCGCTCGAAACTTGCAATGCGCTGCTCAAGCAGAAAGGACGCGCGGAGCGAACATACACAGGATGAGCGCGAACTGTCACAGTTGTAACTTATTTCTGTGTGAGCGGCGCGCTCCTTTCGCAAAAGCGGCCGCTGCAGTGAGCGAGGTGACCTTCGTGCTCTCAACGGAAACTTGCAGGCAGTGCGCAAGACGTACAAACCACCGAGATCACGAGATAAGCTCCCGCACGAGCCACCACGCCCTGTCGAGGCGCGCGCTAATCCGCATGGGGGACGACTTTTAAAGCGCGCTCTTCGAGCCCTTCGCGCCATCTCGCTAGTGATAACGAAAACACGCTGGACCGCCGATCTCTGAGTACCGCCACCGGCAAATGGTGTACATAAATAGCTCGCCGTTAACATGGCAGAGAACATGCCGTCTGTGGCGGAGTCATTTCGCGCTGCACGCTGGCGATCGAGAGGTCGTAAGTTCGACTCTCGGTGACGGAACTTCTTCTCATAGTTTTCCTTTGCCATATGTTAGTCTTTATATTTTACAACGTCATATCCGTCACGGAAATGCGTCAGTGAAGTCGTGGTGGACCCCGGCATAAAACACTCTCGTGTTACAAAATGTCAAGCTAAAAGAACAAACATAACGATAAGACACATCAGCTAACGAAATTGTGACTCTTCCCCATTTTTTACTCAATAAGCACACAACTATAAACTCAAGATTGTCAGAGGCAGGTCAGGGTATTGCACTTCGTACATCACATTGCTCAGTGTCAAAATATAACAATGTGTGGCAAGTCAGTCTGAACAGATGGCTTCACAACAGGTACTTGATGGAAATCACTAGGCACTTCCGGAAATCTGCTACGAACACTACCAATGGCACACACGAAAGTTGTGCCATTAGCAGCATGCGGCAGCGTATTTTAGCACAATAGCCCTAGTGCGGTTTTCTTGAAGATCCCGACAAACACAGACGCTCAAAAAAAGTTAACTGCTTTACAAACTGTGGCCTTTTGTTTTTTAAAGTTCCAAAGGAAAAGGGAAAAATGTCAATCTCTTGACATCCATCTTTTTTCATGCTAAAAGCTGTCAGTCAGCCCATAAAAAAAAAGGAAAGTAATAATTTAGCTGGTATAGCCTTTGTTTCAAAACATCTAGTGCAAGTACCACGTGCAATGAATAGGAGAAAAGATGATTTCATTCTTTGCTATTATACCTAAAATAGGACGGTGTGAAAAGTTGAAAACTCGATAACACCACACCGCGACAGAGAGCGAGCCTGCTATATTTAACCAGGCAGAAGAGACGCGCAAAAGAACCTTTTGGTTCTGCTAAAAGTTGCCGGCTTTACCGAGAAAGGAGGATGTTAACAGACTAGGGGAAACATAAATCGTGTCGAGATAGTCAAGACAGCACTAAGAAATCACAGCACTGAAAAAAATGCCGAACTCCTCCTCGTGAAACACGTCTTTGACTCTCATGCCCTCAGAAACTCGCAACTAACAGAAAAGCGTGCCAAGACTCTCGTTACATGCAAACAGTACTGTGGAAGAAACCATGAACTAGTACGCTGTCGCTGCAGATTTTCTCATCCACAAACTTCAGTGACACAATAAAACAGATAACACATGCCGTAACTTCCAACAATGCAGTTTTAAAATTGGGTGCGCAAAGCTTTGCGTTAGCGTTCATCGCCATTGACATTCGTTATACACTACGTACGCAACAAACTGTCTTTGCGTATCCCATTGTAAAACTGGCTACTGCGTAGGCGTCGTACGCCATCCTCTGTCGTACTCACGTTAAGTGGCGGAAATAGCATATGCGCCCAACGAACGCTATCTTTGCGTACCCTGTTCTAAAACTGCTTCTTACGCGGCACACGTAGCTTAAGCTAATGTATATCTTGAAACTACCTGATAAAGCGGCCAAGCAAAAAGTCATTGCACTCAAATTAGGTTAACAAATATAAATACGGTTTTCCCGCATGTTGGTTCGAACATAAACGGAAATCATGACCTGCATTTACGTTTAGACAGCTTTATCATGTATGCTGAATAAATTCCGCAATCACGCACTGCTGAAACATGTCCCACATCAGCCCGTAATGCAATGGAACATGCTTTTTCATTTGTCTTAGTTCTCAAATACTGAGCGCAAATGCAATAAAAATGAACTTACCTTAAAAAATGACAGAAGCCCGTGGTTGACAGTATCCGCAAATCCACAAAAACTAATCGCACATCAAAGTAACCACACCCGTCCCTCGAGCATAAAAGAAAGGAAGTTGCGAGAGCGTCCCGCGCGCAAGCTGATGAGTGAATTTTTCTGCAGAGAATCTTACTGGACTCCAACCGCCAGTTGGCGTAACAGTCGCGCCACAGAGACATACTTGCATTCGGGTCCACAAGTTTAACGCGCAGCGAAGTATAGTTTCTTCACAGCCGTTTATGACATCCATGAATCACGACACAAGCACGAAATATAGCAAAAGAGTGCATGACCGGTGAGCTCGACCACCCATGCCAAATCGGCGAGCTTAACTGACATTGCAGAAGCAACAGCCGCGCGGATGGATACAGTCAGCGCTAAAGCCTTCGTGAGGAAGTTAGACTGTAATCGCTGCAAGTAAATTGCGTAAAGTTTACTGGTTAACCAACTTTGAAGTCTTCATTATTGCTGATGCAATGTAGGCACCACACGCCTTTATTATTTGCGCGTTACTTTATCGCAATGAGAGATGGAATGCGCAGGCTCGAGTTCAAATTTCAATTCGCGGTGGTTCATGCATGCCCATGCATGCATGGGCCAAGTGGTGCGCGATTCGCTGCTGGGCGAGAAAACGTCTTATAAAGTGCGTCTTCTAACGTCACAAACAAGACGTTTTTCAAACGTTGAAATTGGTTTAGTATCGAACAAACGTCTTGAAAGATACGTTCGAGGCCAAAATTGTCTTAAAAACTGCGTTTTCTAGACGTTATCAAAAACGGATATAATACAGATTTTCTGTGACGTTTTTAAAACGTCTAAATTGGTTTAGAATCGAACAAACGTCTTGAAGTATACGTTCCCGGCCAAAATTTCTTAAAAAATGCGTTTACCAGACGTTATCTAAAACGGATATAATAAGGATTTTCTGTGACGTTTTTAAAACGTCTGAATTGGTTTAGAATCCAACAAACGTCTTGAAATATATGTTCCAGGCCAAAATTGTCTTAAAAATGAGTTTACCAGACGTTATCCAAAACGGATATAATAAAGATTTTCTGTGACGTTCCTAAAACGTCTAAATAGGTTTAGAATTGAACAAACGTCTTGAAATATACGTTCTAGGCCAAAATTGTCCTAAAAAATGCGTTTACCAGACGTTATCAAAAACGGATATAATAAGGATTTTCTGTGACGTTTTTGAAACGTCTAAATTGGTTTAGAATCGGACAAACGTCTTGAAATATACGTTCAAGACCAAAATTGTCTTAAAAAATGCATTTTCTAGACGTCATCAAAAACGGATATAATACGGATTTTCTTTGACTTTTTAAAACGTCTAAATAGGTTTTGAATTTAACAAACGTCTTGAAATATGCGTTCCAGGGCAAAATTGTCTTTAAAAATGCGTTTACCAGACGTTATCAAAAAAAGGATATAATACGGATTTTCTGTGACATTGCAAAATATAACAGCACGAAGGACGGGTCTGAAGACACAAAAACCACAGGACGAGTGCTGACTACCAACTGAGATTTATTTGATGAAAGTGCTTCATATATAGTGTCACATGTCACCACCAACAACACGCCCCCACTCACGAAACCAGTAATAGCACTATCATGAACGCTACATCATACAAACCTGAATCAACGCACAGTTAACCACCGGAAGCAGCAACCACAGATTATACAGACGCGCATGGCAATTGTCGAAACATGCTTGAAGACACACTATCACAGTTCAACATGTAAGTGCACACAGCTCGTTAGAACACTGTATTGCGCATGTTCCTCCCAAACAGCCCAAACAGCCTCCCAAACAGTGACATTTCTAAAACGTCTAAATTTGTTTAGAATCGAAAAAACGTCTTGAAATATACGCTCCAGGCCAAAATTGTCTTAAAGGGGCACTGACATCAAATTTCAATCTCGAGATGTGTCCTTCATTCGATTCTTCGTTATGCATAGGTATAATGACCAAGTTTCAATGGCGTCCATCACCTGGAAGTTATTTTATTTCGAGGGCAAAGGGCGTACGGAAGCTCAAAGGGGATTTCATCATCCTGCGACATCGACACTAATGTGACGCGTTCGGTGTGGCGCATACCATCCTGAGTGACGATGCACTGGTAGCGATGAAGTCGACGATTCGAGTGGAATGCTTGTGTCGTTTCATTACACGTGAGGTACACACCTACACGACCACAAGCTATCAAGGTAGAGTAGCGTATAAATAAATCTCATCGCTAACAAGTAACGCGCAGGTAGCCTTTATAGTGAATTTTAGTTCGTCCGTAGACTTCGTTGCGCTAGCGTAATACCGGGTTACTGCAGCCGTAACCGTGTGAGGCCGGATAGGTGGGGCCATCTGGCGGCGCAAAGAAGAACTTTGCAAGCGCAGAATTGCTATTGTAGAAACCTAACGTATTCTATTTCGCCGCTGGTGTGCATTCACTATACCGATATACCATAGACCCCTTTGCGTATACCGGAACGCCGTGCACGCTAAAATTCTCGAATAGCTAATTGAGACACACCGGCGTGCATGGCCCGAGCGTGCGTCCCCGGGCGACTTTTCGTTGCTGCTTGGAACGGCGTCCATTGAATCGCTGTTTTGCAAAGCGTCGAAGCGCAAATAATTCGCGACGTCGCGAATCGCGGTGACTCCAAGTTCCAGAATGTCGTCTTCAACACTAGTCGACATTTTTGACGGCGATGCTGGTGGCAAGGCATGACTGAACGTGTGCGCCTAGCAGGCGAAATGTCAGCTGAACAGCTGAGTCTCACATCACTCCTTTCTGTAGAGAAGTGGTCAGCTGGGGCGCGGTGTGCAGGTGGCGCCGCCGACGCTAAAAAATTGGCGGGCTTGCCGGCCGTTTTGAGTCGTGCTAGATACCGGTGATCTAAATCAATAAAACAGATAGTTATTCGTCCCTGAGTGGCATTTTGGGTCGCGAATCGCTACTAGAGGGTCGATAAATACTCGTGGATGCAAAAATCTTGACATTCCTAAACTTAATGTCAGTGCTCCTTTAAAAAATGCGTTTTCTAGACGTTATCGAAAACGCATATAATACGGATTTTCTGTGACGTGTTTAAAACATCTAAATTAGTTCAGAATCGAACAAACGTCTAAAAATACACGTTCCAGGCCAAAATTGTCTTTAAAAATGCGTTTTCTAGACGTTATCAAAAACGGATATAATACGGTTTTTCTGTGACGTTTCTGAAACGTCTAAATTGGTTTAGAATCGAACAAACGTCTCGAAATATACGTTCCAGGCCTGAATGGTCTTAAAAAATGAGTTTACCAGACGTTATCGAAAAAGGATATAATACGGATTTTCTGTGAAGTTATTAGAATGTCTAAATTGGTTTAGAATCGAACAAACGTCTTGAAATATACGTTCCAGGCCTAAATGGTCTTAAAAAATTAGTTCACCAGACGTTATCAAAAACGGATATAATACGGATTTTCTGTCAAGTTTTTAAAACTTCTAAATTAGTTTAGAATCGAACAAATGTCTTGAAATATACGTTCCAGGCCAAAATTAGCTTTAAAAATGCGTTGTCTAGACGTTATCAAAAACGTATATAATACAGATTTTTTGTGACGTTTTTGGAACGTATAAACTGGTTTGGAATCGAACAAACGTCTTGAAATATACGTTCCAGGCCAAAATTGTCTTAAAAAATGAGTTTACCAGACGTTATCAAAAACGGATATAATACGGATTTTTGTGACGTTATTGGAACGTATAAATTGGTTTGGAATCGAACAAACGTCTTGAAATATACGTTCCAGGCCAAAATTGTCTTAAAAATGCGTTTTCTAGACGTTATCAAAAACGGATATAATACGGATTTCCTGTGACGTTTTTAAAACGTCTGAATTGCTTTAGAATCCAACCAACATCTTGAAATATACGTTCCAGGCCAAAATTGTCTTTAAAAATGCGTTTTCTAGACGTTATGAAAAACGCATATAATACGGATTTTCTGGGACGTTTTTAAAACATCTAAATTGGTTTAGAATCGAACAAACGTCTTGAAATACACGTTCCAGGCAAAAATAGTCGTAAAAAATGCGTTTACCAGATGTTATCAAAAACCGATGTATCACGAATTTTCTGTGACGTTTTTAAAACGTCCAAAGAGGTTTAGAATTGAACAAACGTCTTGAAATAGACGTTCCAGGCCAAAATTGTATTAAAAGATGTCTTTCCCAGACGTTATCAAAAACGGATATAATACGGATTTTCTGTGACGTTTTCAAAACGTCTAAATTGGTTTAGAGTCGAACAAACGTCTTGAAATATACGTTCCAGGCCATAATTGTGTTTAAAAATGCGTTTTTTAGATGTTATATAACACGAATTTTCTGGGACGTTTTTAAAACGTCGAAATTGGTTTAGAATCCGTTTTGTCCCATTTATCCTTAAAAAAACGTTTTGTAGACCATGTGTGCTACCTGGATTGGCACTATATTGAAATATTTCGCATATCTCTTATTAGATTCGGCTGGCGAGCTCGCCGTTGTAAAAGCAGTTAAGAGATGTACATGTTAAGAAAGGGAAAATAGACAACCACCCATTTGTAGTACGAAGCCACAAGGAAATCCATACGGATTTCTCAGAAATAAAGCCTCTAGTTGCCGAAAAATTCGTCCTGCTCCGGGGTTCGAACCCGCGACCAACGCCTTTCCGGGGCGGTCGCTCTGCCAATCGAGCTAACCAGGAAGCTAGCAAATGGCAGCGCGAGGGCGAATTCATCGACAACTCGAAGCAACTGGACACATATTGCAAATCAGTTCTGCGGAATCCCGCAAGGTGGCGGAAGGGTTAAGAAAGGGAAAATAGACAACCACCCGTTTGTAGCACGAAGCCACAAGGAAATCCGTGCGGATTTCCTTGTGGCTAGATGTACACGTATTCGTATGCTCGACGGCGTGACTGTGTCCGTGTGTTCCATGGGGCCCCACAGGTTTATGGCAAAAAGAACGTCGACGTTGAAACCTGTTTCTATTTTCTTAAACAGATGGGACAAGAGATGTACGCAAGGCGTCACAGCATATTTATTGGCCTTATTGTCCATCACGACAGTTTCAACCAGACGAAATTTACACTTCGTCATGAGTCCCGTGGACGCCGACACAAGCACATGCGCAGGGTACCCAGCGCTTTTCAGCCGAACAACCTGCTGCTGACTCTCAAGAAATTTATGTATGCTTGACTTTTTTTAAGGGCGAATTGTAAAGTGTTCATTGCAAAAAGTTTCAATGGCGACGTTCTTTTTTCTTCAAAGCTAAAAGCAGGGAAAGTTTATGCTGCAAATGAGGAGAAGGCTAGAGGAACAGCTTGCTCGATGAAGCATCGGAATCCCTCCGTTTCCTGCGCTGTTGGGGTTGTTTACAGGAGGAGTAGTATTGCGTACAACAAAAGAAAACACACGAGGACACACACAAAGCGCAAACTAACAACAGTTTATTGAGGACAGTAAAGGACCCGTTTTTACATTTCCAAGACGGCATTGCGCAATCCAGTAGTGCAATTTAACAAAAAACGTTTGACAGCGGTGCAAAATATTTAGGAGAAAATATCACCGTACACGTGCCGTGTTACTGAGGTACGCCAGTTCATTCTCAGATAAGGCGATGGAAGCTGTGCAAATACACCGGTCATTTAGGCTTGTGATGGTGGGGCTGCGTACGGAGTGCCGCCAATCCCGCGTCATCTGCTAAGGTGTCCGCCATTCTCACGCCTGCTCCGATCTACGGACGCGTTGCCGGCACGCATGTGGGCAGTTTCCATGCAGTACGGGGCCTTTGTGGAGACTATCTTGCAGCGGAAATGCATTAATGTGTGACATTAATGCGTGAAAGGCATTAATGCGGGACACTGAACAAGAGGCAGGGGGAGGATGTGGAGTTTGAACAAAATGTCACCTAACGTTGCCATTTGAAAGATGGCCTGTCCGATATCTCGAATGTGGGTCGTTTCTAAATGGGATTTGACGTCAGAGTTTCAGAAACATGTCGCTACTGACCTCCTGAATGGCTAAAAAATGTTGCAGTGGCTTAGCTCGGCTATGCCAGGATAACGTAGCGTTAGCAAAGGTTCAGCTAATTATTCTTACTTTCCTGATTGTCTAGGATTAGCTTGATTATCATGCTTACTGCTGCTCCAATGACACACACACGGTATGCGTATTATGTGGCACATGTATATTTATTTTGCTAGGCAACTACTTCGGGATCCGATGAGTTAAGCTTCTCCGCTCTTCTGCGCCGTTGAGCAGCATTTCCGCTCTCCTTCTCCATGGCTATACCACACTGGCAAACGCCAGTCAGAGGCACTATCAAGCGGCTCCAGCGCAGTGTCAGACGGCGACTGCACAGCGCAAGCGAATAGCTGCGCGCGCGCCGGCGCCAATACGTCTGCTACGGCTACGACGTCACTCCTCTGGAACGCGCAGACCGGCGGCAGCGAGTCGCGCGCGGCAGCGGCGGAGTGCGCGGGAGGTGCCGGCTCCGGTGCGTCACATCACTGATCCTCGCGCATACGCAGCACGCCTCTTGAGGAGCCACGCGAAACTGGCTCGGCTAGGCCAGTGTAGCTAACGCTGCAAAATTGGACACCGATTCTGAAATACAGAGTTCTTGCTCCGCGTTTACATCTCAACACCAAGTGACCGCATGGGTGCCTGACGAAAAAAATGCATGAGCCTACTCACGTCTGTGTCGCTCATGAACATACTTGTTAAGAAAAATAAAAAAACTGAGACGAAGACAGTCATGTGCGGGCCTGGCCGCTAGCGAATGGTCCGCGTGCCGCGTATTTGAGACCCCTGGCTTACGTCTAATGGCGCGTTCACACTGAGACATTCGGCGGCGAGAGCGCGCGGAATCCGCTTCGGCGGCAGCGAGATACGCCGGAAAAGCGCTTTCCGCGCCGATCGGCCGAGGACCGATTTTTGCGGCAGCTGCCGCCGGATTCCCTCACCGCGAACCCATCGGGACGCGAGTCGAACATTCGAAAAATGGTGCCATGCTTGTGATATCGCAGTCGTCGAAGCTCGTAGCGACAGCGAAGTCTTTCGTAATCATCCTGTAGTTCTCGACAACTACCAAGTGTTGTCGCGATTAGCATCATTGGAATACAACATCGCGATCTCGCAGAACGGGTAGCATTATCACGGCTCGACCAAGCTTTCTCGCGCCTTGGAAATCAGGGCGAACCAACCACAACTCCTTGCGTCGTTTCTGGTTCAGCGAATGCATATTTCTCCTCGTCAGACATCGCCAGAACGTTGCTTTCCAGCAGGCCCAGCAGTTCGACGACCCTGCTCCTGTTTATGCGCTTCGCCATAACGAAACGCGAACACAACGCAGAGCGCGTCGATGCCAGCGTTCCATCGCGCGAAGGAGCGATGACAACTAGGCGCCCTAGTTTCGGCGGTGCGGTTGCTAAGCAGTGTGAACAATGCGGAATTTCGGCGGCACGAGAATTCCGGTCGCTGTGGCCAGCGGATTCCCCAGTGTGAATGAGCCATAACAGTACTATGAAATTCGCCGCTTCACGCTGTCATCTTATGCTGCCGTCTGAAACCACTTTTAAATGCTCTGCGACCGCTTGTCGTCCGTGATTGTTTATTTTTGACAACGGGGTTGTTTGACTCTCGCTGATCTTGCTCTGCAGGTGAAAAATAACGCATTTGCTCAGGCCTTAGTGAAGAGCAATGGACAAGCGACGCTCGAATGAACGTATTACTTGGCACTGCTGCTCTTGGGGAAGATTTGCGCGGGGAATCTTTGCTGCGTTGAAGCAGTGTTGTGAATATTGTGCTCACAATATTAATGAAATTCCTTGAGGACACGTCAACAGTAAAGATAACCAGTTAATAAATGACGAATAAATATATAAGTGTTGTCTCGACGTCCTGATTGAAATGCATGCGTTTATGTTTTCCCCTTATTTTTCACACGTCTTTGGCAGGCCTCCTGGGTCATAAGAGCATAAACTAAGAAAATTATCATCTAATACGTTTAAAAAGGCGAATGAATATATGACTCTCTGGCTCAACTTGACAAGTCAGGCAAAAATACAAAAGCAGAATCTGCATCCGAATGGGCAAGAAGAATGAAACAAAATGTCTGAATTATGGCTAACTACATCAAGACACGATTTCAAAGCTCACAGTAGCTCACTCATGCACATGTCTTGCTTGCATGCCTGTTAGATCCCTGCGCTGCGACTTGACTTTGGTTCACGTGCGCGCGGCCTCGCGTAGTTGAAAGTTAGCTGGCTCAACAGTCTCTTCGTGTTGCTGACAGCAGCACAACGCGTATAGATAAAGTTTTTGTGTAGCCACCGTTTGTCGCGCTTGATAGTTGCCACTAGACAATTTTTGGGGGGTCTCTCGGAAATGTAGCATTCGCCACCCAATCCTGGACTCATTTGAACACAGTGGCAAACATATTGTCACGTGCTCGTGACGTTGACGAAGACAGCAGTCATCGTGTTCAAGATGAAACTGTTTATTTGGCCAAACTTGTGGCCGGGAAATGAAAACTCGAACTACAGCAAAACACGCTGTACACTGATAGCGGCGCACAGGGCTTCGGCCGTCGATCAACTGACAAGTGATGAAGCGCGTCGGCATTTATACATGTGCCGTCGAATATTCGAGCGTATTCGAATAGAATAAGCTCGAGTGTTCGCGTCTTGCGCGCAATCTTAACAAAACGATCTACAATAATCGCAAAGCTTCTCGAACAATGAGGCGTGGTTTGCGCTGAGCGTTGCTGACAGTCTTTGTGGGCGAAAACCGCATACAGCAAAAGTGATATTAAAGGGGCCCTCCAACACTTTTTTTGAAGCGCCGATATCGCTGCTGACCTCAAGAACGCGTAGTGGCGCTCGCCAGAACTCTTGCGGGCGGAAATCACTAATATGAGCGCTGGCCTATGATTGGATAAATGTAACGTTAGAAGTAATAACGGCGTTGCATCACAAAATGGGTTATTATTGGGTTTAGCTTTTTTTTAGCCCGCTTTTTTCCCTGAACACCAGCTAGAGGAACGATCTTAGACTTTTTCAGCTTTAAAACTGCAGCCCCCAGCAAAGAATGCGCAGAACGCCAGGCGCTGGAGGACACGCGCTGGGGACGCTCCAGGCGCCGTTGTTTGAAAAAACTCAAGGGGAAAAAAAACGTCAGAGCGCTGACATAGACGCCGTCGCAACAAGAAAAATGACTAAAACTACAAAACATGATAGAGGCGTTTGCGATCTGCCTCGTTTCGCACGTGCAGTTCACTCTTAATGCGCCATATTGTTTGCTACTATCCCTACGGCGTCATCATTACGTTGGGAAGAACGGGCAATATTATTTGCAAGCTTCCCGTACGTAGGATTTTTCAGTTCATTTCATTGGGGCGCCATCAAACGTCACAGGGCGAGTGAAACGAGGTCAGGTGACCTCGCTAAAATCGAGTTGAGGGTAGGCCTCCATTTTATTGTATTCTGAGTGTTCTAGGCTGAATAACTTCGGACTGCTTGCCCCTATCGCTGCCGTTGTTGCTGCACTAATCTCTTCAGCCTTCAATCTACGCAACTCAAAAGTAAAAATTGTAAAACAATGAGGTCTGGAAAAGTGTTAGAGGGTCCCTTTAACAAACGCACGTGGTAATGCCCCCTTCTGAACAAGCTGTAAAATCCGAAGACTTCGTTCTAATATAAACAGGGTTTAAGGACAATACGCCTGAAGATATAGAGCAGCGCGTCCCAACGCTGCCGTTTATTCCAGCCAAAAAGGAAACGCTCTGCGTGCCACGCGCCGTTTCTCCTCTCCCTCTTCTTCTAGCGCGCGCTATGTTTTCTGTTATTAAAGGGAAGCTGAAGCACTTTAAAGAAAATGACTTTGGAATGTGTAATCATTGTTTGATCCTTGCTGAATTCGAAACCAATGTAAGAGTTCACAAAAGTACAGTACACTCTAACAGAAGTGAACGCAAATGGCATTTCTTGACAAAAAAAGAGCGGCTGCAGCCGCAGGGCTTTTTGAACTGCTGAGCGAAGGCGGTGACGTCAACTTCGGTGTGCCGCGTCATCGGCGCCATCAGCTCTGTAAAAGCATGGCCTTCGCGATCATTTCCACCAACGCGCGCAGCCAGAAGTAGTCACGGAGGCCACGGCTCCGCCAAAACCACGGTGGTAGAATAAAACACGTGGCCCATCGAGCGCCGCGAGCGCGTCGCCGTACTGCTCGAGTTGCTCGCGGCCGCCGCTAGGTTCGCGACGAGTTTTTGGGCCGAAAGACAGGCATTGCAAGCTCTCGCTGGGCTGTAAAAACCGGTTTTTCTAGCTAACTTCGTGGCTTTAAACGGTTGTTTGCGCTTTTACTCGCTTGTAGTGGCTGTCTGCCAGCTTCGACCGCAAAAGTAAGAGCGCCAGGCTTTATGAAGCTTCAAACTTTTACAGCAAAAGCTGTTATGAGATCATTTCACCGGCCGTTTTTGGCGCCGTAGTTGTCCGCCGCCGCCGCCGCCGGTGTCCGTAACCAGTATCGCTCGAAATAAGAAAAAAAACGAAATAAAAGAATTCCAGGATAGAACGAGGTTCGAACCTGGGTCCTCTGCGTGGGAGCCCAGTATTCAACCTCTGAGCCATGCCGGTGCTTGAAACTGCTTTGCAAAAAGGTCCTATACAGGCTTCATGTCGGGAAGGAACCACATTAGCATATGCAATATAGCGTGGTAGAAGAGTAAAATAAGCACCAAGCGTCGCACAACGCGATTTCTGTAACCAGGCGTCACACAATGCGAATTGCGCAACGAGTAGCTTGTTGAATGCTTCCAACCCATTACAAACGGCTCTGCCATAATTCTTCGTCGTCATCAGGCACAGCATCAACAAAGTACGCATAATGCCTTACATGCGTTTAGCAGGTACCACGGCTCTCCGTAGAATGACGAAAAATGGCACAGTGCCTGCTGCCCTACTTTTCAAAAATTACAATGATTTATAGCGTAGTGGGTTCCTCGCAAGTGCACTTGTATTGGTTGCCAAGGAAGCCCATAAGCGCATGATCCATTTCCTCGGGATCTCAGTAAAATTACAATGATTTATAGCGTAGTGGGTTCCTCGCAAGTGCACTTGTATTTGTTGCCAAGGAAGCCCATAAGCGCATGATCCATTTACTCGGGGTCTCAGTAAAGTTCTTCGCCCCCCCCCCCAAATAAAGTTCATTGAAACAAAATAAAATTCATTGACTGACTGACGGATTCGCCCCCCCCCCCGTCTCTCTCCCACGTCAACCTATGTTATACAGCATGACGGGAGAGGGAAATAGCGACCGGGCGTCACACAATGCAAATTACATAACTGGTGGGCCGTTTAGAGCTTCCAACCCATTACAAAGGGCTGAGCCATAATTCATCGTCATCAGTCGTCGCGTCAACGAAGTGCACATAATGCCTTACAGTAGCTGATGCCTCGTTTTTCCGCAAAATTACGAATAATGGCTTAGAAGGTGCTTCCAAACTTCACAAAAATTGTGATTTATGGCGTAGTGGCTACCTTCCTAGTGTAGTTGTATTGTATCCCCAAGAGAGCTTACAACGGGATCTAGAAACGCCGCTCTTCCAGCTTTCGCTGTGACTGTGCTGCGGCTTCAGCGCAGGCCTGGCGTTTTTTTTACACGTGCGTGCATTTGGTTTTCACGTTATCGTATGTATGTCGGAGGACTGTAGCTGGCGGTCGTTCCGTGGAATTGCATTTCTCCACAACTGCAGTCGATTTTCGTCTTTCGGCGCGGAGAAAAGACACAGCTTTTCTTTGCACGTTCTGTAGCCAGATTTGCAATTTTGAGCGAAGCATTTTTGTCCCATGGTGGCCGCGGCACAGATCGAGCCACCGTGGTTTCAGACATGGTTCCAGCTTGCAAAGTGAGCGGAAACACCGATGCGGTCGCGCGCGTTGGTCTGACAGAGCGCAACAAACGCGACGCATCAGAGCGGATCTCAAGCCGTGGGATCGCCTAATCACCACCACCGTGATCTGGCCGTGATCATGACTCGAAGGCTGATTGCAACTTTGCGACGCTGTTTGCGTCGCATAGGGACGCTCTTGCTCTTCGGACGCTCGCACCCACGGACGCCTCCGCATTTATCGAAGATGACCAAGCAGAAAGGAAGAGACGCCGCTGCAACGCTGGTTGCGTTGCATGCTTTCATTAGTGGCGCGTCCGTTCTAAGCGACGGCAACTCTTCAGTGTTGCTCAAGGCCTCTCTGGGGTAATAAACAGACCGCGGATCTCTTTCTCAAAAGTTAAATATGTAAATTGCAGCTTAAATGCTCGCTCGGCAGAGCTTCGTCACCTGCGTGCAGTGCGTGTGGGGCAGACGAAACAATTGATCACCTGTTGTGTGTGTGCCCAGCGCTTCAAGCACAACGAGCTGCCTTGCTCGCCGCACTCCGTCGCCAGGGTATTCCCGCGGCTACACCTCCTCTTCCCTGCAAAGCACCACACCCAGGTTTTCAAGGCGGTTCTTCGCTTCCTTGAGGACACTGGACTGGCCAACCGGCTATAGTAGCCGCCCGCCGCGTCCTCGGTCATGGACAGCATTCCTCCTCTCCTCCCTCTTCTCATCCCTTTCCCCCTTTCCCCTACAGGCGCTGAGCCGTGCTCCCAATTAGGGTTGCAGAAGTTGCGCCTTTTCCTTTCCTCAACCTCTCCTCCTCTTAAATGCTCGCGACGCACGCTGGCCACATGCTTTCAGGTGGCGCGCCGGAAATGGGCGCCTGGCGGGGATTCACGACATAACTCAGCCGCTCGCATGGCCTCCGCGTCGCCGGCTAATGTCGGAGGGCATGCCGCTCGCGCTCAGACGAGCAGCTGCGCTGTACCGCGGTGAGCGCACGCGCGTGCGCTGTTTCCGTGCTTCATTTTGGCACGAACAGCTCGAGCAGCCATTGCGCTAGTAATACTGTTCTATGGTTTAGAAAAAAATAACTTTGTCTGACGGCTACTTTCTCAGGAAAGCACTGGAAAACGGAGAGAAGCTCTGCAAAGCAGACTACGTCTGTGCATACGGCATCGAAGAGACAGTGCTGTGCCGTGGTGGCGACTCTGTCGTCACCATTTTCTGTTTGCGTCCTGAGATTTGTGTCAAGCTACTGCAGGCTCACAAGCCTCGATTGATAAGTACGTGCTGCGTCGACACCAGCAGCATACTACTGCAGTAAAAAAAAGTAAGAGGCAAGGGGTAGCTGCGTCAACGTTTTTCCGCCATGGTATGTATGCCCAGTCCGCGGTATGTATGCACGCGGACGTTGATCAAGCAAACCACCGTGCTAGCATAGGATGTATGGTGTCGCGCTGTTATGCTCGTGGGCGCGGGATAGATTCCCGGCCACGGTGGCCACATTTCGATGGGGTTGAAATACAAAGAACACCCGCGTACTGAGAATTATATGTGCACAATAAAGAACCCCAAGTGGTCAAAATTAATCCGGATTCCCGCACTACGGCGTGCCTCATAATCATACCTTGTTTGGCATGTAAAACGCCAGCAATTGTCGATGTCGATCAAACCCGTTTATTCTAAGCAGACACAGGCAAGCGAAAAAACTAACACAGTACGTTAGGCAAATTAAACGGCGAGTAAAAATCCAAGACATTTGACCCTTTTCTAGCGAGGCATAAATTGCGATGTCTCTTCGCCGCGGCAGCCAATGCACAAAGAAGCTTTACCTCATCGGCTGACTCCAGAAAGCTAAGCTTCGAGTAGTCCGCTGCTTTGTTCGTGACAAGAACTCTGTCTGTAGCACAAGTGAAGTTCAACGGAGGCATCCATCGCGTACGTATTTCTTATAACAGTCCAGCGGCTTCGGCGAATCTGCCACCCGTAAGCATCTCGTAAACAGACAGCTTTCCTTCTGCGTAACTGTTTGCAAATAATGTAGACTACTTGCCTATTCGTATCATATTCACTGCACGCGGCGGCATCAGAAGGAGCTCAATTGGTTGTGGTCAGATGAAAAGATTGTTACATATGCGGCATGCTGCATAATATGTATGTTTTATTTATGACAAAACGCCGATTAAATTCTGCTTGTTGGCCGTGGTTTCCACTAGTGGCCCTTACTATCGAATAAATCTAGCAGACACGCGCAATTTGGTGTAGAAACCAGCCCGACGCCTCAAGGCATACTGTGCTCGCCTGACTGCCGGGATGCAACGCCGCATCCGTTCCTATTCATGTTTTAGAAGGAAAAACATAGAAGGATACGTCCTCCCTCATTTATACGTATTGTGGCACTTGAACGCGCAACAGTACGGCCAGCAGTTTTGTTTTGTTTCGGCGATACGCGCCCGCATCGCCTCAACCAGTCGCCACTCTCGTCCACGGGAGCGGCTGGAGCATGCGCGCTTTGACCGCCAGGGCGGCACTGCCCACACCGCGGAAACTCCAGCGCTGGTTCCCTATGACGTAGTTCCGGTTAGTTCATTTCCACGCCCACACTTTTGGCGCGCTTGCTTGGGGGGAGCAAAACGAACTTTTCTTTCGCGTATCTTAAAGCTCCTGCTGCCACAACAGCGAAAAAAATTACGCCATCGTTGAGAATAATGTTGGTCCTTGTTAACAACAAAGTTTTACCGAATTGTAAAACCACTTCAGCATCCCTTTAACACTCCCGGCCCACGAATTGCTACGGGTGCATTTCTAGGCAACACAAATGTTGTATAGGCCGCGTGATTCCTTTGCAGTCGGCTAGCTTTAGGCGACATGCACGCACAATGCCGTCGTTTCCGGTAATGTTCTTCAGAACACGTGCGAGTTTCCAACACAACTTGGGCAAGGCATCATCACGCACTATGACTATATTGCCTTCAGCAATACTAGTGATGTCCACCACTGGCCTATTATGGGCGCTTCTAAGGAGTAGTAAATATTCCTTGTACCAGCGATTCCAGAAGTTTTTTGCATCATTTGTCTCTGTATCCACGTTTTAAGTAGCTCAGTATGGGAGCTAGGTACCACGGCTAGAGTTTGTAAGTCAGGAAGTGCCGTCAGTCGCTTGCCATGCAAGAAATGGGCAGGTGTCAAGACTTCTGGTTCCTCTGGCGCAGGATATGAATACGTCAGAGGTCTAATGTTAATGATGGCTTCAATTTCTACTAGGACCATGCTCATTTGACCATAATCTAGAAGTGACCTCTCTAGAGCTCTCCTCAAATTTTCTTTCACTGACCTCACCATACGCTCCCAAAATCCTCCCCACCAAGGAGCGTGGTCAGCAGAGAATTTCCACGTAATGCTATGAGCAAACAGATAATTCCCAACCTGACTTCCCCGAATAGTGTCATATACAACACGAAGTTCGCGAGAAGCACGTTTAAAGCACATAGCATTGTCAGAGTAGATCACTGAAGGAAGTCCACGACGTGCAATGAAACGCCGAAAAGCTTCCAAGAAACTGTCGCCTGTTGAGCGCAAGACAAGCTCCAGATGAATAGCACGTACTACCGCGCAAGTGAACAGTACGATATAGGATTTTTGTGCCGGCTCACTCATCAGGTACACTTGTGAAATAAAATCTACACCAGCAATGTCAAATGGGTTGGACACATTCACTGGGTCAGCAGGTAGCGCCGCCATCGGAGCCGTCGCAGGTTTCAACCTTAATCGCGCGCACCAAGTACACCGCCCGATCACTCTTTTCACGCACTGCTTCCCCTTCGTCACCCAGAAGCGCTCTCCGAGTTCTGCGATGGTTGTTGTGACTCCTGCGTGAAGAAGCCTCCGGTGCAAGCACGTTGAGATGCGTTTAGTGGCCATGTGGTTACCGGGAAGCAGGATCGGGTGTTTGATGCCTTCGTGGTACACGACGTTCCGAAGTCTCGTTTCAATTCGCAGCCAGCCATCCTCCTCAGCAAGAAAGGGGTGCAAATCCCGAATGGTCGACGTCTTGGGGAGATCTCGTCCTGCCTGTAGGGCTGCTAATTCAATGCCGAATCGTTGCTTTTGGGTAACGGACAGCCAGTACCTTTCAGAAGCGGCAAGCTCCTCAGTCGTTAGGTGTCCCTGAGGGGTTGGCCAGGCACGGCAGGCTGCGACGAACCTCAATATCCAAGCCGTAACTCTAAGCACCCGCAACCAAGAACTATGTCTTGATAGGTCGAAAACAGTATCTACCGATGTCGAGGATGCATAGAGCGTTACGGTGTCTACTGCCAAATCCTCTTTTACATCATCTTTTACAGGAGTCGGATGCTTGGGCCATTCTTTGCGTCTTTCCAACCAAGGCGGTCCTCGTCACCAAATTTGACTGCCAATCAGTGACATTAACGACGTGCCTCGGGAAACCAGGTCCGCGGGGTTTTCTTTTCCAGAACAATGATTCCATTGGGAAGAGTCAGTAATACCTTGGATTTCTGTGACCCTGTTTTTGACAAACTCTTGCCACTTTGAAGGGACGCCTCGGATCCAACCAAGCGCCACCGTTGAATCAGTCTAAAAATACCATTTGGAAGAAGGGGTTGCCAGTGTGTCAGTTATGAACTTCGCTAGTCGGGCACCCATTAACACTTTCGTGACCTCGGAAAAAAAACGGTTGTGTTTGGCTAGTCCACGAAATATTTTTTTCCTGCCGCAGAAAATAATTGATGCTTAAGTATGGGGTATCAAATGATAGAGGAAGAATGGGTCTTTCCAGCAGTAATATAATTCCAAACAACGGATTTATTTCAAAAATATTAAAAAAGTATCTAACAAAGAAAAATGCATCACAAAGAAAATAAGATTAATAAAAACACCAATGCCACTCCGCAAAAGGTAAACATTCAAAAAAAAGCGAAATATACGTTTTGAACGCAAAGCCCTCGTAGAATAATAGACGAAATACAAGCTCTGTCAGTACAAAGATTATTTACATAAATACAAAAATATAGGCACTAGTGCTTATCATGCCACCGCGCGATGCAGTTTCCCGACGCGGCGAAACAAAGGCTCGCTGCACATGTTTCGGAAATTTTTTTTTCTGTTCAACTTTTCTAGCATAGTTTGCAGTTCTGGCATTTTTCAATTTTCCTGTGTATTCGTTGAAATGAACAGTGTAGCTCGTTTTAAATCTGCAAAAATCCATAATTGTACCCTCATTTGACCTCTTTCTCCCTGATATACTGCCGGATACCATACCGACCTTCAGATGTCACCGTTTTCTCATCCATTGAAAGGTTCGTTCCGACGGGGTTAAGAAATAGCGGAGAAGAATCGTTCATGTGTTACAATAGAGAAGACACGTGGTGAAGCTGCTCGTGGGATGCGACGGTCGTCGTCTTCAGGTCAGAGACACTCAAGAAGCCTTGAACCTTTTCCGTGGCATCACTGACGGTGGATGAAGGCCTGGAAATATGTGTCGTCGACACAAACAGCAATGCAAGCGCGGGACCTAACGATTACCATGTACACGTGGAGTGCGACGAACTTGCTCATCTTCTCTTCAGTAACCTCCCTCCATGTATCCGTCCCTCTCACTGTATGTTGGCTTTCCGAAAGTATGCATCCACGCATACTTATCTGTGTGGTTGCATATCTCTCTGACGACTTCTGCGGTGAAAAACAACACGAAGACGCCACCGCGCAGCACACCGAAGCGTTGGGTCAAAGTCCACTCCGCGGCGTCTTCGCGTAGAGACATGCGCTCTTTCTGCAGCCGGCGCCAAATGCTCCCGCCCGAAGGAAGTTAACACCTTGCAGATAAGAGCTGTTATTTTTAGTACGCACCGGATACGTATATATCGACGCGCGGCAGCGATAAAATGACCCGAGGAGAAGACGAAACTTGATGGCGGATAACTGCTGATGTTCCGGTTAGGTTTGATGCACTTTCGCCGTCTGTACTGAAGCCTGGCGAATCGAAGTCGTCTTCCATGTCTGTGCTGCTACCTTTATCCAGAGACTCCCGCTCAGAATAATCGGACTTTGTCGAAATTCGCTGTTTCTGTGAAGCACCCGCCAGCGACGTCGACCCGAAGTCTGAAACAACGAGCGCTCACCTACCCGACTGCGAACGAGCTTCAAAAATCTCCCCGCGGTAGAAAAAAGAAACTCGCAAACAAAACTGATAAGAAACATAGTATTTTACCCTTTGGATTGCGTTAGCTGTTCAGAACCGCTCAGAGAGTGCCAAAACTTGAGCTTGAAGTCATCGATAACATATTATCGATGGGAATAGGTGCGGTCACGAAAGTGTTAAAGCTCCAATAAGCTCAAGCCGTGGAAGTGAAAGCTGTTTTATGGGAGCTACTCGGGCTTTCGCCATGACCATCTCAACAGGTGCTTCATCGTGGTTGTGCCGCAGGTAAGCAACATCACCGTAGGCGGCCTTGCTTGCGTCCGTAAATACGTGGAGCTCATAATCCAAGTCGCTAATTGACAAACAAAACCTGGGTACTGAAAGAGTCTTGACATCATAGACCTCTCTGCACCACATATCCCACTCTTGAGCAAGATGATTTGGAATTTCACAATCCCAATCGAGTTGTAGCTGCCAAATACGCTGAAAGAGGATCTTAGCGCGGATAAGAAATGGAGCTGCAAGACCGAGAGGGTCGAACAGGCGAGCGGAGGTCTGCAAGATGACCCGTTTCGTAGGCTTAGCTCCTTGGAGACGTTCAAGAACAGGGTCGACGTTCAAGCTTAGCTTATCTGGTCTGGTGTTCCACAGTAGTCGGAGTATCTTCGTGTGGTCCGGCTGTTCTATGCGGTTTTCCATGTCACTGCAGTTAGTTGCCCACTTCTGCAACTTCATTCCAGCCTTGGCGAATATTTGTGTGGCATGATCGTATAATTCGCAGACGTCCGATGCGGTAGCTACACTGGTGACCATGTCGTCCACATAGAAGCAACTCGCCAACTTCTCTGCTGTTCGGCGATACTCTCCGTATACGCACTGGAAGTGGTACTGCAATGTCGCACTCAGTAAAAAATGGCTTGCCGTAGTGCCAAAGGGCACGCGAGTCATGCGCTAATCGCGCACGCGATTCATGCCGTGTACTCCTGTTGGTGTTCTCTCAAACCAAAGGAATCTCAGGGCGTCCTTATCACACGGCTTGATTCTAATCGTCAAGAAAGCTTTCTGGACGTCAGCCGCGACTCCGAACTGATGCTGGCAAAAGCGCAGCAACATCTTCAACATGTCGTTGCTGAGGTTGGGGCCCTTTTCTAAGTGGTCATTTAGCGAAGTCATTCCCGTGGCATGGGACGACGCATCGAAGACCACTCGGAGTTTCGTCGTGGTGGACAATTCTCTTATTACTTCTCGGTGGGACATGTAGTATTTTGTGTTGGTCGCATCCTCCACGAGGGGAACTGGTTCCGCATGACCATCCTTAATATACTGTCTGACTGCCGCATCATAGTTGAGAAGAACTTCTTTGCTCTGAGATAGCCGATGAAGTAGGCAGCGAAGTCGTTTGACAGCTACCGCACAATTATTCCGCAGGTATGATGGCAGTTCCTTCCAAGGCAGACAGACCTCGTATCGTTGATCGCGCAATTCAGTGGTTTTGTTGAAAGCTTTCGAAACCTTCTTATCATGGGAGGATGATTCATCCGCATCTGTGATCCCTAAGCTTTCAAGTTGCCAAAACTTCCGCAGCTCTGAGCCTACGCGTTGCTGCAGCATCAGTTCATCGTTCATGCAGAAATTCATCCGAAGCACAGAAACATTTGAGTTTGTGTGGATGAATGGTATCATCGTTGTCAAGGGGTCCTTGGAATATCCAACCCAGTGCAGTATCAATTGAAAGAAGACCTTTGTGATTATCATGCCAAGCGATGTCTCTTCCAAGGATCTTCCACAGTTGGTCTGGGCCAATTAATAAGCTAACGCCTTCTTCTTGTGGAATATGCGGAAAGCAAAGAGCATCAGCCAATAGTCGACCGCGACTCTGTAACCCTTTGGTGAATTCATGGTCTTGGGGTACTTCAACAACGACTTGACGGATGTGCTGTATCTCTATTGTTTCAATGATATGCTGAACACCATCGTACTGGCTTTGTAAGGTTACTTCAACTGGTCGTCGACGCGTACTTGGACCTCCACGTTTGTTTCCAAACACGTTGACATTAATGTCAATTTCTCCTAGCACCTTGAGGTTCACTTTTCTCAGTGCGCTGGCTACCATTATCCAGACTCCTCTTATATAGCAGGAACCTAGTAGCAGGAACATAGTGACGGGACGTAGAATGCGAAGGTTTTCTAGGTGTCTCTGCTCAATAATTCGCACGTCTCCGAAACGCTCCTTCAAGGTCGAAATGGCGTCTTCGTAATATATTGTCCGTTGTCAGTGTGCCTGCAATAGCCTTTGACGCTGGGCCGTCAAGAAGAGACCGGAGGTAGTGAAACCTATCGACGTTGTTAAGGCGCGCGTTCTCGTGCACGGAGTGTCGAAAGAGGTCGCAAAAGGGAAGCCATTTCGTAGGGGACCCATCGAACCTCGTTAGGTCCAGCATGGGAAGTCTTGCTCCGGTGACGACGGAAGGTTCTCTCGGGGCTGCTTGACTCGACAGAGCTCCGGGGATGGCGGAAGTTTCGCTCGGGGATGCTTGACTCGACATAGAAGGGTCGGTTGGCAACTCACATTTGGGCCTTGATGGCACAGAAGATCGGAGAGTTAGCTCCTGTATGTGATGTCGTAGAAGGCCAACACTCCCCGCAGCTCAGTCCTCGTACTCTAGCACAGAGTCGAAGTCCGCAAGCACCTCGTCAACAGTCATCTCTGCGTGCAGTGCTTCGTTGGCCTTGACGAGCTCGTCGGTACTTTTCTCCAGTCGCTGAAGACTGCTGCGAAGCCCGGCCAGATCGAACTCATTCGAAGCTAGTAGTTCACCGACTTCATTGATGATCGTAGTGTTGTGTCGCCGCCGAGCTGCTCGCGTGTTTCGCAGGCGTTCCATCGTCCTCCACGAAAACCGGGTCGGGTTTCGGCACCAGTGTAAAATCCGAAGACTTCGTTCTAATATAAACCGGGTTTAAGGACAATACGCCTGAAGATATAGAGCAGCGCGTCCCAACGCTGCCGTTTATTCCAGCCAAAAACCAAAAGCTCCGCGTGCCACGCGCCGTTTCTCGTCTCCCTCTTCTTCTAGCGCGCGCTATGTTTTCTGTTATTAACACAAGCATCGTCCCGATGTTTAAAGGGCCCGTAAACAGGCTGCGACGTTTTTTTACACCCCCAAACAAGCTCACTAATTCGTACAGTAGACCGCGGCGATCACGTTTTCCGAATATTACAGCGCTGTACGCCGCATGGACCCTTCATTTCGAAAAAAGTCACAGTTTCGCCGCAAGGGCGAAGCAATGAATGCGATAGCAAGAAATTAATGCTATACGAAGTGAGGCTCGCCAATGGATACTCTCAGTTTGAACAGCGTTCCTGTTGCAAAGGCGGCCGAAGCAGCGAAGGAAACTAGCGTGCTTCAACTGTGGAGCTGTGACACTTGATAGTTCGCGCTCATCTTCTGTTTGTTCGTTTAGCGGCGTGCCTTCAGCTCGAGTGACTTTCGTACGCTCGGTAACATGAGCGCGGACATCACGGTGAAAGCGTGAAACATTCCTCTTCCCCTCACCGCGAAAAAACCGCGCGAGCAGACAACGGAAGGGCAATGTTCTCGCTGCGCAAATATAAGAAGCGAGCGAGCTCGACGACGACTTTTAAATGCGCCCGTCGCGCTGCTAGCGCCATCTCGCTGGTAATGAAGAAAGCTTATTATCGCCTGCCGTCTGTGAGTCCGTCCAGCGGTAATGGGTATGTATATAACGCTCGCCGTTAGCTACGTGGAGGATCTGCGTTTCGTGGCGTAGTGGATAGCGCCACTCGCTGCGGAACAAGAGGTCCCTGGTTCGATTCCGCGCTTCGGAAGCATTTTTCTGAATTATTTTTCTTTGGGGCTTTTATATATATATATACATACTTATACATATACGGTGCATGACGGCGACGGCGACGGCAAAATCCAGCCGAGACTGTCCATATAATTGCTATCGCAATAAAACAATTCCCGCGCTTCTTTCCTACGCCTGACCTATCCTCCTCGCACGCGCAGTGACGGAAACTCGGCGATCGGCGAGTTTACGTAGCACGGAGCTCGTCGATTGGTCTTAGCCAGGTCTCAACAAACAGTACGTCAGTTCCTGTTCCCACCCCCGCTACAAAACTGCGCCATGTTTCTTGGCCCTGCGGTGATGCTGTTTCGGCCACGCAGTAACACAGTTGTCATGCGTATCTTCCCCGCACTGCATGGTATCTGCACGCACTTTGCCTTCAACATGAGCAACACGTGGAGGAAGCGTTGTTCAGTTGTCGGCTGCAAATCGAGCGGAGAAAGGGGGAATCTCCGGTAGCTCGGACGGCTCGCCCTTGCGGCAAGCGGGGTTCTCAACGCTTTTCTCTCGCGCCTCTTCGTAGTCTTGGAAAGCAAACACGCATTCTTGCTGCATTGTGAACTGTCACAAAGGTTCAAAAATACCGTAAAGCCGAAAACTGCCCGTCAAGTTGCGGAGCACTTGTGACAATGTAAACAATATACAACCAGGAGCTGCAGCAAGTGGAAGTACATTGCGACTGATCCCGCTCGCCGATGACGTCAATTGCTGACGTCGTGTCACGTTGCCGCTGTGGGCGGAGTCACGACGACGGGCTACGCCTTCCCCTCCCTGTCGCGGAGAAGGGTGGCGAGGCCGCGCGAATATTCGAAACCAGCTAAAACGGATGTTCTAACCCCTGTAACTCCCTTATTATAGCACGTATTCGCAACATTTATGAGGCAGCATTTTCACATAGCAAAAGTGGGCATATTTCGCTTCATTACAATTTTTGGACCTCGGGGTTGTATACTGGCCCTTTAAAATAGAACACGGGGAGGGGGGGGGGGGAGGTGGCCAATGCATGCAACAATAAAAAACGCCAGGCCTGCGCTGAAACCGCAGCACAGTCACAGCGAAAGCTGGAAGAGCGGCGTTTCTAGAGCCCGTTGTAAGCTCTCTTGGGGATACAATACAAGTAAACTAGAAAGGTACCCACTATGCTATAAATCACAATTTTTGTGAAGTTGACAAGCACCTACTAAGCCATTATTCGTCCTTCTGCGGAAAAACGAGGCATCAGCTACACGTCTGTAAGGCATTATGTGCACTTCGTTGACGCGACGACTGATGACGATGAAGAATTATGGATCAGCCCTTTGTAATGGGTTGGAAACTTTAAACGGCCCACCAGTTACGTAATTTGCATTGGGTGACGCCCGGTCGCTATTTCCCTCTCCCGTCATGCTGTATAACATACGTTGACATAGGAGAGAGACGGGGGGGGGGGGGGTCGAAGAACTTTACTGAGACCCCGAGGAATTGGATCATGCGCTCATGGGCTTCCTTGGCAATCACTACAAGTGCACTTGCGAGGAACCCACTACGCTATAAATCATTGTATTTTACTGAGACCCCAAGAAAATGGATCATGCGCTTATGGGCTTCCTTGGCAACCTATACAAGTGCACTTGCGAGGAACCCACTACGCTATAAATCATTGTTTTTTTTTGAAGCAGGGCAGCAGGCACTGTGCCATTTTTCCTCATTCTACGGAGAGCCGTGGTACCTGCTAAACGCATGTAAGGCATTATGCGCACTTTGTTGATGCTGTGCCTGATGACGACGAAGAATTATGGCAGAGCCCTTTGTAATGGGTTGGAAGCATTCAACAACCTACTCGTTGCGCAATTCGCATTGTGTGACGCCTGGTTACAGAATTCGCGTTGTGCAACGCTTGGTGCTTATTTTACTCTTCTACCACGCTATATTGCATATGCTAATGTGGTTCCTTCCCGACATGAAGCCTGTATAGGACCTTTTTGCAATGCAGTTTCAAGCACCGGAGACGACGTTCCGAACGGTCGTGTTTTTGCTGTTCTCCGCACCAATGGAATCATCGGCTTCTAGCCGAGGTACTGCTCAGGCTGCTGCCAGTAGTAATGAATACCGCACCGTACTTCCACGTCTGCCAACCGGTAAGCTCGTCACCGACTCTGTATTTCTTCACGCTGACTTAGCCGGCCGCCCCTATCGAGTTCAAGACTTCAGAGATGCCCTACGGAATGCTATCGACCTGAAGGAGATAAGTTCAATTGGACAGTTCCAGATGACGCATGTCTGGATGGTTACCTGCAAGTCAGCGTTAGCAAAGGCCAAACTCGTTGCACTCAGTGAAGTGATGGTTAAAAACCGCCGCTGCATCGTCATAGACCCGGAGCCGGCAGAGCTCAAGATGAAGCTCTTGTGGCTTCCAGAACGATTGGAGGACATCTATATACGTGAAGCACTTCAACCTTTCGGAAAAGTGACTTCAGTAAGCAGAGAAAGTTGGCGTGTAGCGGACATGGAGGACATGAAGACCCTTAACCGTGACGTTGTGCTCTCGTTAGCCGATGGAGTCACTGTTGCGGAAATTCCACATGTGCTTACTGTCTGCGGCGTACAGAGTCTTCTATTGATTCCTGGGAGGCCACCTCTGTGCCTCCGTTGCAACAGCGTTGGTCACATACGTCGGCATTGCCGGACGCCTCGTTGTGAAAACTGTCGCCGTTTTGGACATTCTGCGGATGAATGTGTGGTGTCTTATGCCGATAAGCTAAGGCACCGAACCCGGCCTCAAGAGGATGCCGTTAAAGAGCACATAATGGATGCTACGGAGGTCATTGATGCGAAAGGTGACCTTCCAACAGTTAACGCTATGGACATAAGCACAATGAATACGTCGGTACCAGCAGACGCGTCAACAACCAGTGTTACGTTATCCGAGAGCACCTCCGTGTCCGAGAGATGCGAGGCAACTGCGTGTCGGAGTGAGAAGCAGCCACTATGTGCTGATGAGGCGTCTCTGAACGTCAAGTCAGCCAACAACAAGGACATCACGGCAGATGCTGTCGTCGCTACGAGCAGTGCTCCTGACCAGCGACATAGCCAAGGTAATGCTCCCGTACCTGCTCTTGAGGTGTCCACTAAAATGGACACAGCAGTTCCCAAACGCCGCGCCTCCTACGCATCTGTGTCCTCTGAGGAAAATGACATCAGCGTGCCAAAGCAATCACGTGGAAGGCGACTGTCTCAACACAAAGAAAAGCATCGACGATCAAGGTCCAGACGGCCTGGTGGCAGTGCAAGGGAGGGTTCTCCCTCACCCTCCACGCCTGACAGCTTGGAATAGAAAAGCAGTGTGTAGTCACCATGGCGTCCATGCAGCTCACCTTCGCGACCTTAAATCTACGAGGGCTTAGGTCTCGGCAGAAACAAATGCAACTCCGTCGGCTGCTTACAGGCAAGCGTTTCGACTTTGTCGCAGTTCAGGAGACAAAGCTTGAGAGTGATGACGAGACTGAAAGGGCCCTAAGGCTCTTTCAGCATGATTATAACATATGTGTGTCACATTCTGTGGGTTTGTCGGCAGGTTGTCTTTTGTTACTTAAGAATAATCTCCCTTATTCCGCCTTCAGCTATGAGGTTGACACTGAAGGACGGTTTATACGTTGTGATTTTGTGCTCCATGGTGTTGCATGGCGTTTGGTGAATATTTACGCCTCGAATGACATAGGTAGACGCGTTGCTTTCTTTGAAAGTATGGCCCCCCTGCTAGATTGTGGTAGAGAGACAGTGCTTATGGGCGACTTTAACTGTGTTTGTGATGATAATGACCGTGTAGGGCCCAGTTCTCGCAGGGACAAGAGCGGTGAGGTGTTGGCTGAGATTACTGAAATTGCGGGACTTGTGGATATTGGAGCCTCACACAGAGGGAGTTGTTCGTACACGCACATTCAAGGACTTTCTCATGCACGTCTCGATAGAATTTACATCTCTTCAACCATTCTTTCGCGTGGGTGGTCATGTGTTACTGAACCGGTATCGTTTTCAGACCATTGCATCGTCATTGCTCAACTAGGAAAAAATTCCAATGTAAAGTTCCGTCCTCGTTGGGCTCTTTGGAAATTTAATTCCACCCTTTTAAGCGATAAAGCATTTACTACTGAGGTGTGTAAAACTATGACCACTTGTTTTAACGCTGATTTACCTTTATTTGCTGCATGGGAGTTGTTCAAGCAAGAGGTGCGCGCACTCGCTATAGAACAAAGTTCTGTAAAATCGTTCTATAAGAAAAACGAAGAAAACATGTTAGAGAATAGCCTCAGAAGCCTTTATGAGATAGAGTGTGAAGCACCTGGTTCATGTGTTGAAGAAATTGCTAGTATCAAATGTGAAATTCAACATTTTAATGCAGAACGCTACAGAGGTGCGCGTATTCGCTCGCGCAATAATCGAGCACTAAATTCCGAGAAACCAACTCGTCAGGCTCTGCTTGACGAGCATCGAAACGCAATGTCAAAAATGATATGGGAAGTATACTCTAATGGTACTTTGGTGACCAATCCAGATGATATCATGGCAGAATTTGAGAACAACTACCGAACATTGTTTAGTGCTAGTACTTCTGCTCAGAATGTTCAACTTCTCGATCAATTCGTGTCCCTCATTAAACCATTAACAGATGAAGATTGTTCACTTGTAAGCGGTCCTGTTACTCAGAAAGAGCTAGAACTTGCCATCGATCAATTGCCTTTATCGAAAACACCAGGCCCTGATGGAATATCAGGTGAATTTTATAAGGCTTTTAAGGGACGTCTATGTCCCATTCTAATGAGAATTTTCTCAGAGGCGTTAGAGATCGAGGCTTTTCCACAGTCTTTCACAAAAAGTCACACAATTTTGATTCCAAAGAGTGCTGATAAAGAAAAATTACGTCATGCTGATGGTTACAGGCCCATAACGTTATGTAACGTAGACTATAAGATTTTTGCCAAGATTTTAGCTAATCGGTTGCAGTTTGTAATGTCGATTGTTGTTGGACCCCATCAAACATGTGGACTGAAAGGCCGTTCTATACAGACTAACATCCACATCGCTCGGACTATTCTAGATTTTTGCTCAAATTCTTTTGACCAACTTGCATTACTGCAAGTTGACCTCGCAAAGGCATTTGATCGTGTTTCTCACTCGTTTCTGTTTTCCCTTTTAAAGCAAGCTAATGTGGGCTCAACATTGTTAAAAGGAGTGAAACTTTGTTATAATAATTGCTCTACCCGCCTAATAGTGAACGGTCATCTCTCGCAGCCTATATCTATCAGCTCTTCTGTTAAGCAGGGATGTCCTATGTCGCCGCTCCTTTTTTCTCTATACTTAGAACCGATGTGCTTGCATATTATTCAGTCTCACAATATTCATGGCTTCAGACTGCTAGAGAATGAAGTTAAAGTTTTAGCATATGCAGATGACATTGCCTTTTTTTGTACTGACAAACCCAGTATTGAAAGGATTGTTGATGCAGTAGAGCAATTTGGTAGCGTCTCAGGCGCACAGGTAAACTATTCTAAGAGTTCAGGTTTGTGGTTTGGGTCATGGGGATCTACACCTGATCAGTTTGCCGGTATTGAGTGGTCTGTGGTGCCACCAAAATATCTTGGTGTTCCACTAAGTGCACACAAGTCAAGCGCACAGTACTGGAAAGATAGGGTGGCAGGCCTTGAGCGTTATGCTAAATCTTTTATACCACATAACCTTTCAATTTTCGGTAAAGCGGAAACGTGCAACAAGTTTTTGGCTACAAAACTTTTCTATGTACTACAAGTGCTGCATTGTGCTAGAGCGCATATTCAGAGCTTTCATCGTAAATTTGCAACATTTATATGGTCATCAACATATGAATCCATGAGACGAGACAATCTATTCCGACCAGTTAGTGCAGGTGGGCTAGGTCTAGTACATCTGTACGTGTGGCAAATTGTATCTCGCTACTTCTTTTTCCGCGACGCTTCTCACCCTATTATTCGAGCATTCTTGCAGGTAAACCTGGTTAATGTGCTACCTGATCTAGTAGTTTCATCCGATTCTTCTCCACGACCATGTTTATGGGGATTTATGCGAGAAGTTTATTTCTCTGTTCGTTTTTTAACAGTTAGGTTTTCAAATGAATATTTGTACTGTGTATCACGCAAAAATCTTTACAGAGATTTAATAGCGATGCTGTTTCCGCCACCACTTTATCCTGCAAAATACTTGGGACTGCCAGGACATGATGTCTTAGATCGAATACGTAAAATGCCGCTGACACCATCGACAAAAACGTTCTTTTTTAAATTACATTCAGAGACTTTGCCTGTGAAGACTTGGCTTCGTTCAAGAGACATTTTTGTGTCGTCCGTTGATTGTCCTCTGTGTGATGTGCCAGAAACAATTGAACATTGTTTTATAGACTGCAGAGATGCAATCTTATTTTGGGATGTGCTCCAACGAACTCTTCAAAAAGACTTTGTGCTAAATTCCCATTCCGTGCGATATCTCTTGCCAGCGAGTTGTAATGACGTACCATTCGACATGTCTCTCCTCATTGGAATGCATAGCCTGTGGAAGACGCGCATGTTGCAGAGAAACGCAGAGCCGATAGTTTCCTCAACAGCCCACTTCATTAGGTTGGTCACTCAGCTAAGAGATGTCTACGAGCAAATGGAATATCAACCAGAATGGTATACGGCATTGGTGAGGTGCTTATCCTTACCGCTGTTCTAGCACACAATTGAAAAATCAGTTATGTGATGTATCCGCTATAGAGGTGATTGCGAATTCTGTAGTGCCTTCTGTTCATCATTGTGTTGCGATAAGAGCATAATCAACATATTAGTTCTTTGTCTGTATTCAATTGCTTTCAAGTGATATCCTATGTTGAATAAATACCATGAAAGAAAAAAAAAACCGGCATGGCTCACAGGTTGAATACTGGGCTCACACGCAGAAGGCCCAGGTTCGAACCTCGTTCCATCCTGGAATTTCGTTTTTTTTTCTTATTTCGAGCAATACTGGTTACGGACACCGGCGGCGGCGGACAACTACGGCGCCAAAAACGGCCGGTGAAATGATCTCATAACAGCTTTCGCTGTAAAAGTACAGTCTTCAGATTCACTAAGGTGCGTAATATGGCTTGACGCGCACGACGTGGACGACTTCAGGTCGCGCACGGCGCCGCCGAGATTTCGTAATGCCGTTAGAGAAAACCTCGTAGTCGAGTGCGCCGAGGCGTCCAAGTACCCTATACGGTTCCGAAGTATCGTCGAAGAAGCTTCTCACTAAGTCCCCGTCGGCGTACTGGCGACGGGGACTTAGTGAGAACCCATACACGGTCACCAGGTTGGTATTCCATGTGGCGTCGTCGAAGGTTCTAGCGGCGGCTGTCAGCCGTCTGCTGGTTCTTGATCCGTAGGCGGGCAAGCCGTCGTGCTTCTTCGGCGCGCTGTAGGTAGGTGGTCACGTCGATGTTTTCCTCGTCGGTCACGTTTCGTAACATGGCGTCGAGCGTCGTTGCCGGGCTCCGTCCGTAGACCAACTAGCGGCGTCATCTGCGTCGTTTCTTGTACAGCCGTGTTGTACGCGAAGGTCACGTACAGAAGGATGGCGTCCCACGTCTTGTGTTCGACGTCGACGTACATGGCTAGCAAGTCGGCGATGGTCTTCTTTAGACGCTCGGTCAGGCCGTTGGTCTGTGGGTGGTACGCGGTGGTCCAGCGGTGGCTTAGGTTCCATGATCACCTGATTTAGGTCAGCCGTAAGCGCCGTACCTCGGTCGGTGATGAGAACCTCTGGGGCGCCGTGTCGAAGGACAATGCTCTCAACGAATAACTTGGCTACCTCAGCGGCACTGCCTTTGGGCAGGGCTTTTGTTTCGGGGTAGCTGGTGAGGTAGTCGGTAGCCACGACGATCCATTTATTTCCGCAAGTCGACGTTGAGAACGGCCCCAGGAGGTCCATCCCGATCTGCTGGAATGGTCGCCGAGGAGGCTTGATCCGCTGAAGGAGGCCTCCTGGTCTTGTGGGCGGTGTCTTCCGTCGCTGACAGTCTCGGCACGTCCTTACGTAGGTAAGTGATGTCAGCGGCAAGGTGCGGCCAGTAGTACTTTTCCAGTACTCGTGCGAGCGTGCGGGAAAGTCCGAGGTGTCCAGCCGTCGGGTCGTCGTGCAGGGCATGCAGAATTTGTGGTCGCAGTCCAGAAGGTACAACGATAAAGTAGCTGGCTCGGGTCGGAGAGAAGTTCTTCTTTACGAGGACATTGTTTTTCAAGGAAAATGATGCCAGTCCTCGCCTGAATACTTTTGGGACAACGATGGTCCTGCCCTCCAGGTATTCCACTAGACCCTTCAGTTCCGGGTCGGCTTGCTATCGTTCGGCGAAGTCGTCGTCACTTATGTCTCCCAAGAAGCTGTCATCATCCTGGTCGTCGGGCGGTGGTCGGTCGACGGGGGCACGAGACAAGCAGTCGGCGTCGGAGAGTTTTTCCGGACATGTACACGACGGTAATGCCGAATTCGTGAAATCTTAGGCTCCACCGTGCGAGGCGACCTGAAGGGTCCTTCAAGTTAGCTAGCCAACACAGGGCGTGATGGTCGCTCACAACGTTGAAGGGCCTGCCGTAGAGGTAGGGACGAAACTTTGACGTAGCGCAGATGATGGCGAGGCACTGCTTTTCTGTTGTGGAATAGTTGACCTCTGCCTTAGACAGCGACCGGCTAGCATAACTGATAACCCTTTCCAGTCCACCCGTCCGCTGCACAATACGGCGCCGAGCCCTACGGTGCTTGCATCGGTGTGAATCTCCGTATCGGCGTATTTGTCAAAATGCGCAAGTATCGGAGGCGTCTGCAGGCGTCGTTTCAGTTCATAAATGCTTCGACTTGCGCTCTTTGCGACCTGAATTCGACGTCGGTCTTCGTGAGCTGCGTTAGTGGCTCGGCGATCCGTGAAATGTCTTTGACAAAGCGTCTGTAATAGGCGCACAAGCCGAGAAATCGGCGCACGGCGTTGTCGGTGGGTGGCGGGAAAGCGGCGATGGCGGCTGTTTTCTGCGGGTCTGGGCGCACTCCAGTCTTGCTGATCACGTGACCCAAAAACAAGAGCTCCTCGTACGCGAAGCGGCGCTTTTAAAGACGATAGTCTTTCTTGGGGAACCTAAACGCAGAAATTTTGGTCTGTCTTTCAGTCTGTCGGTCTTTCTGTTTGTCGGCACGTCCCTCGATTCAGCCACTCGGCCAAAGTTGAACCACTTGCACAAGGGCCAGCCATCGTGAACGGCTCACTAGGTTCATACTTGTGTACATGGTTGATCAAAAAAAATCACAGCATATCCGCGGAGTGAATGATGAGTGGGCGAAGCTGCGGAGGTTCATCGGTAAACCGTGAATCTTCCGTGAATTCTGCCCAGTACATCATCACCGACGTGAGATCGGGCGCGTTTATACTAAAGGTTCGATGAGTTATGACGACTTGCAGCTCACTTTAATTTTACATGTACGCTGTGAATTTTCATTGTTTAGAAAACCATTGCTTTAGAAGACACCTTGCGTCTTTCGTTAAGCAGCTGGCGTCTTTTTTCGTTTTGCTTTAGAAACATCTGGCGTTCTTTCGTTTTGTTTTTACAAAACATCTGGCGTCTTTCGTTGGTTTATTTCATCAATCAACGGCGTTTTGAACAAAATTTTTATTGTTTAATCACGCACAGGAGAAATCTCACCAGGCACTACCTTGGAGGTAAACAATGGCTGCTAATGGGGAATGAGAGACAGAAGAAGTCGGCTTTTAGCTAACACTTACACTTCTACAGAGACAGAAGAATTCGGCTTTTAGTTAACGCGCACGCTGCGAATTTTTTATTGTTCAACAACGCACAGGAGAAATCTCCCACCGGCACCACCTTGGAGGTCAAAGGGTAAGACTTGTTACTCACTACTACGAGCACGACTAGGGACGAACGGGTGCCGCCTTAAGGAGCTTCGCCCCTAAAAGCAAACATTAGCATATCTGAGGCGCAACATCACTAGGTAGGTATTAGGTGGTGTGTTCCTTTATTAGAAAATACATAGATACGTAATTCTACAGACCCTAGTTTCTTAAGCTGCGCTGAAAATGCGACTGCGCCGAAACTTGGCTTCCTTCGTGCCCTCTGCGCGAGCTCATTGTTGTGTTTCGGTTTCAGTTCAGTATTGTACTGTACGAGTGCCATAGGGCGCCTCTCTGGCATTCCTGCTTTACCCAGGCGACGTGAATATAAAAGAGTGTGTGGAGAGTACTCGTTGAGTTCGGACGTTTCTTCTGCTTCGGCGCTTCGCGCCAAACCGCGTGTTCGGGCTGGCTGGCGTCCCCGCCGGTCGCGTTGGTCACCGCCGGTCTTGCCTGCTGCTGCGCCGGGACTACCAGCCCGCAACACAGCATTCACGTTTCCCGACGTATTGCCAGATGGCGTTCATATCTCACGCGGCGCCTCTTCTATCGCCTTTAGACGACATTTGCAGCGAAGCACGCAGATACGCGGCCAATTTTTCTGGCTTCAGGGTGAGCCCGGAGTTCTTGATTGCTTGAAGTACGGATTCAAGGCGCTCGAGCTGTTCGTCGAAGTTCGAGGAAAACACAACGACGTTGTCCAAGTAAACAAGGCAAGTTTGCCGCTTCAAGCCAGCTAATACTGTATCCATGACTCGTTGGAAAGTCGCAGACGCCGAGCAAAGACCGAAGGATATGACCTTTAACTCGGACAGTGTTAGGCCGTCCGATGTTATGAAGGCAGTCATTTCTCAGTCTCTTTCGTCGACTTCGATTTGCCAGTAGTCGATCTTGAAATCCATCGAAGAAATGTACTTCGTGTTGTACAGTCGATCTAGGCTGTCGTCTATACGTGGGAGAGGTTACACGTCCTTTTTCGTGATTTTGTCCAGGCGACTATAATCGACGCAGAAACGTAGGGTACCATCCTTCTTCTTCACTAACACCACGGGTGACGCCCACGGACTCTTTGAAGGCTGGATGATGTCGTCGCGTAGCATTTCGTCGACTTGTTTTTTTACGGCCTTGCGTTCTCGCGTCGAAACTGTGTACGGGCTCTGACGAAGTGCCCTGGTACTTTCTTCTGTTGTGATGCGATGTCTTGCGACCGGTGTCTGCCGAAGTCTGGACGACGATGAAAAGCAGTCCTTGTATTGCAGGAGCAGGGTTTTGAGCTGGTCTTGCTTGACCTTCGGAAGGCTCGCGTTGACGTCGAAATGTTGTTCGGGGCCTCGATTCGTCGAAGGTGGTTCTGCAGCATCGAAGAGGGCGAAAGCGTTGCTGGCGGCCACGCATTCGTCGATGTAGGCGACCGTCGTACCAACGTTGAGGTGCCTATATTCGTGGCTGAAGTTTGTCAGCACTACCTTTGCTTTGCCGGCACGCAGCTCGGCTATATCCCTTGTGACGCAAATTTGACGGTTCAGGAATAGGTTCTGATCGCCCTCGATGACGGCTTCAAGGTTGGCAGGTTTTTCGGTGCCGACAGAAATAATGATGCTGCAGCGCGGCGGCACAGTCACTTGCTCTTATATCACATTCAGTGTATGGTTCCCTGGCATCGCGTGGGGCGGGAGCGCTTTGTCTGAGGTTAGTGTTATCGATTCAGACCTCAGGTCGATGACGGCGCCGGGGTCACTTAGGAAGTCCATTCTAAGTATCACATCCCGGGAGCAGTTTTGTAGGATTGCAAACTCGCTGGATAAGCCCGGTTATTGACGGTGACTCTCGCCGTGCAGACACCAATTGGCGGTATGAGGTGGCCTCCAGCTGTCCGGATTTCGCGTCCATTCCAAGCTGTCTTTACTTTCTTCAGCTTGGTGGCAAGTGGCCCACTTACGATGAAATAATCGGCCCCAGTGTCGACGAGAGCGGTGACGTTGCGGCCGTCGATGAGGACGCCGAATTCGCTAGTCCGTCGCCTTGCGTTCCGTTAGGTCACAGCGTCGGATCACGGCTGCGTCGATTTGTTGCGGTGCTTCCATGCTGCGTCGTCAGGTCTTCTTCGGTCCGCGAGGTTTCGTCGGCAGCAGTTCGTCTGCTTCGCGTCGTGTTCTGCAGGTCTCGTCGCGTTCTCGTCGTCGGCGGCCGAGGAGGATCTTCGGCATTTCGTCGTACAGCAACCGCACCTCCATCGGTTGCTGCCCTTAGTTTCCCGGATACGGGCTGGGCGACCGGCCCCGGGTTGGGCCAGTGTATGGTCGGCGTTGGGGAGAGGCGTAGCGGGCTGGCGACGGTGATCGACAAGGTCCTCGGGGTGCCCACTTCGCTCCTGCCAGATAGTCGGCGACGTCACGTGGCCGTTCACCCCCTGTGGACGCGGCGCGTCAATGGAGAACCCACGCAGTCCCATCTCTCGGTACTGGCAGCGGCGGTAGGTATGGCCGGCTTCTCCGCAGTGGTAGCAGAGTGGACAGTGGTTGGGGGCACGCCACGCTTCGGTCTTCCTCGGAGCGTTGCACTGGCCGACAGTTGGGCGGTATGGCGTCGGTAGCCGCGGCGGCGGTGTCTGGCGGCGGAACTACGGTGGTGCGGCGTCTTCCCGTGGGCGCCGAGGGGGAGCGCTACGACGCGCTGCAACAGTGTAGCTCATAACCTCCGGATGCGGCTGCGGTGGTTCGGGAATACCCAACGCTTGCTGGACTTCTTTATGAACAATATCGTTGATCGAGTCCACTCGATACTGCGATTCCGGAAACACCTTCGCACAAGACCGATCGGATGGTCTCGCGCAGATCGTCGGTGCTGAGGGCTTGAATTTTTACGTGGTTGGTTATTGGTGAGCGGAATTTGTACTGCCTTGTCCGCATCTCAAGCGCCTTTTCTATTGTTGTGGCCTCTGTGAGGAATTCGTTGACACTCCTGGGCGGGCTGCGAACAAGGCCCGAAAACAGCTCTTGCTTGACTCCTCGCATTAGGAACCGGAGCTTCCCCTCCTCAGACATAACAGAGTCGGCGTGACGGAACAGGCGGGTCATTTCTTCTGTGTATATTCCGACGTTCTCGTTTGGCAGCTGTATACGGCTTTCCAGCACGGTTTCGGCCCTTTCCTTACGCACGACACTTGCGAAGGTTCCAAGGAATGCGGCGCCAAATAAATCCCAGGTCGTCAAGTAGCCTCTCTATTTACGAACCAGGTCCTGGCGCTATCTTCAAGGGCGAAGTACACGTGGCGAAGCTTCTCGTCACAGTCCCAGTTGTTGAATTGAGCAACTCGGTCGTATTTTTGCAACCAACTTTCCGGGTCTTCCCATGGTGATCCGCGGAAAGTCGCTGGCTCCCTGGGCTGATTCATGACGACTCGTTGAGGTGACACAGCAGCCGTCATGGTCTGTCGTCTTCGTCGTCGTGCTCTTGTTCATGTCGGGTAGCGGTCCGTATTTTCTGGTGGGAGATCCTGCTGCCTGCGGCTGGCTCGCTGGTCAGCGTCTGCGTCGATGTCCCCTTGACGGTGTGGGCTTGGCTTACGATGGGAGGGGGGTATTCGGTACATGGAGCGCGAAGCACGTCCACGAGATGTCACGTGGTCGTGATGTTGACGAAGACAGCAGTCGTCGTGTTCAAGATGAAGCTGTTTATTTGGCCAAACTTGTGGCCGGGAAATGAAAACTCGAACTACAGCAAAACACGCTGTACACTGATAGCGGCGAGCAGGGCTTCGGCCGTCGATCAACTGAGAAGTGGTGAAACGCGTCGGCATTTATACATGTGCCATCTGTCAAGGATTTACTCTCCGATTGGAGGGGGTGGGCGGACAACGGACCCACCCCACTTGAAGTGCGTGGTTCGAAAGTGACCGGCGATAGGTCCACGCCTGATCGGACGTGGGGCCAGGGGCAAGAGTCGGGAGACCGCGCATACACTACACAGTACACTTTAATACGATACCATCAGAGTACGCTAGGTAACACAAAAATACACACTGAGCTCAAAAGAACAAAAGAAAGAGAAATACGCGCGACAATAGATAAATGAACACTACGCTACAATGTACACACTAAAAACAACACTCGATGGATAAACACACTGAGCTCAAAAGAACAAAACAAAGAGAAATACGCGCGACAATAGATAAATGAAAACTACGCTAAAATGTACGCACTAAAAACAACACTCGATGGATAAACACACTCGGGATGGCACCCGATTACGAAAAGTCCCGGCGAGAGAGAGGATAGCCGCCGAACATGGCGCTTATCTGTGTGATGTAGGGGTCAGGTCGAAAGTCCGAGCTGGTGGATTCCGGGCTGCTGCTCCGCTGTCTACCGCTGGCCGAAGTTGGGCAAGAACACCAGTTCTATGCCACCGCCGAAGATTCCGCGAGTACCTGTCGCGGACTCGACAGCGAAGTTCAGGCTGCCGGCTACCGTTTGGCCTGACCTTCGACCCCTCTTCCACCTGCTGCAACCGTTCGGCGAACTCTGCTTCCCCACCGCGGTGACCGCGAAACCTGTGCGTGCCGTCGGGTTTCTTGATCAACACGGTCGGGGCGTTGTATGGGGAGTGAGACCTCTCAATCACCCCCATCTGAAGCATCGTAGCGACCTCTGCCTCCACTTCCTGTCTTACCGCAAAGGGAAGGGGGTACTGTCGTACATGTACCGGCTCTTCCGTTGTCGTCGATAACTTACAGACAGCCCAGTCGGTGACACCTGGTCGCTCCGAAAATACATCTTTGTGTCGGGAGATTAATGCTTTTAACTCAGTCGCCCGCTGAGCACTGAGTTTCTCGGAAGCGGCGACGTCGCGGTAGTCTCCTCGCTCTTCCCATGGCCACATTGGCACTCCTTGCCCACTGGCTGTTGCCGCGACCGTTGGGACTGGCGTCCCGGGCTCCGGTTCCCTGGTGTTGTACTTCTTCAACATGTTCGCATGGAATGTCTTCGCACCATCACCTATCTCCACCATGTAGTCGACCTCGCCTTTCCTTTCTCTAATTGCGTACGGTCCCTTCCATTTCATTGCGAGCTTGTTGTGCTCAGTAGGCCGCAGTAGGAGCGCTTGGTCACCCGGATGCAAAATCTTCGCCTTCGCTCCACGATCATAGTAGCGCTTGTAGCGCTCTCCTGCTTGGTCAAGGGCCTCATGGGCCATCTGACACGTCGTTTCAAGCCTCTCCCTTAGGTCGACAACGTACTGGTAGGCCGTCTTCACCTCCTCCTCCAGGCGCGACCCAGTCCATAGCTCTCTGAGTATGTGAAGGGGGCCCCGCACATTCCGCCCGTATAGCAACTCGAACGGGGAGAACCCAGTGCTGGCTTGTGGGACCTCTCTGTAGGCGAACAGCAGGGGCTCGATGAAGCGGTCCCAATCCTTGGGCTGTTCCGTACACATGCGCCGCAGCATCTTCTTCAACGTCCCATTAAACTTCTCCACCAGGCCGTTGGCCACTGGTGGGTATGGAGTCGTCGTCTGAAGCCGCAACGAAAGCAAGCGTCCCACCTCCGACATGAGTTCAGAGGTGAAGTTTGATCCACGGTCGCTCAGCATCTCCTCCGGTACGCCTACCCGGGAGAAAATTTTCAGAAGTGCCTCGGCCACTCGCTCACTTTCTATACTGGGCAGGGCAATCGCTTCAGGAAAGTGGGTGGCGTAGTCGACCAGTGTCAGGATGTACAGTGCCGTCCACTCTTAGGGTGAACACGGCTCAGCGTGGCCGCGCTCTGCGGAGCGCCAGTGCATCCAGCCAACGCCGGTGCTGGCACGCCCGTGATCGCTTCCCTGTAGTACAGCAAGAGGAGCACGTTCCCAAGCGTCTGCGCCGTTTCGTTTCGATGCGCAGAGCGCGGCCATGCTGATCCGTGTTCACCCTAAGAGTGGACGACACTGTACTTGTTACCCCTTCGGGTTGTTGGTTTCAAAGGGCCCAGGATATCAATGGCGACCTTGCGAAATGGCGTGTCGACAAGTGGCATCCTTTCGAGGGGTACCTTCCTCGCCGATCCGCGGTTGGTCGTCTTCTGGCAAATGTCGCAAGAGGCAACAAAGTTTTCCACATCCTTATGCATACCCGGCCAGAAAAAGTCGGCTAGTATGCGGTCCGTGGTCTTTCTTTTCCCCAGGTGACCTGCCATCAGCCCGCAGTGAGCGAGGTGAAGGACCTGGTCGCGATGCGGTCTCGGGACAATCAGCTGCACTGTCTTCGGCCCCGACTCCGACGTGTATTCCCTATACAGCAGCCCGTCCCTGAGCCGGTTAGCGAACGACCCGCCCTTGCATTTCCCGCTCCGTCCCTCTCTCTGCATCCGAAAGAGCTGTTGCAGGGTGTCATCCTGCCGCTGGTCTTCCTTCATCTGATCGGGAGTGACTGCGGCCAGGGTGGGCGGCACCTGCAAACTCTGGACCGCCTGGAAGGTCTGCTGCTGAGCTTGGCGGCGTGTTGTCACCGCGGCTGTCGGCTGGGACTGGGTTTGTATCCCTGGTGGCTCCAGCCGCTTGTGTGGCCTCGGTGTCGCGTCGATGTCTTCGCGCGCATCGGCCTCACTCCATGCACCGTCTGGGTCGGCGGGGGCCCGGGCGCCCTCGATATTCCCCAGTATGAGGTCAAACAAGGGGCTCTCCATACATGCGGCCAAGACCTCCCCTGTGTAGTAGGGCGTATCGATGTATATTCGGGCCTCCGGTAATGTCCTCACTGAACGGTCTACGAGGTAAACCGCCCTGCACCTGCCTGTCATGTCTGATGCATTAACGAAGTCTCGTTTAACAATGACGATGTTACAGCCACTGTCCCTTAGGACTTTTGCGTTCTTCCCCGCGACCCGGCCTTCGACGACAGGGAGGTCACCCGTGACGTGCGCCATGCCCAAGTTCACGACGGGCACGCGCTGCCCGTCCTCCAGTTCGAGATATCCATCTTCAACGCAGGCCGAGACGTTCTTCACGGCGGGCGGCTGGCCGCTCGCATTTCTGTGACCGTTCGTGCACTGTGATGCCAAATGTCCCGGTCGTGAGCACAAATAACACCGGAGCGCCGTTCCGCTGTTGGGTTGTCGCCTGCCTCGACTCCCCTCGGTGATGTCTCCCCCTTGGCTCCCTTGTTTTCCATCCCGTCTGCCAAAATTGATCGTCTCTCGGGCGCTGACATATTCTTCGGCCCTCTGGAGGAGATCCTCGACGTCGCGGCTCTTCTTTTCCCTGAGGAACAACTCCAACGCCGGTTTGCAGTTTTCGAGAAATTGCTCCGCCAAGATAAGGTTCTTGACTCCCTCGTACGACCGGCTTGCCTCTCAGAGTTGCACCCACCTTTCCCAGTAGTTTTCTAACCGCGCGAAAAACTGCGCTGGCGACTCCTCGTCCTGGGGGGCCTCCGTCCTGAACCTCTTTCGGAAGCTTTCCTCCGTGAGGCGAAAACGAAGTAGGAGGGCCCGTTTAACCTTTTCATACACTAGCGCCTCCGATGCTGGCATGCGGCTGAACACAGTGAGTGCTTCCCCCGTCAGACACGTACTGAGAGCCGTGGCCCAATGTTCCGGCGCCCACGCATGCGCCTCGGCCACCCGCTCAAAGCGCGTCAGATACGCGTCCAGATCGTCGGTTTTTTCGCTGAACGGTGCTAGCAGCCTCTCTCGTAGCAGCCGTGCTAGCAGCCGTTCCCTCGTAGCCTAGCTGTTTCCCGACAGCGACAAGGCGCTCTGCCTCTACGGCCATATCTCGGCTCTGCTAATCTGTTCGCGTACCGTGTTCGTTCTGCCGCCTGTGCCCCGTGGCCACGTTCGACCGTGGTCAACAAGTCCTGTCGCGGACGCCAGTTGTCAAGGATTTACTCTCCGATTGAGGGGGTGGGCGGACGACGGACCCACCCCACTTGAAGTGCGTGGTTCGAAAGTGACCGGCGATAGGTCCACGCCTGATCGGACGTGGGGCCAGGGGCAAGAGTCGGGAGACCGCGCATACACTACACAGTACACTTTAATACGATACCATCAGAGTACGCTAGGTAACACAAAAATACACACTGAGCTCAAAAGAACAAAAGAAAGAGAAATACGCGCGACAATAGATAAATGAACACTACGCTACAATGTACGCACTAAAAACAACACTCGATGGATAAACACACTGAGCTCAAAAGAACAAAACAAAGAGAAATACGCGCGACAATAGATAAATGAAAACTACGCTAAAATGTACGCACTAAAAACAACACTCCATGGATAAACACACTCGGGATGGCACCCGATTACGAAAAGTCCCGGCGAGAGAGAGGAGAGCCGCCGAACATGGCGCTTATCTGTGTGATGTAGGGGTCAGGTCGAAAGTCCGAGCTGGTGGATTCCGGGCTGCTGCTCCGCTGTCTACCGCTGGCCGAAGTTGGGCAAGAACACCAGTTCTATGCCACCGCCGAAGATTCCGCGAGTACCTGTCGCGGACTCGACAGCGAAGTTCAGGCTGCCGGCTACCGTTTGGCCTGACCTCCGACCCCTCTTCCACGTGCTGCAACCGTTCGGCGAACTCTGCTTCCCCACCGCGGTGACCGCGGCACCGCGGCAGATGCGCCGCTCTTCTCCTTCCTCCTTTCCCACCTGACGTCAGTCGCCGCGCCGGTCTTCCGGTGCGCCCCTCCTCCCGTGGGCCAGTCTCTTCGAAGAGTGCGGCGCGTCTAATATTCGAGCGTATTCGAATAGAATAAGCTTGAGTGTTCGCGTCTTGCGCGCAATCTTAACAAAACTATCTACAATAATCGCAAAGCTTCTCGAACAATGAGGCGTTGTTTGCGCTGAGCGTTGCTGACAGTTTTTGTGGCCGAAAACCGAATACAGCAAAAGTGATAATAACAAACGCACGTTGCAATATATAAGCCGAGAATTTTGCATAATGCCGTTTGGAACTCACTGCTGGTAATTGGGCTAACCGATAAAATTCTTCGTGCCGCACCGTTTTTCCTCAAGAAACATTCCCTCGATCGTAGAATGTAAGGGAAAATTTCCTTCAGGTACCACTCTCATGTTACAATACTCCTGCAGAACAAACAATTATTCCGGAGGAGTGCCAAAATGCTAACACGGCATAAATATGAGGTTTTTTTCTAAGCTGCCACCTGTCACGCTTAATCTTCGCTGAGCAGAAAGTTTTAAATGCGTTTTAAGTTTTAAAGTTTTAAATTTCTTAGCGAACCTTTGCCACTTTTAGCGTTTCTATCTATCTATCTATCTATCTATCTATCTATCTATCTATCTATCTATCTATCTATCTATCTATCTATCTATCTATCTATCTATCTATCTATCTATCTAGCCGCCTTCGTCTGGGTGCTCTCATGATCGCCTCCTTAACTTGGTATAGACCAAAATTGGCATCGGAGGGCAAGAAGATTTGACGAATATGACTGTCGGGTCATGCATGAATAACTCTAAAATCCTGTCGCGTACGTCGTCAAACCCTTACCTGAAGACACGTGTGGCACATACCCGTTCACCACGGGCCGCGGTGTACGAGTTTGCGCCACAAGTGATTGACAGTTTATATCTAGCCAGGAACGGCGAGAGCAGACATTGGCAATTTAAATGCGAGAGCGTTAAGAGAAACCGACATCGGCAGCGTTGACTGGACGAATGGAAATAATAAAAATTAGGATCCCAGCAGGAATCGAACCCAAGGATTCTGCGTGGCCGTCAGGTATTCTACCATATAGCCACGACAGGTCTATAAAGTGTTTCGGAAAACAGTTTATGCAGGCGTAATGGCGGTGCAACGTCAATTGTGGTTGTGCTGCTGGCTATCTAATTTTACATGAAAGCAATAAACACTGCATATGTACTCCTACGATACAAGCGTCATATCAAATTAACGTCTGTGGTGCCAGTGTAGGCTCCGCTTTTTATAGCAGTCTAATAAACATTATATTTGTATTCCTAATTCAGCAAGCTATATTTAAGCATTGCTTGACCCGGAGAAATACATTAAAGAAAGTCACGTATGATATTCACATGATTGCACGATACTGTGCGCGTGGTTTCGATATAACAGACGTATGTGCTCTAACGTGAGGGCTGACGTTACGTCGCACCATAAGTTACCCTTTAAACGCCAGTGTTGTCGACGTGCCTGGTAAGCCCACGATGTGCACACAGCTACTACACTTACAAAAACATGTCGATCCACCTCGTAACGCCAGGCTCAAAGCCATAAACTACAGCATAGATGTACTCGCTGACTGCTTCGCATGAAACCGATTCCAACAATGCGTGGGATCTGCCGAATTTTTCCTTTTTGAGTCTCTCGAAAAATTGAACCATTCCTGAAAAGCTTTGACTACAGAAGCATACAACAGCTTTGCATTTATTCCGACAGCGCTCAGTGAACGCCGAACTGACACCCGAAACAAATTCCTGCCAACTGCTGCCACGTCCCGACTCGCGAGTAAGGCCTCAAAATGGCGGACAGTGCTGCGAAAACTGGTTGTGGCAGCATGCGCCCCGTCAAAGTATGTTCCCGCTTTGTACGAAGGGGTTAGTGTGGAGGACATCGAGGCACTCAGCTTTAGACGTGGTGGTAGCCGCTATGATACATACATCGGGTGTTGTGGACACGAGACGCGGATGAAGGGCACGAGAGATACGCACAGGGCTGGAGTTGTGTCTTCCTGACTATGTGCATATTTAATATAGATTTCTATTAGGCTAGGACACCAACAACTAGTCGCCCGGTACAGAGGGTAATTGGCCACACACGTCACCATCATCAAAGGTCGTCGCCCCGTTCGTGTTTCGCAGGAGTTAGGATGCGCGCATCCAGTATTTCTAGTAACGTTGTGCGCATCCGACGTCTATTTTGCTCTACAAGGCGTGGTCCCCGTACGTGAGGTGGGGAGGTTTGTACGTCTTGTGCTTTGACCGCGCAGTCTCAGTTGAAGCTATAGGCCTCACGAAGCTCACTTCGCTCGCTGCAGCGGCCGCGTTTGCCTGCTAGCAAGAAGAGCGAAAGCAGGGGCTAGTTCGTTGTGTGTAGTCGACAGTTGCAGCGCGCTGCTCAAAAAAACGCCAGGCCTGCGCTGAAACCGCAGCACAGTCACAGCGAAAGCTGGAAGAGCGGCGTTTCTAGAGCCCGTTGTAAGCTCTCTTGGGGCTACAATACAAGTAAACTAGAAAGGTACCCACTATGCCATAAATCACAATTTTTGTGAAGTTGAGAAGCACCTACTAAGCCATTATTCATCATTCTGCGGAAAAACGAGGCATCAGCTACTGTAAGGCATTATGTGCACTTTTTTGACGCGACGACTGATGACGATGAAGAATTATGGCTCAGCCCTTTGTAATGGGTTGGAATCTTTAAACGGCCCACCAGTTATGTAAATTGCATTGGGTGACGCCCGGTCGCTATTTCCCTCTCCCGTCGTGCTGTATAACGTACGTTGACGTGGGAGAGAGACGGGGGGGGGGGGGCGAAGAACTTTACTGAGACCCCGAGGAAATAGATCATGCGCTCATGGGCTTCCTTGGCAACCACTACAAGGGCACTTGCGAGGAACCCAGTACGCTCTAAATCATTGTAATTTTCCTGAGACGCCGAGGAAAATTGATCATGTGCTTATGGGCTTCCTTGGCAACCAATACAAGTGCACGTGCGAGGAACCCACTACGATCTAAATCATTGTAATTTTACTGAGACCTCGAGGAAATGGATCATGCGCTTATGGGCTTCCTTGGCAACCAATACAAGTGCACTTGCGAGGAAGCCACTACGCTATAAATCATTGTAATTTTTTAGAAGTAGGGCAGCAGGCACTGTGCCATTTTTCGTCATTCTACGGAGAGCCGTGGTACCTGCTAAACGCATGTGAGGCATTATGCGCACTTTGTTGATGTTGTGCCTGATGACGACGAAGAATTATGGCAGAGCCCTTTGTAATGTGTTGGAAGCATTCAACAACCTACTCTTTGCGCAATTCGCATTGTGTGACGCCTGGTTGCAGAATTCGCGTTGTGCGATGCTTGGTGCTTGTTTTACTCTTCTACCACGCTATATTACATATGCTAATGTGGTTCCTTCCCGACATGAAGCCTGTATAGGACCTTTTTGCAAAGCAGTTTCAAGCACCGGCATGACTCAGAGGTTGAATACTGGGCTCGCACGCAGAGGGCCCAGGTTGGAACCTCGTTCCATCCTGGAATTTTATTCTTATTTCGTTTTTTTTTCTTATTTCGAGCGATACTGGTTACGGACACCGGCGGCGGCGGACAACTACTGGCGCCAAAAACGGCCGGTGAAATGATCTCATAACAGCTTTCGCTGTAACACAAAGAAGCGACTGTTGTTAGTAGTTGTTAGTAGGCGCTCGTCCTGTGTACACCTGTGCGTTGTTTTTGTTCGTCCTTTTTTTTTTGAGCACTACAAGTATCGAGCTGTGGCAATTATTAGTTTGTGCGCGCCTTGTGTGTTCTTTCCGTGCGTCCTTTGCGCTTGAGTGACGCGCTGGAAATTAACAGCTGCTTTCCGTTCTTCGTGTGACATTCCAATTGGTTGCTTTCGCATTCATTGCTTCGCCCTTACGGCGAGGCTGTGACATCTTTTTGCACCGCTGTCACGTGCATTGTCGGTGAATCACCCCGTGTACGGCGATGTTGTCGTGATTTGAATTTGCAACGCTGTCATACGCATTTTGTTAAATTGCACTGCTGTATTGCGCAATGCTGCTAGGAGAATGTATGAAAGGGCCCCTTGACTCTCCCCAATAAATTTGACAGTTCGCGCTATGTGTGTGCCATCGTGTTCTTCCTTTTGGCCCGTCCTATGCGCAACACCATTCGTCCAAATGAACCATCAAGCCCAATTGGAAATTCTTTTGAGTTTGAAAACTAGGAACCCAGCCTTCAACAGACACGTACGTGTCTGTTGAAGGCTGGGTTCTTCGTTTTCAAGCTATGTGCCAACAGGCCCAACACCAGACTCTTCCTTTGAGTTTGTTTCTGATATTCCCCTCTTCAGCGTAATGGTGTACATAGGCCTGTTCGGTAATTGAAATAATGAACCACTTCGCCAGCGTAAGAATACCTTAAAGGGAACGCTGACGTCACAGTTTTCAGCTCGTGGCACGTTATGTGGGTGTAAGCCCCCTTTTTTTTAAATAACAGTCATTGTGCTGAAGCACAAACATCAAAAGGCTCGAGCACTCGCGGAAGCGTTCGTCAAAAAATTACACCCTCTCCCGCTAAAGGGGACCATGAGGCGATGCGAAGCCGGAGCACTTGCACGATCGCGTTCCGTTGGCGTTCGTTGGGCATGCTACCGAGCTCGCGTCGTGGAACGCGAAGAGCGACGCTACGCGCGTCGTATCCTCCATCTAGCCTGGCCGTTAATTCTCACAGGGCGAGCGGGGAACGCGGTCGACAGGCGGGCGAGAGGGGGCAGCGTAGGAGAGGAGAGAGAAGAGGAGGGGACGCGCATGCGCTCGAGCTCATCGCGGCGTTGCGCAGGAGAGAATTTCGGCATGTCTAGCCCGCGTTTCAGAGGAAGAGTGCAAAGGGGGAGGGGAGAGGAGAAGTGGAGAGGGGTATGGAAGAGGGGAGGGCAGAGGGAAAGTAGAGAGGGGAAGGGGAGAGGGTTAGTGTAGAGGGGAATGGGAGAGGGTAGATGACAGGGGGAATGGAGAGGAGGCGTGTGGAGAGGGTATGCGCATGCGCAGTAAGGGTGGTCACCTCGCACACCACCATCGGATTGAGCTCCGCCTTAAGATACTTCGCATCTAAAATATGGGTGAAGATTGCTATATCGGAACCTTGCGTTTGCTAGATTGCGAGGTACGCATACTTAGCAATTTCTTTAACGTTACCCTCAAATTCCTACGCATGCATGATGTTGGTTTTTCTTGTGTTAATTTTGTTTCAATAAACTTCAGTTGTCAGACAGCGCTCGTCCCGTGTCCTTTTCGTCTTGTGTCTCCGTCGTGGTTTTCCAAGTATGGATCATTTCCAACTCGCCCACCTCTCAACCTTACTCAATATTATTACCGCAATTTTGCTCCCACACACGTCTCCAGAAATGTCGTCAATATGTTCTGTGTTTGCATTTTTCTCTTGTAATATTGCGCTCTGTAATAATATCTGAGTAATGAACGCTTACTCTACGGAAGGTTTTTTTTGCGTGAAAAATATTTTCACACCACTGAAGTCTGTAATTCTTGCGAGAAATAATCACGAATATGAGCAAATCTTGATAGTGCGTCCACGTTGAGACGTAATTTACACCACGTGGGGCTTTAACTATAAATTAGCTTTATACCTCAATCGAAAGAAAAGAAATAGTTCCTAGCATGTGGCAAGTTTTATCGCAACAACTTTTGTTTGAAGGAAGAAAATTGTTTTTAAAGTTCCTCATTGACGGCTATCTACCCACTTGTTGCTTCCACATTGAAGTTCCCCATTGCCGTCAATGGAGAACTTGAAAAATTATTTGCTTCCCTAAAACAAAAGATGCAGTAAGAGAATAAAAGCTTACCACCAAGGCGCCGGCGAGGTCATTCTTGAAGCACTCCAGGAACTGAAATACAGTGACGATAAACAGAAATGGTCAACGAGTTAGAAGTTTATTTATATGAGCCTATCACTCGCTACATAACTTTTTTTAGAGTTCTGAAAAGTACGACAATTGTAAACTACAGCGCAGCACAGTGCATGGGTCATCCATCGTTTATTTTAAAGCTCTTTCCAGCATATTTAAGGCAAAAGCCTTAGCTGCCTCAATAAACGCAAAAACTGGCCGTCGGCGTCGTCGGCAGAGTGATCCCAAAAATTATCATGTGATGACGTCAGAATATGACGTCATCCACCGCCATCCACCATAACGCCACGAGCGCGGGAATTTTCGGCGTTACCATGACGTCACGTGATGACGTCATTATAACGTCATCACGTGACATGTCCGCTTGGCCACAGGTGGGCCGATCATGGAGCCAATGCAGAAAGCTTGCAGTGCCTCCGATCCTGGGGGCAGTGCAAAACAACTGCAGAAAGAAAACTGCAGAAAGCTGTGGTAGTGGGGAGGGTAGGATCAATGCACCGACTGGGAAGAAAAAGATGATGGCTTTCGCCTTGGAGTCGTCTCAGGTGGGTACATGAGGGACACTGTGACTATTAAGGTCTTTACGCTTTTCGTTGCGAACAGTAATTATCAACATCATCAACCGGTACGCGCCCGCTTCGTCCTTTCCAACTTGTGCTTCGTTCCCACAACACGTGCGCCGATTTCTACGGCATCTTCTTCAGTGATTATTGAGGCAAGGAAAAAGGCACCTAATTTCTGTCTGCCTTCAGGCGACACGGCGCAGTGCCTAATGGCCTGCCGTAACCCTGATGGCTGAGAGGAGAGATTAAGGGGGTAACAGCGCGAACACACACCCACAAGAGAGAGTTTTTTACTGCCAAGACCCACAAGCCTGAATTTCCGTTTAGGACCATAGTTAGTGAAGTGGGATCGTGGCAGAGGAATGTTAGCCAGTTCTTGTTAAAAAAAGCTCAAAATGCTCGTGGTCGACGACCCGTTTCTTGTAAAAAAATCCGCTGATGTCGCAAAGTTTTTAGAGGGTAATGACGATGTTTCTTATGGCTTTTCAGTAGACGTGCAGGATTTGTTTTACTCTGTTCCGCAGAAGCAACTGATGGTTTCAGTGAAAGAATGCATAGAGGATAACGGTGACGTGTCCTTCCAGAACTCAGTCGGCTTGTCCGTTGATAATTTCTTGACTTTATTGCAGTTTTATTTAAACTCTACTTTTATAATGTTTGACGAACAGCCGTTCTTGCAGCGCGATGGCGTTTGCATAGGCTCTTGCGTAGCCCCTATCTTGTGTGATATTTTTCTTGCTAAGGTTGATAAGACTCTAGAACAGGTTTTTAATGGGGGGTCGGTTTTAAGAATTTTTAGGTATGTTGACGATTTTTTAGTGGTTTTAAGGAAACAGCCAGCCTTCACCTACGCCTCTACAGTAGGTGAAGTTTTATCAGTTTTTAGTGCACAAGGACTTGGGTTGCGTTTTACCCATGAACTCCCCGAACATTCGGTTTTACAGTTTTTAGACCTTAAAATAACGTTCTGCGATGGACACGCTTGCTGGGGCTACTACCCGAGGGCTAAGAAGGGATTGCTGCCCTTTGATTCGGCACATTCTAAGACGATTAAGAGAGCTACAGCGATGATGTGTCTGGAATCGGCTCTCAAAAAAAATCACAGCATATCCACGGGGTGAATGATGATGAGTGGGGCGAAGCTACGGAGGGAATCATCTGTAAACCGCGAAACTCTTCCGTGAAATGCGCCCAGTACATAATATAAAGAGTGTGAAACATCGTGTATATATTAAACATCAAACTTTTATTGTACTGTTGGTTTACGTGGTCCCTTCATTATCACTTGTGATCGGTGAAATGCAAGGAAGAAGTCCGCTCCCGAGCGAAAGAGCGCCAAGAGCGACCGCATTCCCCGCTCGCCCTGTGCGAATTAAAGGCAAGGCTAGAGGGAAGACAGGACGCGCGTTCCACGACGCGAGGTCGGTAGCATGCCCAACGAAAGCCAACGGAACGCGATCGTGCAAGTGCTCCGGCTTCGCATCGCCTCATGGTTCCATTTAGCGTCCCAAAACCAAACATATTGCTCAAGGTGTGCCTTGCGTTTTTCGTAGAAACAATTTCTTTATCATGTACATTAAGACGAAAAGTTGAAAGCTCACTAGAGTGTATCGCCCGCAAAGTGTGTCTTTTAGTGTGATTTAACTCTCGTACGGCAGGGTCCTCGCGCCGTTGCCGGTCCACCTCGCCCGTTGACGATCGGGCGAGGTGGCTACATGCAACTACTACTACTACACTTTAAGAAAAACATCTGGCGTTCTTTCGTTCTGCTTTTACAAAACATCTGGCGTCTTTCGTTGGTTTATTTCATCAATCAACGGCGTTTTGAACAAACTTTTTATTGTTTAATCACGCACAGGAGAAATCTCACCAGGCACTACCTTGGAGGTAAACAATGGCTCCTAATGGCAATGAGAGACAGAAGAAGTCGGCTTTCAGCTAACCCTTACACTTCTACTTCTACTAACGTTTCCTACTGGAACATGCCAATGGCTGCTAATGGGGAATGAGAGACAGAAGAATTCGGCTTTTAGTTAACGCCCACGCTGCGAATTTTTTATTGTTCAACAACGCACAGGAGAAATCTCCCACCGGCACCACCTTGGAGGTCAAAGCGTAAGACTTGTTACTCACTACTACGACCACGACGACTACGAGGGACGAACGGGTGCCGCCTTAAGGAGCTTCGCCCCTAAAATCGTGCCCGCATCAAATGATGCCTAGTTTCGACAATCAGGTACGCCGTCTTTCGGCTGCAGGGTTCCCCAACTCGGTCTTGACTGCTGTTTCTGAGACCCTCCATCAAAAGTTGAAACGTGGAACGGGACGTACAACGGCTGAAGACCACCGGAAGGCCCTTAGGCCTGAGGTTGTACCGTATGTTCACAAGCTTTTCCACCATCTAAAGAAGATGGCAAGTAGGCACGGGTAAAGTCCCTGAAACTTCGTAAAGTAGCGACATACGTGCATGAAAGCGCGCCTCCTCTCTTTTCTCCCCCCTCTGCCCTCTCCGAGGCTGACGCCGCGTCGGCATTGGCCAACTGCAGTCACGTGGGACCGCTCGGAGCGTTCGTTTGTTTACAGTCGCTCGCGACTGCCATCTTCGCTCTCGAAGCGCGGGTTCGCTGGTTCTCAGCGCATGTGTTTTATGGATACGCGCTTTCCATTCCGCGTGCGTTGTGCTCCGAGATACCCTGCACACAAGACCGACGTCACGGTTGGTTGCCATGGGCTTCTGCTGCGCTTTCGGATGCCGAAACAAATCAAGTGAAGGCAAAAAGCTGTTTATGATACCGTCCGGGAAGCGCAACGAGTTGCGAAGGAAGGCTTGGTTACACCGAATCGGAAGATAGAACTTTCGGCCGACGTTTTCGACGCGACTATGCGATGTAAGTTGCTATCCTCTCACTATAAGTACTCGTCGAGGTTCGCGCAAATCGCTGCGTGCTATAACGCCGCAGACACGTCTCAGTTATTTGGGCAGTACGTCGCTTTTCCTCACACGTTTTATTGCTGCTTCTGCGGGGTCTGTACTAAATGTGATTGCGAAACTTCAGAGATTCGGCGCAGTTCTTTTGAAGAAACACAGTTACCGTGTGAAAGCTCACATTAGGTGTGGTACTCTCTGTTTTTGTTGCGTGCTCGTTTTTTTTTCTGTTTTTTTTTTCCCCCAAAGCAAATAGCTTTCTCTGGCTCTTTGACGCCGACAGATCCGCCGGTGGACTTGCGATAAAAGGCAGGTAGGCAAAGCGTGCGTGTCCAAGCGAGTCGCAGGGTGCATTCATCGTTTAGGAACCTCACGTACACGTGTTATTTAGCGCGAAGGTTTACGTGCGTTTCGTGTGGAGGTTTATATCCGCGAGTGGCTTTCCGCCGCGGTGGAGCAGAGGTTGCGGTGCTCGGCTACTGACCCGAAGGTCGCGGTCGACCTCGGTGGTCACATTTCGACAGAGGCGAATAGCTTGAAGCCAGTGTGCCATGCGATTTCAGTTTTCGTTAAAGAACATCAGATGGTCAAAATTTCCAGAGCCCTCCAGTACGGCGTCTCTCATATTCATATCGTGGTAGTGGGACGTAAAACCCCAAATGATATAAATATCCGCGAGTGGAGCTCTCGCGAAGGAAACGTTTACGGTGGCAGGCTAGTTTATTCGTTCGCTTGCTCGTTCATTGAGCAGCGAGTATAATTCGTATGTCAAGTACGTCTACGAGGCACACTTGCGCACTATGGTTGGTGCGTCTAATCTCTTAACGAATCAACCAACGCTGTCTAAATGTATCGACTGGAAATGATGTACGCCTTCTGGCGCATTCTTCTTTCAATGAAGCTCCGAGCTGCTGCTTGCACGACAGTCATTTTCTAAATAAATAATAGTCGGCACTCTTAATACAGCCAACACCCATTGCCCATGTGTTTCTTCCACTCTAAAAAAATCACAGCATATCCACGGAGTGAATGATGATGAGTGGGCGAAGCTGCGGAGGTTCATCGGTAAACCGTGAATCTTCCGTGAATTCTGCCCAGTACATCATCACCGACGTGAGATCGGGCGCGTTTATACTAAAGGTTCGATGAGTTATGACGACTTGCAGCGCACTTTAATTTTACATGTACGCTGTCAATTTTCATTGTTTAGAAAACCATTGCTTAGAAAACATCTGGCGTCTTTCGTTAAGCAGCTGGCGTCTTTTCGTATTGCTTTAGAAACATCTGGCGTTCTTTCGTTTTGCTTTTACAAAACATCTGGCGTCTTTTGTTGGTTTATTTCATCAATCAACGGCGTTTTGAACAAAATTTTTATTGTTTAATCACGCACAGGAGAAATCTCACCAGGCACTACCTTGGAGGTAAAGAATGGCTGCTAATGGGAATGAGAGACAGAAGAAGTCGGCTTTTAGCTAACGCTGCGAATTTTTTATTGTTCAACAACGCACAGGAAAAATCTCCCAGCGGCACCACCTTGCAGGTCAAAGCGTAAGACTGGTTACATACTACGCTACGAGGGACGAACGGGTGCCGCTATGAGGAGCTTCGGCCCTAAAACTGTCCGCACCTTTTGTGAAGTCTGCTTGCCCCTCACCAATAACCGTCCACTGGCTAGTTTGCGCTTCCTTTCTTGAAAACTCGGCGCTCGGCACTTTCCTATCAAGGATGCTTTTTATTAACACGCACGTCATTCGTGACCTGAAAGTACGGCGCGCCCGGCGATTATGCAAGGAAAGGCACGCGAGATTGATAGTTATTGTTTCGGGACAGAAATACGCCCCATAGCACGCCCTTTTTGTGAGGTTGCTAAACAGATAACAGAAAATAGCGAGCGCAGAGATTTGGTGAAAAAGAAAAAAACAAGTGAGCCAGATGCTGGATATTGTTTTGTAGGAAAGAGACGTCTCAAATACGCCCTTTTGTATTGCAGTGTGCAGTGTTACATGATACAGGCACGTATAGCGGCGTTAACTATATTTACCCAACCGATACTTCGGAACGGCTACCTCTAGTGCGTACTGGCAGCCTCAGTGCGTCATTGGTATGCGCGGCGAATTCGCCTCGCGAGGACGACGTGTACAATGTATAGGTTTCAGAAGGCTTCATGTAGAGCGGGACATTAACGTTCAACATCACACATGTCCTTTACAAACGTGTCCTAACATCTCCTAAACGACATAAAATTAAAAAAAAGGATACAAAGATCTAGACGGCTAGTGCGAATGCTTAAAGCGCGCCGCCTGGCAAGCGCGCGCTCCCTTTGCGAAGCGTCGTCTGCTACGCAAGAGCAAGGTAGGTGGCGCCATGCTCGAAAAGAGAGTGCGAAGGAGAGGAGAACGAGGAGGAACGCGAGCGGAGGAGGAAAGTGTCGCGACTTTACGAAGTTTTAGGGACTTTAGGCACGGGGTCCCAATTTGTTTCTCTGCCCCCAATAAGCTGGGAAAGCTGTGCCCACGTATTTGCAACACCAGCAAACGTGGGTGCCAGAAGAACCACCAAACGCCGTTCGTCAAGTGTTCCACTGGAGTGGTCTATTGCATTCCCATGTCATGTAGGATGTTCTACGTTGGCGAAACTGGGCGCTGTGTAAACGACCGTTTGGGGGAACACGCACAAAAATTAAAAAAGCTAGATGATAAGTACGCACATTTAGTTGCGCATGTCATTAAATGCGCAGGATGTGTGGCCCGGTTTGAAGGGACCATGATTCTTGGTAGGAGCGAAGACAAGACTGCACGTGTCAGTTTAGAAGCCTATCATATTAAGAAACTTGATAACAAGTGTGTTAGCGCCCCATCTCTTGCCCTCCTTGACTGTGAGTTTTATCTTCTAGATGCGGCTGTCGGGTCTTAGGTCACGTTTTCCTGCGGTTTTCTTTGGTTGGCTGTTATGCGTTGTTGGCGCTGCGGGTTGTTAATCTTTGTTATCCATCCCTCTATTTCTTTTTCTTTTTCTTTTCATGCTTCACTTTGGCGTATATAAGGTGTATCATTCTGCCATTAAAAACCAGCTGTCAGTCAGCGCTTTTGTGTCCGTGTCGTCTCTCTTGTGGGTGTGTGTTCGCGCTGTTACCCCCTTAATCTACAATATGAACCAACTCGCCCAAGAAGAAGTATTAATGAGAGGAGAGAACAAGTGCAGAGGGAGAGAGAGGGAGAAAGGGACAGAAATAAAGATATAAAGCATGCCGAAAAAATTCTTGCTTCTCATGAGGCGGTCGGATTCGAAGCCGTGTAGCCACGACGCGAACGCGAGCGTCTTAACCAATCGGCTCTCCATGCAAGCTACGAAAGCATAGCATAGAGTTGTATAGTACAGTGTGGCAAGGTGGCGGGAAAGGCAAGTGAGGAGGAGACAAAGGACGAGGGGAGAGAGTAAGGCATGGAGAGAAAGAGAGGGAAAGCAAGATAGAGACAGATATAAAGAGAGATAAAAAGAGCGATGGATGATATAGAGAGGGAAAGAAAGAAAAGGCGAGAACGACAAAGAATTTACGTAGAGAGAGAAAGAAAAGATAGAATTAAACAGACAGAAAAGACATACAATAAATGGAGAGGTGAACGAAAAAAAAAACATGGTTGATCCCTCCGTCATAGGAATCGGAATAACACGAAAGTAAAACGTGCCCTTATAAAAGTAACTGTATGTTTACTGTACATTAATATAAGAGAGTTTGCGCAATGTATATTGATGTTTGGCAGCTATAGCACCGTCTAACGTGAATGCACCCACTTTGATGATTGGTGTTATATCTCCATCCTGACGACTAACGTCCATGTGAAATGATTAAACAAACCCTTGTGGTAGCTGTAGTAGTTAACGGTGAAAACGTAATCAGAGAACGAGCTGTGATAGCCAGAAGAGCGTCGGATACTGGACGCAGAACTGGGTCGCCATCCTGCGGCATGTTAAAATGTGATTGAACACCACGGCCGGACTAGAGGGAAATGCAAAGCGCGTCGTGCCGCCCCGGTAGCCCAGCCGCAATTTTTCTCGGGGCGAGCACGTAGGCGGGGAACGCGGTATTACAGCCAGGTGAGGCAGGCGCGCGTCGCAGAGCTATTTTTGGTTTTATTAGCAGGATGCTATAAGCGAGGCGGACGCTTTTACAACGCTTCGGTTAACGTCGCCACCTCGCGGTGTGTTAAGGCATTGACAAAATTGCACTTCTATTCAAAACGCGCCGAATGGGACGAACGTGTAACGCATTGCAGTACTAATCGCGGAGGCCACAGTAATGATGAATTACTTTACTTTACCGCTCTCAGAGGGCAACACCACCCCGCCAACCGGGAGAGTGGTAGATATAAAAGGCGCGTTTGTAAAGCCGCTAGAGTCTGTGACCGTGGCGCAGTGGATAGCGCGCCCGGCATCTGTCGTTGCGGACCGAGCGGTCGTGGGTTCGATGCCCGTTGCCGGAACTTTTTATCTTTACCATCTGATCGTGTACATTTTGTCGACGTCATTTCCGTGACAGAAATACGTCACTGAAGCCTTGGTGGGCCCCGGCATAAAACACTTTCGTGTTAAAAGAAAGAACGAGAGGAAGAAAAAAATAGAAAAATAAAGAGAAAAAGTAAGGCCGCCCAGCTCCGCACTTCCTTCAGGCTTGGCACCTGTAGTGCGAAGCATCACGTTATAACTAGTCACATGACCAAAGTGACGTTACACCTTGTGACATGACTAAAATTACGTAACATCCAGTCAGGTGACTAAAACCACGTGACATGACGTAACTAACCACGTAACACCATGTAACTACTCGCGTGACTAAAAAAATCACAGCATATCCACGGAGTGAATGATGATGAGTGGGCGAAGCTGCGGAGGTTCATCGGTAAACCGTGAATCTTCCGTGAATTCTGCCCAGTACATCATCACCGACGTGAGATCGGGCGCGTTTATACTAAAGGTTCGGTGAGTTATGACGACTTGCAGCTCACTTTAATTTTACATGTACGCTGTGAATTTTCATTGTTTGAAAACCATTGCTTTAGAAAACATCTGGCGTCTTTCGTTAAGCAGCTGGCGTCTTTTCGTTTTGCTTTGAAACATCTGGCGATCTTTCGTTTTGCTTTTAGAAAACATCTGGCATCTGTCGTTGGTTTATTTCATCAATCAACGGCGTTTTGAACAAAATTTTTATTGTTTAATCACGCACAGGAGAAATCTCACCAGACACTACCTTGGAGGTAAACAATGGCTGCTAATGGGAATGAGACACAGAAGAAGTGGGCTTTTAGCTAACACTTACACTTCTACTTCTACTAACGTTTCCTACTGGAACATGCCAATGGCTGCTAATGGGGAATGAGAGACAGAAGAATTCGGCTTTTAGTTAACGCGCACGCTGCGAATTTTTTATTGTTCAACAACGCACAGGAAAAATCTCCCACCGCCACCACCTTGGAGGTCAAGATCTGGTACTAGCGTTACGACTGGTTACGCACTACTACGAGGGACGAACGGGTGCTGCCTTAAGGAGCTTAGCCCCTAAAATCGCGTCACATCACGCAACATTAGTCACATCACTAAAATCGCGTAAGATTTTGTCACTCAACATCGCGTAATAGCTGGTCACGTGGCATGTCTCCACCATAAGCCACGTAACAGCTAGCCACGTGATATGTTCCATCCAAAAACCACGTAGCAGCTAGTCATGTGACTACAATCACTACGCGTAACAGGTCTGGCCAAGCTTCGCATATCTAGTACTACTAGATATTCGAGTTCGGCAGCAGTGCACAAGGAAGGCGTACGTTTGACGCTCAACCTACTGCTTTTGCAGATTTTCCTGTCAATCGGCCTGTGCCTTGCTGAGCTTCGTGGAAAGACCGCGGTTTCTTCAAGAAAACAAGGACACGCTGGAACCCCGGGCATCGCTTCGGTGTTTCTGCGCAGCCATTTCAGCGCACGGTCCCATCTGGTCAGCTGACACTGGGGGAGCGACGGCGAAAGCTAGAAAAGACGGTGGAATCCTGCGGCTCGCTTAGTTCGGCAGCAGTGCACAAGGAAGGCGTACGTTTGACGCTCAACCTACTGCTTTTGCAGATTTTCCTGTCAATCGGCCTGTGCCTTGCTGAGCTTCGTGGAAAGACCGCGGTTTCTTCAAGAAAACAAGGACACGCTGGAACCCCGGGCATCGCTTCGGTGTTTCTGCGCAGCCATTTCAGCGCACGGTCCCATCTGGTCAGCTGACACTGGGGGAGCGACGGCGAAAGCTAGAAAAGACGGTGGAATCCTGCGGCTCGCTTAGTTCGGCAGCAGTGCACAAGGAAGGCGTACGTTTGACGCTCAACCTACTGCTTTTGCAGGTGAGGCTTGGTTCATTTGTTTCTCTGGCATAGGAGTGCACTGCTGCCGAACATAGCGTCATTGCTATTGTACCTGAGATTTTGGAAATGGGAAGTAAGGGCTCTGGAAAAGATACTACAGATTCTAAAGAGCTACGTGACCTGCTCAAGGCGTTTGAAAACTTTAAACGCGATTTCCGGGTAGAAATTAAAGAACTGAAGGAAGGAGTGTCATTTTGCTCTGATGTGTGCAATGATGTTAAAGATGTGGCAGAAGATATTAAGACATTAAGGCAAGAAATGAAGGAACTGCTTACTGAAAACAGGAAACTAAAGGCAGAAAATGAGCGCCTGTCAAAGAAGTATGACGAACTAGAACAGCATCAGCGTTCAAATAACCTAGAAATAAAGGGAGTACCGCCTGGTCGTGATGCGCTCACTGTTCTCCAAAAGATTGGGGAAAGTGTGGGCGAGACCGTCGACACGTCGGACATTGATATTTGTCACTGGGTTCGCACACAAAAACCTACAGTCCAGAACATTGTTGTTCGGTTCGTAAGGCGTAGTAGAAGGAACGATTTCCTGGCAAAATGCAGAAAGAGGAGATTAGACAGTTCAACTCTTGGTCTTAGCCGAGGGACTGCCATTTTTGTAAATGAACATCTAACTCAGGCGAACAAGGCGCTGCTTTCAGCCGCCATCCAAAGGAAAAAAGAAAAAAATTGGAAGTTCGTCTGGACTTCTGCTGGTAGAGTGCTTGCACGTAGGGATGAATCTTCTGCTGTAATTCATGTCACCTGTCATGATGACATACAAAAAATGTGCTGATTTCGTTATTTTGTGTGTACCTGCTTTGTTCTTCGTTTTTCGTTATGAGTGTTTTCAGTGAAATTCCTAAATACTACAATGTTTCTGATATAAAATCGTGTTGTCCACGAAATACGAACTTGCTTTCTGCATTACATGTCAACGCCAGAAGTATTAGAAGTAAAATCGATGACATAAGCATTTTTCTAGAAACTGCGGCAGTAAACTTTGGTATGCTTATGTTCTCCGAAACGTGGTTAACCGATGATAGTGATGTCCCTTGTTTTCCTGGATATCGGTCTGAGCATTTGTGCCGCGTTGATAGAAAAGGAGGTGGTGTCGCAATTTATTTAAAAGAAAAATATGCTTATGAAAAATTAGAACTGTCGGTAATCACAGCAGATTTTGAATGCCTGGCTGTAAAACTGGATAAACTTGTACCAATTGTCGTTTATAGGCCGCCTCAAGGGCATAAAACACGTTTTTTAGAATTTCTAGACTCATTGCTATCTTCCCCATTACTTCATAACACTTCTTATATTATTATGGGGGACATAAATATTAATCTTGCTGCAAAAGATACTTCCGCTGCACATTTTGAGACATTGCTTTCTTCATTTGGTTGTACAAATCATGTATGTTCTCCTACTAGATTGACTATACACGGTGCAACATTACTCGACATATGTGTTACTAATTCGAACCCATCGGAGACTATATGCGGTATAGTATCAAGTGATCTTAGCGATCATTTGCCAGTGTTTTCTTTTATACCCATACCATCGAAACGCCAAAAGCAAGAGAAGGAAACCTTCGTCCGACGCAAAATAAATAACGTTAGTAAAAACTTATTTTTTCAGCTGGTTAAATCACTAGATTGGAGTGAAATATACAAGATAAAAGACGCTGACGAGGCCTACAATGGGTTTCTGAATTTATTACGTCAATGTTACGACACGGCATTTCCTAGAGAACAAGCGTCCTTCCGAAAGAGAAAAAATTGCCGGAAACCTTGGATAAACAGCACACTTTATAAACGTATTCAAATGAAAAATGACCTTTTTAAAAAATTTTTGCGCTTACGAGATCCCGAAGCATTCAAAGTGTACAAAAAATACCGCAACGCACTTACATCAGACTTAAAGAAAGCTAAAGGAGAATATTATCAGAAAAAGTTCGACAACATATATGATAACCCAAGAAAGGTCTGGGAAATGGTTGATGCACTTACTGGAAGAAAGAAAGCAAGATATGATATCACAGAAATACAGGAAGGAAACGTGGTGCTGCGCGGCGAGGCTCTAGCCAATGCTATGAATCGTCATTTCGTCAATGCGGGCGCGTACAGTAGTTGCTCTGAAAGCGAACACGACTCTTGTTTCGAAGAAACGGCAGCGATGCAGAATTCTATATTTATGCTTCCCACTGACAGTGCTGAGATATCTAACCTAATAAATAAACTTAAAATCAATGTTGCCCCAGGTATAGATGACATCACCGCCGCTGAACTAAAGCTGATAGGTCCACTAATATCTGAGGTGCTTGCTTACATAGTAAATCTTGTACTGACAACAGGCGTGTTTCCAGCACAGTTAAAGGAGGTTGCAAAGGTAACCCCAATTTATAAAGGCGGTGGCATCAACAACATGTCAAATTATAGACCAGTATCTGTACTTACGACATTATCTAAGGTTTTTGAGGGCGTTATTCACGACAGGTTGTTATCCTTTTTTAACAAGTATCACATTATCACAACACATCAATATGGCTTTCAGAAAAATAAATCTACTGAGCAAGCATTAACGATTATAAAAGATCAGATAATTGCAAACATGGAAAATAAGAAATTTACACTTGGTTTATTCTTGGCCTTAAAAAAGGCTTTGGTTCGATACATTATGACATATTTTTACGGAAACTGTCACGGTACGGCATACACGGGATTGCCCTTAAGCTTTTGCAAAACTATTTACATAACCGGTACCAACTAGTACAAATGAAAACAGCTACGTCAAGTCACTTACAGTTGGCCCAAGGAGTTCCGCAAGGTTCTATATTGGGCCCTTTACTTTTTTTGCTTTATGTAAATGATATTGTATGCATACCAAAATCCCCACAGCTTATTATGTATGCAGACGACACAAACGTATTTTTTACATCAGGACACTTAGAAACGTTAGAAAAAAACGTAAACGAGTATATGACATCACTCTCAAACTGGCTTAAACAAAGCAAGCTACAGTTAAATGCCAAGAAGACGACATATATTATATTCCGCCCAATAAATAAACATGTAAAATATGACATAAAGATAAGCTTTGACGGGAACACTATAAAGCAGGAAAAACACCAAAAATTTCTCGGGGTATGGTTCAGTGAAGACTTGACGTGGAATGTTCACATTAATGGTTTAGTTAAGCAACTTGCGCGAACGGTAGGATGCCTATACAGAATTGTATCACTTATTCCTCTGTGGCTAAAGAAAAATTTGTACAATGCCCTCTTCTATTCGAGACTTTCTTACGGTGTACTAGTATGGGGGACGACAACACAAAAAAATTACAACAGACTTATAATGCTACAAAAGAAAATACTTCGTATTTTGAAAATTACAATGGTAGAATAGACTGTTTTCGCACTTCAGTGCTTTTTTATAAGCACGAAATGTTAAGGGCAAACCAAATATACTATTTCAAGCTACTACAAGAGGTACACAAAAATAAGTGGTATAAACCAAAAGAAAATCAGCAACGTTATCCTGCTAGAAGAAATTTACAGCGTTTACCCAGAACTAGGACAAATTATGGAAAGCAAACTATAGAATACCAATCAATGAAAATAGTTAATGAATTGAATAATAGCATACAGTTTCATGTTTCTCTAGAGGCATTTAAAAAACAAGTTAAAGAAATTATATTGAAAAATGAAATAACTTATCACCACTAGACAATATTGCTCAAAACTTGTAGTGTCATCGTGGTATGCATTTTTTTTTTGCTTGTGTACGGAAAGTGAGTCACGGTTCCTTTTCTAACAGATAATGTCTTTTTCTATTATTATTATTGTTCATATGGTTAGACGATGCATCGAATTTTCTGTTCTTGTTTTATTTATTTATTATTTATTATTTATTTATTTATTTATTTATCTGTGTAAGACTTGCGTATCTGCAGTGTCTTAAGCGTGTCATGTGTTGGTTGCGTTGATTGCAGTATTTCTTTGTTAGCGCTCATGTGGTTTTTTTATGATGTGTCAAAATTCTTTTTTTTTTCTATTGTGCATGTGTTGCGAACTTCGGGTGCAGAGGCCCCTGTCAGGCGTATAAAATGCCTTTTGCCTCTGTTCCTTTTTCTTGTATAACAAGAAATAAAAGATACAACTACAAAAAACTACAAAAAAACTTTGCCGCTCGGCAAAAGCTTGGCAATACTAGCAAAACTCAGCTAGGTCGAACGCTAGCTCCGCTGATGGTTCCAGCCTTGTGCCACTGCTGCAAGTTGCGCGTAATAGAACTGGATGCTGCCATTCACATGCATTTCATGTCTCAACGCAGTCCCCTTGAACGCATATTAGGCAAATGCAAAGTGATAATTGGAAAACCAGCGCGAACACAACAGAGAGCCAAGACGAGAAGGACACAGTACGAGCGCTGTCTAACAACAGAAACTTGGCGATTTCTTCCACGTGACCTAAAATTCCTGCGCACGCTGGGTGTTGGTTTCTCGTGCGTTCGTTTTTCTGCGAATAAACTTGAATTATTGGACAGCGCTCGTACTGTGTCCTTCTCGTCGTGTTCGCGCTGACTTTCGCAGTATGCATTGTTTCCAACTCGCCCACCTGTCTACCCTATTGCAAAATGCTAAAAACAGACCTTTCATTATCTAGCCCCTTCTCAAGTTCAAAAATCAAACGAACGTCGTCTACATATCTAAAACAACGCGCAGAACTTTTATCTAGGGGCTCAGCAATGCGCCTGCCACATTGTGCTAAACGTTTTTCGCAAAGAACAAGGCTGAAACAACTCTGCCCTCTGTGTTTGTGTGTACTCAGTCCGTCCTCGTACGATAAAAAGCGCGAATTTCCAAGATGCAACACCAACTAGCCCCCTGTAGCTGCTCTTATACTCTATACAGATTTCATTACTTTAGGCGGAACATGCATCTCGGAAGCGCACAACGGTTGCCACGAGGTAAAAAGAGAGCAGTTCAAAAAAAATCACGCCGTATCCACGGAATGAATGACGATAAGTGGGCGAAGCTCTAGAGGGGAAGATCATCGGTAAACCGTAACTCTCCCGTGAAAGTTCGCCCATTACATCATTAAGAAAGACGTCAGACTGTGTGCGTATATACAAATCAACTTTTATTTTGTTCGTCTACTGTCTACAGCCAACTGCTCTATCCGGTGATTCGCTGCGAAAGAGGAAGCGCGTCAAGAGCGATTGCCTTTTATTGCGTCAGTCACATGCGAGTGACGTCATCATGATGGATGGATGGATGGATGCTATGAGCGTCCCCTTTATAACGGGGCGGTGACATGTCTGCCATCAGGCTCGAAGGATAAAAAAGAAAAAAAGAAAAAAAACTTCCTTGTTTCATGTTGTCCTAATGCCTTATCTACATTGATTAAATCTATGTTATTATAACAAAAAATATAAATTCACAGTCCATCTCTCTGCCTCTTAAGGCACAATAACCTTTTTTCCCCCAATTATTTATTTTTGTACTTTATCTCTACTTTTCTGCCACCAATACTCTAACCGTCTCTTATTTATTTCTATCGCGGGCGTGTTCAGCTTTCCATTGTTGTCCCTAAAACCCAAGGCTTCATGTAGACTCGTGCCCACACGTATACCTGGGTGAATATCGCCACATTCAATCAGTACATGTTCCATCGTTTCCTTAGTTCCCCCGCAGCATGTACATAGTTCTTCTTCGTTACTGAATCTCGCTTTATAACTACGCGTTCTCAGGCAGCCCGACCTTGCTTCAAACAGTAAAGCGCTTCCCCTTGAATTATCATAAAACCTTTCCCTCCTTATTTCGTTTTTTCCTTTTCGGTAGTTACTCAGAGCCGGCTTCTTTTCCATCGCTGCCATCCAATAAGTCTTCTCCGCCTCTCTGACCTTCCGCTTAATGCTCCTTGTTGTCATATCGCCCGCACTGCCAGCCGTATATTTACTGGTGAGACGTACTCACACTAGCGCCACCTGCTGAGTGAGTCATACAACTAGGTGGTTACGAACCGGTCACAGAGGAAGGACAGACCCACGACGTAGTAAAGAACAAAGAACACCACACAGGCGAACACGCACGAGAGTCACTCGTCAACGTCGTCTTCTTCTGCTACTGCATACCAGAACTGCATACTAGCTCGTGAGAAGCGCGCGTTCTGGTATGCAGTAGAAGAAGATGACGTTGACGAGTGGTTACAAACCGGTCACAGAGGAAAGGCAGACCAACGGCTTAAGGAGCTTCGCCCCTAAAAGTTTGCAGTTCACATGCCACAGGCATTCTCAAAATCAACCACGCCCCGTTTTCAATGTGTTCACGGACTGCCTCTCATATTCGATCCTATCCAATACCACAAAATAAATCTTCTACATCAATGAAGACAGCAAAGTTTACACATGGTGCATCATCATCACCATCATCAGCGGCCACTGCAGGGCCTCTCCCCACGTTCCGCCAATCAACCCGTTGCTGTGCTTGCTGCGGCCACGTTATATCGCCTCAAACTTCTCAGTCTTATGTGCCCACCTAGCTTTCTGCCTCACCCTCGCGCGTTTCCCTTTTCTTGAAATCCAGTCAGTTACTCTTAATGACCAGCGCTTATATTGCCTACGCGCTACATGCCCTGCGCATGTCCATTTCTTCTTGATTACGACTAAGGTGTGTTTAACACCCGTTTGTTCCCTTGACCCACTCTGCTGTCTTATTCCTTAGGGTTATGCCTATCGTTTTCCTTTCTGTTGCTCGCTGCGTCGTCCTCAATTTGAGTAGGACCTCTTGTGTAAGCATCCAGGTTCCTTGCCCGTAGGTAAGCAACGGTAAGATGCAGATGTTATACACCTTCCTCTTGACGAATAGTGGTGAACCAGCAGTCATGATTTGTGGATAACTGCCCAATGTGCTCCATCCCATCCTTATTCTTCTAGTTACTTCAGTCTCGTGGTTAGGCTTCACGGTCACTACATGTCCCAAGTAGACATATTCTTTTACCACTTCCAGTGCCTCGCTACGTATCGTAAAGAGCTCATCTCTTCCGAGCCTAATGCACATTACTTTAATTTTCTGCATGGTAATTTTAAGACCTACCGTTCTCCTTTCTTGTCGAATTCGGTAATTATGAGCTGCAATTCATCCCCTGAGTTACCCATCAGTCAAATCTCATCAGCGAATCGCAGGTTACTAAGGTACTCTCCGTTAACTCGTACCCCTAACTCTTCCAGATATAGGGCCCTGAAAACATCAAGCGCGAAATCTTATCTCCCTGCCTTACACCCTTCCTTATCGGTATTTCGTCGCTTGCTTTATGGAGGACTATGGTAGCTGTGGAGCCGCGGTAGATTTCTTCCAGGATTTTTATATGTGGTTCGTTTTGATATAGGGTTTTTTATATGGTGCATTGCACTGCTCTATTAAGAAGTCCACAATTATCTTGACTAAAGTAACGTATAGCACTAGGCGAGATGCTATAGATTCATGTCGCATCGTAGCGCGAGGAAAGACAGGACACAGTAAAAACACACAGGACAGGCAATAACTGGGAACTAAAGTTTATTGGAAATAAAACGTGTTCTTTATTGTGTCCTGTTTTTCCTCGCGCTACGCTTCGACATGAAGTTTCTTGACATTCCTGTCGATGAAAAAATGCGTCATTGTGAGGAGCTTTAGTTGTTTTGGCAAGAACCTAGAACGAACGCCTTGCCAGGATTCCTGCTCTGACAGTATACCACGAAAGGGAACATCCTCCTTGCGTGTTTTGCTGAAAAAACATGTCAAGATGTCCTCATACACAGTATTCACCATTTTCTCAAAGACGGCTTATTTTATTCTTCCCACAACCGCAGACCTTACCTCCTCAACTTAGTAATTTTCCCTTTATACGGGAGAAAATTCTTACTAATGACTAAATCTTTCGTTTTTTTTCTCAGGTACACGTCGTCCGACACAACCACAAAACCCCTTGTTTGTCAGCACTCATCAAAGCAAAACCTTTTTTCCTTGGGATGCTCGATGGTGCTAGGAACCAAAAGATCAGAACATTGGACATTCACCGCGCTGGCCATTAGGCAGTGTAAGCGCTCAGAAACACTCCGCTGTTTCTCATCAGGTGCAACATATAAGTTATTTTTCTTAGCAAAAATACTGGACTTGCAGGTTCCTTCCTTGGCTCTACTAGGAACTTCGGAGCACAACTAAACACTTTTGAAGTTCAAGGCAACGGTTCCTTCATCGAGCTCTCAAAATCGCTGTATACATTTCGCTTTCTCGGAGACAGTGGAAATGTGAGGCACTGCTTCCAAAGGAACCCGGTGCACGATGCTGCTTCACGAAACTAGTTTCGCAACAAGCCTGCTCTTGTACGATGACCGTCCGGACGAGACGTCGCTTACGCACTCAGAGACATCTGGTGGAAAGAGATATATCTCCATAGTTCAGACCACCACATCTTTATCATCCTTCTTGCATGGGCAGGGCAGAAAAACAAGCTGAACCTCCACTGCGACAAAAACCACTCTTCAGGGAGAACGACAAAATCCTTGTCCGGCAAGTAGTCAAGGAGATGAAGTGGATATAACTAACGGAAGGATAAGAACACACATACAACGAAGAGATGGGACCCAGGGAGCTAGGCGCATGACTCGGTAATGCACTTACATAAACTAGTTGGCACTCAGTGAATGGTTTCACAATACTGGTCAACACGCACAAGGACAACACAGAAAAACACAGGACCACCACTAGGTTTCAACTGAATTTTATTTGACAAAAAGGACAGGTAGCTTAAATACTGGTTCGACACAGGAAAACAAAGAACACAGGACAAAGGGTACTAGCAGCTAAGCTTTAATTAGTAGCGGCGCATCTAACACGTGCCGGACGTGCTTTTATTGCGATAGCAATTCTATGGGCTGTTACGATCGGCATCTGCGCTGAAAAGGAAGCGGCGTCGCCTGTTCTTAGAACCCGGCGCCGAAGCGCTGCTTGCCTTGACAATGGTTCAAGCGCGTGAATTGTCCTCCCGAGATGGGACGTGAGGCGCCGTGCAGTCCGGCCCGTCCGAGTTCAGCGAGACGACCGTAATGGTTTCCTGTCGCCAAGACTACCTTGACGAGACAGCGGCGTTTCAGCGGATGACAACCAGCCCCGTTAATTGATCGACGAGGTGCTTCGGAGCTGCAGACCCTTTGTTGCGCCCGGCAGTCCGAGCGTGGGACACATCACCCTACGGCCTTCACATGGCGGGGACCACATCTTGCACCCTTTGGTGCAACAGCAGCAGAGTGCGGTGGCCACGCCCCAGTCGACGACGCTGACCTGGGCGAGTGTGGGTGGCACCCTCATTAGTGTTGTGTGGGACGCGATTGGACCGTCCCAACTTGCAGAAATTCCGCCATCTAGGGATCTGGGGAAAGAGACCCTTTAAAACGAGCCCTCGCGGGCTCATTCGGCACGAAATCCTCGTCCTGTAGGACGAAATCGTCATGTAGAAACAAACTGCTCGCCCATGTAAATAAAACCTCTGTTAAGTTTGCCTTCCTCCAGCCTCTTCCTCCGGAGTCTCTGGTGCCTCCAAAGGCCGGTCGCAACAACTGGATGGCAAGCGGTGGGATGTACCGAATATCTTGTGGACTGGCAACCAGCGAGACCAACGCAGCACAACACGACCGCACGGTGTAAGGTGAGTGCCTTGCTTTGCTCTGAGATACACCGAGTCTCTTAGCCCAGCCTGTTAAGAGTTCGATAGTTTATAACTGCCTAGGAATTGTGGTTATTTTCTCAGTAGAGAGCAGCTTTCATCATGAACCTGAGTAAGATAAATAAGCCAGACCAGCGCCTCCTCTATTTTTCTGCGCCTGGGCGAAGGAGCGGAGCGCAATGGGAACCGACCGTCGGCGTTAGTGCGGCTTTCAGCCGCCGGGCGCCGCCACCGTAGTAGACCAGCCGTCTCGTCTTCGCTCGAGGAAACGAATGCCGTGGCTGCATTCGAAGCTGCTATATGGTTCAGTTTTGGGCTGTATTCGCGTTGTTTAAAGTATAATGAAAACTTGTAAACTGGAATCATGAAGCACTTGTCGTTCTGGGCAACCAGCCCATTTCGAAGGCATGCGTCTTTCGCGGCTATTTGATCGAGACGCTCGCGCGTCGTCTGCTAGCCCGATACCACAGAGCGCATGCCAGTGATGCGTTGCAAATTGTTTTGTCACCGTTACGTTCGCTTGACTGAGAGTCCGTTTTTGACTGTCTGAAAGTCGATTTTCGAAAGCAGCATTTGCCAAGCGCTAATACTGAAAGCTTGGGCGCTTACTGTTCCCCGATGCGTGCTACCGTCTACTGGTGTAGCACACTATACGCAAGCCATGAGTTCATGCGCTAAATAGCGTGAAATGTCACTAAGCTGCTTCCAGTGACAATGTACATAATGATTGTTGGTTGTTTCGCCGGTAGCGCATGTAGTGTCCATGGGCTCCGATTCTTCAACTTCGGGATGTCAGCGCTGCATGCACATGGCGGCGATCGCGAGGCAGCGTTGCTACTGGTGCTACATGCATTCGTTGACTGTTCGGACGCAACACGGTCACGTTTAGGGATACTTGCCATGCTTGATTCAGTTGTTACCTTGGGCTGCAAACGTGAAGGGTAGTCTGCAAAGACTGACGCTACTGCATCCTTCGTAAGCCGCCGCTTCTTATATTCTATGAAATCTTCGCGTCGTAAACGACGGCTGCATATTCTAGTGTAGTTTGAAGATGTATTAGGTGACCAATTATCCCGCCTAATTACTGCAAGCCACCTCTACCGAACACCAACGGCAGCTAGAATTTCATGGAACGACAGCCGAACAGTGTATCAAGGCGAAAGCCTTAGATGCCTCATCAAACGCGAGAACTGACCGTCGGCGGCGTCAGCACGAGCGATGCAAAAAAATATTTACGTGATGACGTCATCATATGACGTCACAGATCATAAAATTTTGTGACATCGTCGTGACGTCACATAACGTGACGTCGTCATATTACATCTTCGCTTGGTCAAAATGGGCCGATCACGGAGGCAGTGCATGCCTCCGCTGATGTGCAGAAAGTTTGCACTGCCTCCGATCCCTGAGGCTGTAAGAAAACCACGTTAGGCGCGCAGAAATATCTCGGATGGAGGCAGGAAATCTTCAATACATTGACTAGAGGAAAAAGAAGAAGATGGCATTCGCCTTTCAGTCGTCTTAGATGAATGCATAAGGAACCCTGTGAGATTTTTTTTCTTTATCAATAAAGGGAAATAAAGGAAAGACAATCGTGATTTCTTTCAGTTCCATTTGCAGAGTGGAACACAACAGTATGACATACTGTTGTGTTCATATAATAGAGTGAAATAGAAAATAAAACGCGAATACTATCAAACTCGAGTGCAAGTATCGAACCGGCAGCACCGCCTGACAGTCTGCCTGCGGAATACTTACAGCGTGGATGGAAAGACACGCGAACATGTGGCATCTGCATTCTTTGCTGTTTCGTATCTATTTTCAAGTGGTTATAGCCTCGATGATTGAAGGCAACACGACGTCATCCATGACAGAATAAAAGACCATCTAGCATTTTTTATTGCCACCACGGTTAGAGCGTAATGAAAACAGCGCGCCGCTACGTTCGCGTTTCTTTCCATCCCCCTGTACCTGTGAAAGCCTGCAAGAAGCACAAATGCAATTAAACTCGGATGCATACACGAATTCGGGAGCTTCGTGATACGCGCGGCCGTTCAGCGCCAGCTTCCCGTAGTCTACTTGCACAACGCCACCACGCGGCAGCGGCGAGCGGACGCGGAGCGCGCGCTCGACGGCCCGAGGAGAGCGTTCGCCCAGGCACTGAAAAATAGAGGATGCGCTGGCCAGACCTTATTCTGATGTGCAAAGAGTTGGGTGTAGACGTCAGCGGAATATGCAGAAAGCCTCAACTTATTCAGGCTATAGAAGCTATAGACGCAGATGAGGATGAGATACGGGAGTGTTGGGAGTTGATCGAGAGCAATAAGCAGAAGG